>NC_088689.1:119240500-119547000 GCF_028017835.1 Emys orbicularis
AATAACAGAACAGAAAAAAATAGTCCTTTCTATGATAGTATTTGTATAAGGCTAAAATATTTGGTTATACCATGCCCCATTACAAGCATGCTTAGCATACATTTTGGAGGAAGGCAGGATCCTACTAGAGTTTTTTTTTTTTTTTACTTTAGGCTGTCACTTGCCTTGTGAATACACAGATATTTCAATATATTCTGATACAGAAGGTCAGTCCTCAGAGGAGAGCTGAACACTTGATGTTTGTTCTCCCCCCACCCCAATCAAATACATCCACACATATTTATATTACACAGAGAATTAAATTTTCATCTTGATGTGCAGTTGGAATTACATGAGGTTTCACTGCATAGTAATGATGAAGCAGACTGAAATACTGACAATGAAAACTGGCTGTACCAATAAGATAATTAGATACAAGGCTTACATGTTCTCACTGACGTAAATCAGGGAGATCCCTTGGACTAAAGTGGGTGCAGGACTGGATTTTACATGGGGTTTTTTGAGTGCCAGCATATTCTGTAGTTACGCTTCTTTATTAAAACTATGTGCTGTATTAGAACTCAAATTGATTTTGATTTCCAGCAGTTCACTAGGATGTAACAGAAAATGAAGCTCAACATTCCAATTACAGTACCTCCCAGCAGGTGCGCTCGGTTTGGGGTAGGTATTACCATAAAAGCACCTTCCAGCAGGGCATGTAGCATATTATCCAGATACAAACAATAGTATAATCAGGGATAATACAGTCCCAGATTTAGGTAAAAGTCTGAGTGAAAACTGACTCAATCAGTGGATGGAAATGTGTGTTTCCCACAAATGTAGTAAAGCTTCCATTTGTTGAGCTCCCGTTGATTTCAGTGGGAGTCCTGTGAATACTGGGAAGGGTCCTGGCTTTGTAATAACTATGGGAGAGTGATTTAATCACTACCATTTTTATAGGTCACACAACAGCAGTGTAGTTACTCATCTGACTCAGTAAAAATTTGCACATTACAAAAAAACAAAGTGAATGTTTTATTTTCAGTCAGAATAGGATGCAAGTTTAAACCAAAATAGGACAGACATATCAAGCATTTTTTTTAAAAAGTCAGTCTACAATAAGAATTCAAATGCAGCATGAACAAAATGCTTGCAGATGTGATGAGACTAACGTAGTATCCATGATACAAGTGGGCAGATCTCTAAATGGTGTAGATCAGTGCATCTCAATCAACTTAAATGGTGCTATCGTGATTTATACTAGCTGAGAGTCTGGCCCACTATGTTTATTTTTCAAACTGCTCAGGTTGTAAGTTATATGTTGTCTTGGGGTGAAATCCTTGCCTAAGTGATAATGGGAGTTTGGCTATTGACTCAATGAGACCAGGCTGTCACCCTTAAGGTACACGTACACTGGAATAAAGGACCCAGGGCACAGCCGCAGCTGGCCCTGTTCAGCCGACTCAGGCTCACAGAGTTTGGGCTGCAGGGTTAAAAATTGCTGTGTAGATGTTTGGGCACAGGCTGGAACCCAAGCTCTGGGACCCTGCCCCATTGTGGTTTCCCAAGTCCAAATGTCTATGCAGCAATTTTACAGCCCCTCAGCCCAAGCCTGAGCCAGCTGACCTGGGCCAGCTGTGGGTGTTTAATTGCAGTGTAGATGTACCTTCAGTTTCCATGTGTAATATAAGTATTGATAGAAGTCATATAGATAAGCCACTGTTACATTATGCCTACCACACTTACTACTGCCACATCTCCATCTCCCAGTAGTGCTGGAACTAGGGGTACTGCCACATCCTCTGGCTTGAAGTAGCAATAACAAACACCAAATATATGGTTTCCATCATCAGTACCCTCACTATAAAAATCATTCCAGCACCCCTGCCATCTCCCCTAAGTGTCTGATAAAATAAACTTATTCTACATTATATGACACTGGAAACAAGCATCCAGTTACTTCTCCTCCTCCCCCTACTCGTCCATAATTATAGTTGCAATTTAAGTGAATGACTTTATAAGTATTATTCCCCCACACCAAATTCAGTAAACACCAAAGCAGTGATGCTCCTTGTAATGGGTTGGATCACAGAAACCACCTTTGGGATTGCTACCTGATGTGTTAAGATGACCCCAGTCTGAGCCAGTTTTCCCTGGCAGCTTGGGACTTCAGAACCCTGCCTGGTTGTGCCAGACACGCTAGCCTGCTACAAACACAGACTCAGGTCTGAACTACGTCCCCCAAAAGCTGCAGGCTTAACTAAAAACAGCTTAAGAAGTGTTCCTGTCTCCAACACCCAGATGCCCAGTTCCCAATGGGGTCCAAACACCAAATAAATCTGTTTTACCCTGTATAAAGCTTATACAGGATAAACTCATAAATTGTTCACCCTCTATAACACTGATAGAGAGATATGCACAGCTGTTTGCCACCCCAGGTATTAATACATACTCTGGGTTAATTAATAAGTAAAAAGTGATTTTATTAAATACAAAAAGTAGGATTTAAGTGGTTCCAAGTAATAACAGACAGAACAAAGTGAATTACCAAGCAAAATAAAATAAAGCACGCAAGTATAAGCCTAATACAGTAAGAAAATTGAATACAGATAAAATCTCACCCTCAGAGATGTTTCAATACGCTTCTTTCACAGACTGGACGCCTTCCTAGTCTGGGCACAATCCTTTCCCCTGGTACAGCCCTTGTTCCAGCTCAGGTGGTAGCTAGGGGATTTCTCAGGACTGCCCATCCACCCGCCCCCCCCCCTGTTCAGTTCCACCCCCTTATATATCTTTTGCACAAGGCGGGAATCCTTTGTCCCTTTCTGGGTTCCCACCCCTCCTTCTAAATGGAAAAGCACCAGGTTAAAGATGGATTCCAGTTCAGGTGACATGATCACATGTCACTGCAAGACTTCATTACCTACCAGCCAGCACACAGGAAGTCTTACAAGTAAAAAGAGCCATCCACAGTCAATTGTCCTGGTTAATGGGAGCCATCAAGATTCCAAACCACCATTAATGGCCCACACTTTGCATAATTACAATAGGCCCTCAGAGTTATATTTCATATATCTAGTTTAAGATACAAGAATGATACATACATACAAATAGGATGACCACACTCAATAGATTATAAGCTTTGTAATGATACCTTACAAGAGACCTTTTGCATGAAGCATATTCCAGTTACATTATATTCAAACTCATTAGCTTATTTTCATAACATCGTATAGAGTACAACGTCACACTCCTGATGGACACTTCAGGTAGACTGACGCAGGATAAGTCACCTGGTAGTACAGGTAGTAGAGTATTTTCAGTAGCAGAACTTCATCTTACCAGAGAAGATCAGATGAAGCGTAGTTTGGACCATGTTCAGGTCAAAATGCAAGACTCGTAAGATCATCCCCCAGTAACAGCATTTTGGAAGGACCAAATCACTACTGGAGAGAGATGAAGAAATGAAGCAGAAAGCTGAGGAAAAAGAACTAGACCGTAATTGAGCAAGATACTTAAGTACATGAGTAGTCCTGATAAAAATCAAAACAATTACTCATGTGCTCACATACCTTGCTGAAGCAGGGTCCTAGAGAGGAGAGAAAATAAAGACCTTCCGAAACATGCACTGGGAACAAGAGAGGTTGTAAGCACATTGAACACTCAGTTTAATTGTCATGTACCATTTAGATAGGACAGTGCACCAGAGTTATCAATAATAAATTATTGAATAATGGTACAGGTGCTAATTCTTATCAGCAGCAACCCACATGAAAGATGCTGAATGTAAAAGTCTCTGTTTTGTTAGCATTTGTAAGTTAGCCATTGATTTATTCTGGCCTCCGAGGGCCAAATCCTGCTCTCCTTATTCAGGTGAGCAGACCAATTCTTCATTAAAGCTAACACCTTTGGGTAACTAGATATGGCAATTACAATAGCAACCCAAGGTGAAGTGTTTTAAAGATGCATCAGACTTGTAACAATGCAACATGCTGGAGACAAGCTGCATGATGCATTTTAAAAAGTGCACTTTCAAGCTATAGGAATATGCCCCAGGAAGCCAGCCCTTCCTTTTCTGTCTTTTAAAGTGCCATGGAAGCACAACATGCAGCATTTGAGACTACTTCCTATGTGTTAACTGGTTGAAAATCTGACAGTGAAATGCTATCAAACTGTAAAAGTAAGAGGTGTGGGAGAGATATAGCTGGGTGGAAGAAAGAAGCAGAGTGAAAGGGAGGTTGGCCCAATCCTGCAACCTTACAAGAGTAACCTCACTGACTTTGACTGGAATTCTAGCCTGAGTACATTGTAGGATTTGACCTGTGGAATGTGCAGGCTGAAACAACTAGCTTTTAATGATCATTGCTAATTATAGGCACTTGGGGTGGGATTTTCATAAGCTCCTAAATTACTTAGGAGCACCAGTCCCATAGAAAGCTATTGAAAGTCAATGGGACTGGAGTCCCCAAGTCACCTAAGTGCTTTTGAAAATCTCATCCCTGTCTTGCATTTTACCACCAAGACCAAATATTTTGAAGATTTGGACTTGAACTTCCATGCTATGTGCACATCTACTTCCTACCCAAGCAACTGCCAGTGAAATGCATACCCTTAACATGGAATCACCGTGTCCCCTAAGAGCCAAAAATTTGGCCACCTCTAATCAAGATCAGTGGTTACAAATGAACTTATTCCATAAATATGTGACCCTTATGTAGCCGCCTGCTCCCAGAGGATGGAGCAAGTGCCAGCAGCTACAGAAGGGACCATCCCTGAGCAGTCAATAAAAGGCAACTCAAAAAGGAAGCCACAGCTGCAGAGATGTGAACACCCATGGAGCGGAGGAATTTCTTCCTCCTTACTATTCAGAATTCCCATGCAGAGACAAATTGGAGGAGAGGAGAAGCAGGAAGCAGATTTCCTGAACAAGGCTACAGCTCACCTTTTCCCCTTTCCTTTCTCACAAAGCTTAGGTAGAAAGAGCTGTTGGGGAACTCTCCAACAATTGCCCTTCTGCAATTAGGGCATTTATTTGGAGTGTACCTGCCAGAAACCCCAAGGCCACGAACTCTAAATTTTCTCAGTTCTGAGCTGTTTTTACATCAAGCGAGTATCATGTCTTTCCTCCCTGGTAGGAATAAACTAACTGAAAAAACCAGTTGCTGGTTTCTCATCAGGTGGAAGGAAGAGCTCAGAGACTGAGTGCCAGGAAACATTCTGAAAGTTTGAGAATCCTAATGGGATGGTATCTGGGCTGTTTTCAGCCACCGGCACCCCTTCACAGTTGAGCAGGTTGCTCAGCCAATTTGTTCAGCCAATTGCTCTATAATCCCATGTCTGGTTGTTCCTTATTATAACACCAGCCCTCCATCAGGATCACTAATCATCTCTCACCTCATGGGGGGGGTAAAAAGTCTGGTAGGTCAGGAGGCTGGTAACCCTAGCAAAGGACCAAAAGTCTCTACCTTGAGATTAGCTCTGCCTAGAGTTCAGCTGCCTTTGTCCTTCAGGCTTTACTAACCCCTCTGCTGGGTTGGTAGGGGAACCCAGGCCCACCCCCAACTCTGGGTCCCAGCCCAGGGACCCTGTGGGACGCTGTTAGAACTGGTTTCTCCCACTCCCTTACTACTTTCCACTATTCCTCTCTTGTAGGCTTTCCCAGACACACATTCCATGATCCTCTTTTTCTAGAAGTCCAGTTACCTAGGCAGCTTCCTGCCAGTCCATTGCTGAAGGAGCCTGCTTTCTGTGGTTCTCAGCCTCTGTGGCAGTCACCCCCCCCGCTTCCAACCTGCAGCCTTTTTATCTCCTCAGCTGTTGTAGGGCCACCATTCAGCCCCAGCTGAGTGGGTAACTCATCCCCCCTGTTAATGCTTTAGCAGATGGGACAGCATAGGGTCTGTACACTTCATGACAGAAGGCAACATGCCCTTGGCTCTCAAATGAGCACTAGCCTTTCCGGGGTGACCTATATTTGCACTGGGCAAATAATGAAAGCTAAGATTTATCAAATATTGTATTCAAAAAGTGTCCCAAAATTGTTCAAATACATGATTCAGCTACTATAGTCACAAATTATTCAGCAAATTCAATAGGCTGGGAAATATGAAAAAGTTCTGTGTCATCATTTAGCCTAAAAGTATCACAAACACAAGGAAATTCATATGAACAACAATAACGAAGTCACGGTACTACTCACAGACCTAAAAACAGCTACTAAACTAAAGCCTTGGTAATTCTGTCTGCATCTATGCATCACCCTAGTGACTTCCATGAAGCTTTATGAGGGTCCTGTGGATGGAACAGTTTGCAAGATCGGGGCCTGAGTTACGCTGATTAATATTAGCACAACTATAACACTGTATAATGTTATAAACAGTAATGCTCATCTGGTAGAGACCATTTATAATGTATGGCTTCCCCCCTCCCTCCCCAGTTTCAAACTCCATCTCCTGTAGTTGGGGATGGGGTGGAGAAAGGGAAACAAATATTTGGAAGCCACATCTACAGGGCAGGGCACAAAACAATCCTCAACAAATATTAAAACCCCATAAAAGTCCATTGTATTTCTAACTGTGTTGAATGTTTGGTACATTTACCCAGAGGAAGCAAGGAAAATAAATTTGAGACCTTGGGTCAGCACCATTTTTTACCATGCACATTTACCTAATGTACACAGGCAATTACTGCCACTGCATACATAAATGAGGCATTTGTGCATGCAAATGGGTCTATGCAAGTGCATGCACGAATCAGGGGCAAAAAAGAGCAAACACAATTTTTTTTTGTCTTTGGGCCTCAGCTTCATGGGAGGAAAAAAAACAATCAAACCTTAAATGATGCTGAAATGTCAGACAGCACCAGCATTTAAGACAGAAATACGTGTAATGGGCTTTTCCTAGAATGTAAGTAATACTTTTTTCTCAATAAGTGTCAGGAATCAGGGCCTGCAGCAGAGCCAGTCTCCCAGCAACCTAAGAAGTGCAGCAGGCCGCCTGATTGGATGCACTGCCAGATTGGTTGGAAGAGTCAGCAGTCCAGCTCTCAAGTTGCAGTTCAGCAGCTACTCAAAGCAGTTGCCTATGGCTATGATAACTCCTCTGCCTGTTTGTTCCCAGCCCTGCTCTAGTTTTGCCTCACTCTGGGTAACCTGGTTCTGACCATGGACTCAGATTCTTGACTCTGGCTGGGTCCCTTGGCTCTGGCACGTGGCCTCTGACTCAGGCTCTAACACTGGCCTCTGATTCCTGGCTACCAATGCCTGCTCCAACCAGCAGGCACAACCGTCCTTGTCCCAGTAATTGACAATAAGGGCTACATGCCTTAAGTGGTATTGTACCTTCCTTTACTACTTTAGGTACTGGGGCTATTCTTAATTCATCAGGGGAATATATAAAAATGCCTTGCTCTTAGGTTATCACAAAATGATACATTAGGCATTATGTGCCACCTCCTATAGTACACCAGATTCCATTACCACACCCAGCCCATTTGGCTGCATCAGGTTCTCAACAAGGACATCAAATGTATAACGTTGTGCTTGGTCAGGAAGTCACACGAGGGATAGGAATTGTTCCAGGGATGGGGCGATAACAGATACAAAGGAACAGACAGCAATTCTGTACATTAACAAGGAACGCTCTGCAGACGAGACTGTCATGTTTTGAGGGGATTTTTCCCCCTTAACAATAAAGATAAGGAGACTTAATGAGCTAAAAATATCCATATCCATCCACACAAGACTACTACAATTTGGGGTCTTATGATTTTTCACTAGTTTGGGGCTTTAAGTTGTCACAGCAGTGTTTTTGTGTGTGATTATTTTTAACAGTGGTTTTATTTTGCAGAGTTCAGATCTGTCAGTCTACCTTTGAAACTCCCACTGACCTTGATGGGAGAGCTAACAGCAGAATGATGCCAGGATCCAGTCCAAAGTTTCTTGCTATGCATACACCTAGGCTGTTTGGAAACATGACCACGTGTACCTAGTTTGTAATACACTCCTGCAAGAATGGTTTTATTAACTCTTATTTACACACTTTGGGCTCAGATTCTGGTTCATCATGGAAGTGGACCCAAAACAAGTGGACATTAATGTGATTATCATGTATACTGTGAAAGCATCTATGAGCCCCAGTCATGGACAAGGACCCCATTGTGCTAGGTGCTGTAAAAACACAGAACAAAAGACAACCCCTGTCCCTAAAAGCTTTCAACTGAAGCAAAAGAATCATTATTGTAGCCACCATCATCCCTGATTCTCACCTCAGTACATCCCCACATGGATTATTTTTACTAGGAGCAAGTATGATCAGCAGGAGTGCTCAGAACCCACAGGGATAACAGCGACATAAGTACACAGATAAATAGTGGGGATGTACAATTCACGTTGAGATCAATGGACACATACTCACACAGATATGAGCACTACCATCCTAAGTCACGAAGCTCCACCCTGGAAAATATCTCCATGATTCCAGCCAGGGGCCACATGTGGAGAGCTCTCTCCACAGGTTTTGATTTTAGCCTGAATCTGAACAGAAGTGTCTGCCCAGCATTCTACCCCATACCAGGTGGTTTTGGCATTGTTGATAAATTGAACAGTCAATTGCTTGACCACACCTTAGTTCATTATGAAATATATTCAAGAGACCAAATAATATCAGATAGGTTTATTGCTATAAGCTCATAATATAGTACAGGAAAAAGGTTCAATACAATACCAGTCTCCGGGACGCTGTCTCATAAGCAGTGTTGTTACATTTGCCTTTCACAGAAAATGTGCCCTCAAAGTTACCTCCCTAAAGTCATATTTTTATACCCAACCTGTTCACAAGGAAAAGGTTACTGTGTGTGACATCTGAAACTAAACTTAACCAAACAGATTTCCACCTTGTTTTTGTGGTACCATAGTGTACTCCTTATCTCTTCGTTATGAACGAATACATTCCTAGTACAAAGGGGCATGAGGACACCTCCTAGGTTTGTACCAGGGTAGAATATTCATATATCTTGTCCTTTTCCTTTGGGACATTCAAATACTGTCCTAGGAGACTAACTCCCTACCTCTTCCTGTGGGGAAACACTTTATGTCCTGATCCAGATCAATTTTTCTATTTACTTAAGCCAAAAGCTTACGGCAACTAATGCAAAGTGTTATGGGATACCTGACATGGGTGAACAGAATTGTGGGGAAAGTAGAATACATTCAGTTAACTTCCCCACACTTTTATTAATAAGATGCCCAACATCTAGGGATTGGCTGATGGGGTGTGCAAAAGCACAGAGACAGCCACAATCAGGCCATATACAGTAGAACCTCAGAGTTACGAACACCTTGGGAATGGAGGTTGTTCGTAACTGAACAAAACGTTATGTTTTTTCTTTCAAAAGTTTACAACTGAGCATTGACTTAATACAACTTTGAAACTTTATTATGCAGAAGAAAAATGCTGTTTTTAACCATCTTAATTGAAATGAAACAAGTACAGAAACGGTTTCCTTACCTTGTCAATTTTTTTTAAACTTTACCTTTTTTTAAAAAAAAAGAAGTAGTTTACATTTAACACAGTACTGTACTGTATTTGGATTGGGGTTTTTTTGGGAAGGGGACAGGAGTGGAAGTAACTTAAAAGTCTTACTTACCAGCTCCAGGCCCCCATAAGGGACAGGGCCTTGGGCAGAGGGGTTGGGGCTGGGGGTCAGCATCCCCCAGCCAGCCCTTCAGCGCTTCTCGGCCCGCGCCACCCGGGGTTCCGGCGGCAATTTAAAGGGCCCAGGGCTCCGGCTGCTGCTGCAGTAGTGGTGGCTGGACGCCCCGAGTCCTTTTAAATCACCGGGCCCAGGGGCAGCTGCCCCTTTTGCTCCCCCTTCTCAGTGGCCCTGGGGAGGGCAAAAGAGGCAGTGACGTTAAAGTGCTGCTGCAACAGTGCTTCAAGGACCCTACTGGCAGGGCCGCCGATTGGAGAGAGGGGGCAAAAGGGGCAGCGACATCAAAGTTTAATGTTGGCTCTGTATGGGCCTGTATCAGCGGCCACTTCTTACCGGTACGCTGCCCACTTTCACCTGGGCGGGAGGTGTTTCTCTGCTGCTGCCTGATTGCGTACTTCTGGTTCCAAATGAGGTAAGCTGTTACAGGTCAATTCATACCTCTGAGTTTCTACTGTATCAATACATATATGGAGGCAGAAATATTTTTGTGAGGAACCCTTCACCTGGAATTTACTGACTTCTCTTCAATCAAAATCTGAACTTTAGTTTTACATTGAATCCCTTATGTTTTGAATTCATAAAAGTCAGTTCTGATCTATTTAAAAATGATACACAAAGCAGTTTTCTACTTTCCATATGAAGGAATTATGCATCTGGAGTATAAGGCTGTATCTTGCTATTATTCCAGATGCAGGAACTCCAAGAGGACTTATGGGAGTTTGGGATACCAAAAAACAAAAACAAACATTGGATATTGTCTTAAAGACACTCTTCAAAAATATTGGCCCAGATTCTGAGTGTTATTGAGAAGAACTATATTATAGCATCATTGTTAGATGTTGAGAGGAAAGCAGTTCTTTAGTTAATCGTATGATACATTTTAAAAATAGGTTATATCTTTGTCACCTGTTGTAATTTAGACTGTCTATGGTTTATCTTTTTTTCACTTTGCTGAATCCTAAGTCTGTTATTTCCTTTGGACAAAGCAATACACAAAATGTACCTTAAAAAACAAATTTCTGCTACTGGGAACTGCCCAGCAAAGTTCTCCAGTCATATGAACTACAGGATGTGCCAAACTGCCCTAATATAATTCAGATAATCATCAAACTGCATGTTCCATGTTATGTTCCATTTACGCATAATGAAGTATGATGTAACTCAACATGACCTATCAGGACCTCACATTTCAAGACAGCATGACAAAAAGCATGCAGTGGATGAGTTTCTTTGTTGGGATTATGCTTCCCACTGATGGTTTCCTTTCAACAGATGTCTGACTGAGAAAGGACAAATATTTAATTGCAACTTATTATAAAACACTGAGCATATTAAATTCTGAGTTTCCAAGTAGCAATGGTAGTAATAATTTTTTTTTGTTCCTTCCCCCCTTTTTCATACACATTCTGCTACCCAGCTTCAATACTAGAGTAAGGCACATCATTTTTAGTAACATATAATCGAATTAGTTATGGTGAGGCTTTTGTACTGGCAAAAAATGTTCTTTAACTAAAACAGAATTTTCTAGTTTACTGGACAAATACCAGAAGAAAATTGCGGAATCATGTGGGGTTGCTAAGCAACCAATAGTTCCAGTGTCACTTGTTTGTGATCAATTCAAGTCATTCATCAGGCTCTGAAGCACCATGCTAAGGAATTCCAACAAATTTGTTCCTTGGGAAAGCCACAGAGACTTCCTGCAACACAATAACACTTTCATTCTTAGAAGATAAATTTAGATGTTCTTTTGAAGAAATGTGATATGTTAATTCATTATTCTTAACATACTACTAATGGGCAAAGCTTTAATTAACTAACTACACCATTATAACACATGCAAGATAAAATGGAGTAATTAGTACTGCTTAAAGTAGTCACTATCCTCTCCCACTGGGAAAATGAAGAAGGAAGCTTCCTTATCATGCAAACAGTTGTCCACAAAAATCACTATATGTAATTTGCAGCTAGCTTTTGTTGATTTTTTTTACCAGTGATATGTGATAAATTACATTTTTAATAGCAAACAAAATGGCTGCAGTCCAAACCACACTAGGTAGACCTAAAATGCTGTGAATAATATAATCTTTCATTTAAAGGGAATGCTTATCTCTGGGCTTTCTGGAATAAAGGGATGTACTATTATGCCTTCACTCATTACGTTTAATTACAAATGTGGCACATAGTAAATGCCCATAATAATTACATTCTCTATAGACTGTCAGTAAGTTAAGGATAAAACTGCAATCAAAATGCACATAATTGAAAACATAGTATCCTTACTGTCTTGTTTCAGTCTCTGGTTCAGAATTCAATGCCTCATATTCTGATTGTTTAAAATGTTATACTGTATTATCTATTTCAAAGAGTGAATATAAAAGCTATGCTTATATTTATGGTAAAACTTCTACAAGACCAAATTGCTTACAATTTTTTGGACATGGACATTTTCCAGAATTTTCATACAAATCCTGCGGTTATTTTCTCTCTTGTATTGCTTGCATAAATTATTTTGTCCCATGCCTTGCCCTTATCATAGGACCTGGTCTTGTAATCAACTTACTCAGGCAAAACTCCCATTGACAACAAAAGGACCCTTGCTTGAGTAAGTAATACAGAAGCTTGGTTCACAAGCCTTTTCAATTCCATTAAAAACAATTTGCCTTTCTGAGAGTAAATCATTCAGTAATTTTGAAGTCACCACAAAAGGTCATATTAGGACATCAGTGATATATCACATTATTCATTTTAGGGAGGATTTTTATTTTTATTCTATATTTTTCTTTTACAAGATGGTGACCAAATTTGGAAACAAAATTTTGTTAAGTAAATAAAATCTGCATGCAAAGGATCATGGGTTATAATGTGCCAATGATCATATAAACAGCTCCAGTAAAGCTACGACACCAATGTTTCCAAATTTGGTCAACATCTTTTAAAGAAAAATATAGAATATTCATTTTAGGGAGTGGTTTTTTTTAATGTATAAGTCACTATCTTTCTCTTTGAGTAATACTAGGGGTCAATTCATGCTATTTATTCAGTAGTGCTCAGTGGTGCTTATGATGTTCTTCCAAATACCATTCCATTAACACTTACTTTCAACAACATAATTTAACTTTGTCAGATAAAATAGAACTTCAGAGTCAAACAAAATGAGATTTGTCAAATCACTTGTGAAATTTCCCAACAATATGTATCAGACTCAACTACTTCTAATTACTAGAAATAAAAATATATGCATATGTACGTTTTTTTACCTATTAATGATGTATGAAAATGTACTGCATTTTCAGATATGATTTTACAGCTTATCTGTCCACCTGTCTAAAACATGTCATGTCAAAAACTTGAACCAAATAAATGTTAGTGGTGAGCTGTGTGAGAAAAGGCAAGTCCAGTTTCTTGGTGCAAAGGCTTGTGTGGGCTGTTTGTTAATTTATTCTATTACATTGCAGAGAAGCCTATTGAAATTATGCAATCAGAAAATGTAAGTGGAACCACTTATTAAACCAAACTTCGTGGTTATCAAAATTATTATAAACAGATGCATCTTTTGATTAATGGTATTCTCATTGTACAATCCAAGTTATTAATCTACCATACATCACTAATACCTATAGGTTCTTGCATTTCTCCCTACTTTTGGTGAATTCATCTACATTTTACTGCAAAGATGAATTACCACAACTCTAAAAGATGTTAAATATTTGTAAGAAAAAGAGATGACTATTGAAAAAAAGGACACCTCCCTTCCCCCCACCCCCACACACACACCAAAAGAATCTGAAAATATATATCCCCAAAGGAAACTGAAATTGAGGCTTTCAAACTTGAACTTTCACAAAGCAATGTGAAATTCAGAAGAAACAATCCTAAAACTAATAGTCACCTCAAGCTATTTGTGTTTGTGATCTTGGATATATAGATACAAAACAGATCTTCTCTTCTTCGCCTGCTATTTCTGCTGAAAGTTTCCCCTTGTGTTTTCTAGAGCTCTGCAGTGCAAACTTTCGCTGGGCAACAGCTTTGCACAGTGTCACAGCATGCACTTAAAAAAAAAACTGCATCAAAAGTGCCTGGACAATAAGGACAGACCATCTCAAAATGCCTCTGACTCAGAAAATGCGTGAAGGAACTAATTGGTGTCTTGCTCCCCAAAACATGTGTGAGGTGACGATCTCTGTCCTAGAGCCACTGTGAAGCGAAGCCAAAGAGCAAAACGACTCCAATGCCCAACTAAAACCTGCCAACCCAGCTCCCTCGCACAGCTGTTCTGATCTGAGTCCCCTTGGTACTTTCCAAGGCTCCACCGAGCGTTAAAGCGTTTGCATCCCCAGCGCCTAGGCACATCCATACAGCTACGCCGCGGTTGGGGTTTAACTCCAGCCCAGCCGCTCTGCTGCCGGGAGCCCCGGCTTAACACACACATAGACTTGATGTTTCAGTGCAATCAGCTGCTTTCCGAGCCCTTTAAACCCCCTGCCTCAGCAGGTCTGCCTCAGCTTCCCCCTATCGCCTTGCCTCCCCTCCATCGGATCGGATGTTTCCCCTGGGCAGATCGGCTTCTTCGCAAGAAAGAAACCAACTGACCTCAACCTCCTATCAAAGAAAAATGCCCCCCACCCCACCCCACTTCCCACCTTCTACCCCCACCCAGCCACACCCCTACTCAACCAGTACCTGGGCTTGCTGGTTCCACCTCAGGGCGGGCGGGGAGGTTAGCGTCCCTCGCTGGGAAGCGCCCGGAGTTCGCAGGGGAAAGGGAGAGGCGCCCGGCTGGGGCTGTGGTTCGTGGGCAGCAGCTCCCCCGTCCCAGCGCTCCGAATTAATCACTTCGCCTTCCCCCCCATCCAAAAAAGGGGAAACGCACTGAAAGGAAGAAGGCTCCCTCCGTGACTGGCATCAATATCTCCTTCGGCGGAGCTTCCCGGGAGCCATGGCAACGAGCCCCTAACCCTCCCAAATCTCTCCCGGCTTCTCACACACACACACACACACACACACACACTGGGGCTGGCCCAGCAGCTCGCGCTCCCCACCACCCGCACAGGCTGGGGAAGGTGCAGGGGAGGGTGGCAGCCTGCAGCTCCCCGGCACACGCCCCTCTACAGCCGCTGGAAGCTGTTGCCTTCCTCCCGAGGGATCTGGGGCAGCCTCAGAAAAGCATAAGCCAGCCCTGCAAAAAGGGGGGGGGGAGGGAGGCAAATTCCTCCCCTCCACCCGATTCAGCTGCAAGGTGGGGAGCAGTTTGCAACGCAGCCGGACCCCCCACCCCCACTCTAAGGCAGGTGGGGAGCTCCCACCTGATGCAGCCGCTCCCTCGGGCCGCGGCAATCCGGATCAGCGGCCGGGCTGAGCCGCGGGAGGGCCGCCCCTTGAGGTGGGGAGCGAGCCGCACAGCTCCCAGCCGCGGGGCGCGTGGGGAGCTCGCCGTACCTTGGGAAGATCGGGGTCCCCCTGGCTCCAGCGCTGGTCGCCTCTTCCCCCTGGCTGAGGCTCACCCTTCTCTCCCGGCGGGCTGTGGCTAAGTGCCTGGCTCCTTCCCCAGCTGCCAGAGGGCGAGGAGCGCAGGGTGCCGTCCCAGCATGTTCACACTTTCCACTCCCTCCTCCTCCTCCTCCTCCCTGGAGGCTTGGGAGCGCGTGGAGAGCGGGAAACAGCGAGCCCAAACTCCCTGGGTGCTGAAACAGTTTCTATAGTGAGGGTGCTGCTGCTGGAGACAACCGATTTGGTGTCTGCTATTAGGGATGCGGCAGTACCCCCAGCACCCCTGTCCCAGGGAGCGTGGCTGAGGAGGGGCACAAGGCTGGAGATGCCCAAGGACCCCTCTGATAATGAGGGGCCAAGAGTTGAAAGCTACAACCAGGGACCTTTGGGGCCTATGTTAAGGACCCACCTTCAGAAGCCCCTGAGATGCGGTGCCTCGGAGACCACCACCAGAGCATTTTGGAAAAACACAAGACAAAATGGCATATTCTTGACCGCACGTGGTTCGTCCCTCTTCAATAACTGTACCCATGGATGGCATATAACTGGAAGAAAAGGGGTAAAATCAAGAAAAGGGAAATAATGGCTGAAGGGCGGGGTGGGCACAAACCAACTGGCAAGACCCTTCAAATAATGGACTGAACTGCCAAGGGAGGTGGTAGAGAGCCCACTACCTACGTTAATTAAACTAATAGGACTAAATATAATACCAGACTCTTTTCTTGCATCTAAATCAGACCTCTCCATTTTCCACCAGAGACAAAACTTTATACCCTCCCCATACAAGGCAGGTGCTGTAAGCAATTATTATCATAGCAGATTCGTTAAATTAGAGTGTTCTGAAAGTAAATTAATCCCACATCATTTGAGACTCCTTACAGCATCGTTTTTCTCCACCTCCCTCTACCTTTCTTTTCCCCATCTAGCCAAATTAACTCCTTTTGAATTAGTGAGCATTTGGAATCTCTGGAACATATTGAAGGAGTGGAAAGGTTGGCTTTTACCTCTGTGTATTTTCCTTGAATAACCTATTTATTGAGTAACATTGAATTTTCCCCTGTGTTAGTCAGGCAGGTGAAGACAAACTATCACCAATCTGTCAGCCATGTTCTTAAAAGATTTTACCTAGGAAGGAGGGGAGGGGATTTTGTGAGTGCTTGGACTTCTCTTACAGTTTCCTACTTCACTGCTGCCTCTGAAGTGTGACCTTTCCATTTCCCTCCCTCCACCAGCTTTGTCTGATGTGATGAACAAAAATGATCATAAACACACATTAAACCATAAAACCAGACTGAGTGGAGGGCTAGTACTCATGGGGATTATTACCACTGGGGTTAGAGATTTTTTTTAAATAGTAACAATTAGAAAGTGTTGATGTACCAGGGAACCATTGTTGTCCACCTGAGGCAAAATTGTTTAGGTGAGTTATTTTTGGACAGGAAGTGAATAAAATGGCACATTAGGCTTAGGAAAAACTGTTATAAAGCAAATGAGGTAGTAGGAGAGATATTCTGCAAGCTAATAAGAAAGATGGTAGTATAATTTAATATATTTGTTCTGGATAAGGAAACTGAATGCAAAAATCTATACTGAGTCAGTGCTATGGTTTACATTTCAATCACGTAAAATCAACCAATATACAGACAGAATTTTCTCAATAACTGTAACTCAGCCAACTTGTGACTATAAGGTTGCTGAAATTTACAACCAGATGTAGAGGGGGAAAACCTACCTCTGTGCAAGGGAGCTAAGTTTTGGTTGCTTGTAAAAGTCACAATATTGAATTCCTAGATTTATCTGCAATTAGGGCCTTGCCCAAAGCCCAGCAAAGTAAGCAGGAGTCTTTCCATTGACTAAAGTGGATACTGGATCCAGCCTTCACAGCTAAATCCTACGTCTATTTGCTGTTTGTGGGTATATTCAGTCCAAACACAGTGGAAAAAAATGCTGCATTTACATGGCACTGCTCTCCAAAGCAGCTGAGAACTCATGCAGTTCATGAGAACTTTATGCACAAGAAACCTCTGCAAACTAATGTAAATGGATAATGGAGATATTAGTAAAGCAATCTCCTATCAGTGTTAGGGCCCTGAACGATGAATGCACTGTGAATCCACATGGCCCAGTATCAGCATTGGAGTCAAATAGCAGACTGTACCCATTATTAGCCATTTCCTCATATACACAGCAGAAGCCAGGAATGGGTTGATTCTCTGACTTCTCAGAGCTTCATCTGCATGGCTGGTTAATCTAGCCCCAGCTTTGCTGTGTTAACTCACAGTTTCACTGAGAAGACTGACTCCTCTGTTCATTTTTCTGGGTTTCAGCCTATGTTTCCCTTGCCTGTAGAAAAAAAACAAAACAGATAGATAGATAGATGTAAAACAATCAAGAGTACTTCAGCAACTTAATAATTGGCTTACAATTATAATGCAAAATATGTTGTTATTAATACTAAGATAAGACACTAGTGAAAAACTTTTCTATCTGGAGGCCATAGTTTCTCTTAGATGTGGTTTAAATAGATGTATTCCATCATGCTTCAGACTTCAGCAGATAATGAAAATGAACAAGTGTTACATGCACTCAAATCATTCTTAATATGGGAGGAAAACAAAGACACATGAGGAGCACAAAGACAGTTCAGTAACATGGGTACTTCTAAACAGATGGTTCCTCTCTCCCTGAATTGCTTGCCTGAAAATAAAAGATGTGCTTCAAAATATTATCCATTTGGCTAGAGACACACAGATAGGAACATTGGCCAAATCTGTCAAACCCAGGTGCCTAAATATAGGCTCTTACATTCATATTAAACACCTACATAAAAATGGCTTGATTTTCACAGGTGCTGAATTTTTGCCCATTGATTGCATTTTAAAAATACAGTACACATTAAATATATATTATCTTCCCAATCAAATGCCAGAATAAAAGGTTGGGTAATTTAGCTTAAGGTTTCGCCAAAGAAATCTGGAGCTCTAGAGGGTCGAGTTATATCTGACTTTATTTTTAAAAAATAGCTATTACTTTCATGTAATAAGTTAACATTCAAAAAGGCCATTTTCAAAGTCATATAGGAGGGTCAGAGGTTAGAACCTGGATCTTCAAGCTCCCAGTGTGAGTGCTCTGTACTTGAGACAAAAGAACAGCTGGATAATGTCTTCTTTGGAGGAAGAATCATTCTGCCCATAATTGTCAATACATGCACAACTGTCATGTATGGTTGTTAAGAAAGATTATGTATTTCTGAGTGCAAACAATCTCAGAAACATTTAGGTGTATGAGTAGGTAGGAACACCATCAGCTGAATGCATTTTGTTACTGATAACATAGCCACAATTTGATGTAATTCCTAGAAGTATTACTCCCCAAAGCAACATTTCTGAGAAACACATAGTGGTGATGGAGAAGTTTATCAGCTGGCTTAAGTAACATCATGCCTACAAACGTTTTATGAGAATGACATTTTTTTTCTGGCAATTGTATTTCAGCCCAGCATTTCAGAGTGTCGCATGAATTACAGAATTTTGAGAGTAACCAATGAAGTGCAATTCAATTGTAGCCATTATACCAATTCAAATGATTATTATTGCTCTTATTAAAAATATTACAGAAGCACTCAAAATCTTCTAGGAAGTCTGTAAATACATATGAAGACACATCCCCAGTCCCTAAGAGCTTTTAATCTTAAAATGAAAAGCACAGATGAAGGAACAGGGAAAGAGGTACAACATAGAGCAAAGAGGACAAGTTGATGACTGGTGCACATCTTATGAGTTCGTTTTAAAAATAAATATGTGTACTAATATAAAGCACTCACCTTTATCTTTGAAAGGCAGAAAGTTATAAGGGTCTTGATTGGCATAGTGAAAGTTACAGTAGGGCATAATGAAAACTGCTTACTCCCTGCTTCATCATAAGAACAAGGGGAAAGTCAATGAGATTAAAGGGCAGCAAATTTAAAACAAATAGAAGGACATGCCATTTTACACATTTACAATCAACCCTTGGAATTCAGTCTTCGGAGGTCATTAAGTCAAACGCTGTGGCTTTTTAAAACTATGGTGTTTTTCTAAAGGCCGGATAATTTTATGACTGCTAATAACATTTGTAGCCATGCAAGGTAAGACAATAACGAGGGTAATCAAATCTCATGCTTCAGGGCATAAATTGATTACTTGAGGGGGTCATGAAGGATTTTTTTTTAAACCACTGAGTACAAGATTGAACAATTGACTAGGTGCATAACAAGAGGGTTTTGCTACTGTAGATAGACCAATGGTCTGATCTGTCTGAAAAATCTGGTGCTCCTTCAGGGAAGCTAAGGAAGTTAAGTTCTAGTCCTGCTATTGACTTTGATTCAAAAAATTGTATTTTTACTGATAGGGACAACATCAACTTGAATCTAGTCAATTTTAAAATGAGTTAAAAGTAGTTTCAGGTGATACTACACCTACTTGAGTCCAGTTGCGAATTTTTTGTGATTTTACAGCCACATTTTCCTACTTTTAAAAATGTTTCATCTCTTATGAAAAACCCACACAAATAATAGAGGCAAAGGCTAATTAACTGATTATATAAGGGACACAGTGAAATTGGCTACATGAAATTGCATAAAGAATTGCACAGTGCATGAAGTTATTTATGAAAAAGAAACAAATATTTGTTTTTGTCATCTCTTCCAGTTATAGTGATTCTAGGTGTCACTTGTAACAATAGCAGGTAGAAAGAAGTGTGACTTTTAAGCTGATGGTATCCCCTTAATTAGAAGACATATATCTCAAGTAAAATTCATTTTCTCAGAGAACTTGGTCATGGCACTAGAATTGTCTGTAAGGCTCTTCTCTGCATTAATACAAAAGTCTCTGGTTGTAATGTATAGTACTTTACATTACTTGCTTTTGAGGGGGGTTAAGTGAGACCTTTAACATTCTGGGGGGCAGAGGGGAGAGGTTTGTACTGAGTAATAGTGACATTCCCAACAAAACACTTCAATACAAAATTGTACGGTACAGTAACTCCACAGTATGAGTTCCAAGTACATGCATGTGTTGAAAGGGTAGACTTGCTGCCTCAATGTAGTTAGTCCCTCCATCCTAGACTCCTTCTCCTTTTGGTGCATTGCCCAGTTATCTAGTTGGTGTATGCCAGCTTTTAGCATGGAACTACAGAACCAAGGGTCTGAAATGGAAATACAGATTCCTGGCAACCGTGTGCCAGAACAGAGTGTGCCTATTCATATGTCTCTGAATGGGCCAAGTTCACTTTATAAAGAAAAGCCATTATGGAATAACACAAGTTGAAAACACACACATACAATCTGAAAAAGTCTCTGTTGCCATTTTATAACTTCAGAGGAATCAGGCAGATTTTTTTCTGAAATGTAAAAAACCAGAATTACCCCAATACTGTATCCTTATGTGATTCCATTCTGAAACCAATTTAGACAACTAAACTACAGACTCCCTCCTTCCCCCAAAAAACTTTCATACCCTTCAAAAAACAGCAGTGTGAATACTACCAATATAATACAAAACATGTAATGTGATGGCCAAGTAATACTGTCATCTTAAAATCAGAACACTAAACTGATATTTTGCTAATGTGATGCATTTGCATAAATATAGTGCTAGATACAGCATTTTAGCATAATATTGGCATTTCATATTGTTTGATAGTAAGATTCTAGTTCAGAAGGCCAATTAAGTACAGCACTTTTTCATAGTGATCAGGCCAGTTAGATCAGTCTGAGAACACTCCTTTCAGATCCAAATTTTACTATCATTACGTGGCTGAGAACAGATAATTAAAATTATAGTTCACTCACTCCTTGCTGGTTAGAATGCAAAATATCCAAAATTAGCATCTGAAAGCAAAGCATAATAAATAAAGCGTCAGGGCTTAAAATATAACACTTAAAATGCAATTTAAAATGTAAAATAATGTTACTACTACTAATATGGTAGAAACAGCCAAGATGAATTAGTCTACTATCCTATTGTGAAACCTCAAAAGAACATTGAGGCTAATATTTCAGGGTTTCATAATATGGCAGCATGGAGAATAATAAATATAAATTGGTAAATACTATTGAATAATATTTTGTACCTATAAGATTCCTGTTGAGTAATGTTGCTTATTTCGAAAGCATACATCTGACTGTTATATCTTAAACACTTTATCAGATGATGCAAGATTTGATAAAGCCCTAAGTTTAACAATTATTATTAATATCATATGGCATTTTCAGGAGGCCTGATCCAATTTACAATGAAGTAAATGGAAAAACTCCATTGACAGTAATAGGAACTGGATCTGGCCCTAGATGAATTCGACTCTTTTTTAAAAAAAAAAGCACAACCCGGATGTAGGGAAAATGTACTTGAAAGTTAAAATACAATTCCTGTACAATAAAGATAAGAGGCGGAGTTCTGAACAGAGGTGTTCCGTTATGAAACTTGCAGAATGATCTTACATTAAAATAATATCTTTCATCATAATAGGTTCCTAAGAGCTTTATAAACTGTACGCAGTGGAGCAAAAATTTAACACTGCTTCTTCAACCACCACAGAAGTGCAGCCACCTCTCAGGCGAAAACAGTAACAGTACCACATGACTCTATGTAAGGAGTTCTTCATTTTCTCTCTTTTTTCTTTTATCTAACCAACACTACCAGGGAATTTTACATAGTCAGAAGATAGCTAGATTCCCAGATGTGGATTAAGACACAAGAGCTCTTAATCTTGTGGAAAAGTGCCCTTGGATATGTCATAACCATATGAAGTCAGAACCTTGTTTAAAAGTCTTATCCAAGGCAGCATCATATTGGGGCATTAGGGCAACTATTATACCTTCAACATCACTTCCCTTGTAAGGATCTTCCTTACAAGTAATGATCCAGCCAAATGATGCTTTGCGGGTGAAAACAGACAACTTCAGGTGGTATGGCTACAGTCTATAATTAGTGCTCCCATTTGCAAAAAGAGAACAGAAATACTCAAACACTGATTATTACCTGGCCTTCCCAGTGAGTAATAGTTTTCAAACCATGATAGTTAAAACATCCATCAATTTCTTACCATTTTTAACCATTTAATTAATAGCACTTACAAACTGAGTTATATGGAGGTTTGAACCTCCTGAATAAACTTGAGGTCAACACGCTGTCTCAAGAAGATCAGATGCATCTGCTGGACAGGTTTAAACCATTCCACGAGATTGAGAATGCTGTACTGGAGCACAGTACAGGAAAAGTTCCAAGTGAAAGTGCCTTTGGAGCTGTCTTTGCTAAAACATTCCAAGCACAGCTGGTACTAATCCTAAAAAAAGTGATCAAGGACATTTATCGAAAAGGAATCCTGTCTCATGACATGAGTATGGCATTGATCTTACTTATAAGAAAGATAAAAAGGGGAGAGCTATGGAGATTTACAACACATCTTCCTCCTGAACTTGGAAGGTTAGACACCAGACAAATTATAAGGGACAAAACTTATTGCGGTTACCCCTATACTTATATGTGGTTTCCAGGTGGGGATTGTAAAACAAAGGCTACCAAAGGGCAACACATGAAAAATATTTAATGGACCAGGTACAGTGGTTAGGAATTCTGGCTGAGATATTCACAGGGGCCCAAGGGGATTAGGCTTTCAATCCAATTGAATTTCAAGGATTTGGGTGCTTTTTTCCTTTAGGCCCTTTGAAAATCCCAGCCTCTAGCTATAGCTTTGTTTCTTGATGCTGATGAGGCCTTTGACAGGATCAAACAATATTATTCAATTTAAGTGCTAAGAAAATTTGGATTCAGTCCAGTCTTCATAACATGCGTAGAAAACTTTCCCCATTTGCATCAGTCTTAATGACTGGTATTATGATATCACCCTTGTGAATAAGACAGCAGCCAAAAATTAAAGGCATCTCCGTCAATAAACATAATTTAAGATCAGTCTCTGAAAAGATATTTTCCTTCTACCAAATAATCCAGGCTCTTTAATTTCACTTTTACTGGATACAAATGATCCATTTTCCTCTATATTTGGGATTCCTTCTAAATTGGAATAATTCATACTGAACAGATACATCCAAAAGCCAGACTTATACCGTACAATACTCATGTCTACCCTTCTATATACGCAAAGCACTTATATATTTGGGAGAAAAGGTGTTGGCACAACGTTCCACTCAGAATTGCTTGAATTTGGATCACATCCATAATACAAAACCAATATGCAAAGATGGTTTCAGCTATCACTGTCAATACTGAGTAGGGTCACAACTGTAAAAAAGGAACATATAACCTAGAATTGTTACCAGTGAAGACCCCTGCTAAGCATTACAGACAACTGATCAAGATCATTATTTTTTTTTCTATAGGAAATGAAACAACCTCACTGAGCTCATAAGATGTGAAGAAGAAAATAAAATAAAAACAAAAAATAAAACATAGCTGTCTGGACAAATGTGATCATCTGTACCATTTAGCTTTCTGCACCTACCCTCTCACAAAGTGGCTTGATTTTTTAAAAAGTAGCTATATCCCAGTTTGGATAAGAATAGATAGGACGTTGACTGAACCATTTGGAGCTCTTGCATTCACATGTCTACTTTCCCTGACCTCCATATCCAGGATGTCAAGAACATAGCTAAATTCAGTCTAGACAACTTGCTGTTAGCTACTACCTGGAACAATTCACACTTTCCAATTAAATTTCAGATCACTTACAAAGACTACTGGGTAGATAAAGATATAGAAAAAAAAATACCTAATGATCTTCAGGAAACCGGCAGCCTTCAAAATCTACATCATAATTATGAAATGTCTTTGTCATGCAGTCCAATGTATCAACACTCATGCAAGGTTATTAACACAAGCAGGAAATCAATAGTGCACAGTAACTTGCTTTCCAATAAAGTATTACTTTAAAAAAAATATATTGGCAATTCTCATGTAGCAAAGAACACATATAAATGGCTTAGCTCTTTTCAGAGCCCTTTGAACTTTAGACTCCAGAGAAATAGGAAGAAGAACTATGAATATATATTTCCAGTTCTTTACCCAGGAGATTTTACCAAAAATGCAACTCTAAATTGATATTATTGGAGCCCAGAGAAACCCCTTAAAGCTAAATTAACAAAATATAGCAAATACTGGAGAGGCTGAAAACAACATTCCAAATGATGTGCCTAAGCCGGAAATTACATCTGTTAGTCCCGATACAGGTTCTGAATCTGCCACTCAGCAATTTTTAGTGGGGTCCCACAGAAATTGGTTTGCGGCCATATGTTATTTAAAATTTCTATCAATAATCGGGTGAAAACATAAAATCATTACAGCAGATGACACAAAGATTGGAAAAGTGGTACATAATTGAGAGGACGGGTCGCTAATCCAGGGCAATCTGGATTGTTTGGTTAACTGTGTGCAAACAAGCAATATGCATGCCAATACAGCCAAATGTAAAACCATACACCTCAGAATAAAGAATGTTGGCCATACTTACAGAATGGGGGATTCTATCCTAGGAAGCAATAACTCTGAAAAAGACTTGAGGTCATTATGGGTAATCAGCTGAACATGGGCTCTCAGTGCGAAATTGCAGACAAAGGGACTTGTGAAGTCCTTGGATGTATAAACAGGGGACTATCGAGTAGGACTAGAGAGGTATATTACCTCTGTATTTGGCCCAGATGCAACTGTTGCCGGAATACTGTGTCTGGTTCTGGTGTCCACAGTTCAAAAAGGATGTTTAAAAAATTGAAGCAGGTTCAGAGAAAACACATAAAAATGAGGAACACAAAGGATCGGGAACATATGCCTTATACTGAAAGACTCAAAGAGCTCAGTCTACTTAGGGAAACACAGATATATAAACTGATTTTTTTTTAAATCTTGTAACTATGCAACAGCAATATTGATTTTGTATTAGAATCATAGAAGTTTAGGATTGGAAGAAGCCTTAGGAGGTCATCTAGTCCAAACCCCTGCTCAAAGCAGGATAAACCCCAACTAAATCATCCCAGCCAGGGCTTTGTCAAGCCGGGCCTTAAAAACCTCTTAAGGATGGAGATTCCGCCACCTCCCTAGGTAACCCATTCCAGTGCTTCACCACCCTCCTAGTGAGATAGTTTTTCCAAATATTGAACCTAGACGTTCCCCACTGCAACTTGAGACCATGGCTCCTTGTTCTGCCATCTGCCACCACTGAGAACAGCCGAGCTCATCCTCTTTGGAACCCCGCTTCCGTAGTTGAAGGCTGCTATCAAATCCCCCCTCTCTCTTCTCTTCTGCAGACTAAATAAGCCCAGTTCCCTCAGCCTCTCCTCATAAATCATGTGCCCCAGCTCTCTAATAATTTTCATTGCCCTCCGCTGGACTCTCTCCAAGTTGTTCACATCCTTTCTGTAGTGGGCGGCCCAAAACTGGACGCAATACTCCAGATGTGGCCCCACAAGTGCTGAATAGAGGGGAATAATCACTTCCCTCGATCTGCCGGCAATGCTCCTACTAATGCAGCCCAAAATGCTATTAACTTCTTGGCAACAGGGGCACACTGCTGACTCATATCCAGCTTTTTGTCTACTGTAATCCCTGGGTCCCTTTCTGCTGAACTGTCGCTTAGCCATTCAGTCCCCAGCCTGTAGCAGTGCATGGGATTCTTCCGTCCTAAGTGCAGGACTCCGCACTTGCCTTTGTTGAACCTCATCAGATTTCTTTTGGCCCAATCCTCCAATTTGTCTAGGTCACTCTGGACCCCATCCCTACCCTCCAGCGTATCTACCTCTCCACCCAACATAGTGTCATCCACAAACTTGCTGAGGGTGCAATCCATCCCATCATCCAGATCATTAATGAAGATGTTGAAGAAAAACCAACCCCGGGAGAGGCATCGAGCCATTGATCACTACCCGTTGAGCCTGATGAGCTAGCCAGTTTTCTATCCACCTCATAGTCCATTCATCCAATCCATAGTTCTTTAACTTGCTGGCAAGAATACCGTGGGAGACCGTATCAAAAGCTTTGCTACTCTCAGCTCCCTACTCTCCTCCTCAACTGTCCCCAAACCCAGCTCCCAAACCCTTTACTTGGCTTCCCCTAGCCCCCTCGCTTTTGCTCTCACAGCCCTGCCCCCTCCTGTAGCCACAGCCTTCTCACCCTACCACCGGACCATAATCACTACCAGGCTGCTGTTTGCTCACTAGTTCCTTCTGCTTCCTCTGTGGTATTGCTGCCCGGATCCCACTCCCCATGCCACTGCTTGCTGCACCAGACCAGCAGAATTGACAGTGCAGGGGCGATGCTTCTGGGGCATGCACGGGACAAGGAGTGACATGGGGAGAACCACCTAGACACTTCTCATGGCCCACTGGTGGGTCGGAACCCACCGTTTGATAAACACTGGGGTAAAGGGTTATTTGATCACAATCTGTGAATACCTATATGGGGAACAGAATTTTTGTAATAAAAGGGTTCTTCGGTCTAACAAAGATATAACAAGGTCCACTGGCTCAAATTTGAAGTAAGATATATTTAGGCTAGAAATAAGGTGCACATTTTTAAGAGTGAGAGTAATTAACCACTGGAACAATTTACCAAGGTGATTTTCCATCACTGGCAATTTTTAAATTAAGATTGGCAATATTTCTAGCTCAGACAGGAATCAATTTAAAACAAGTCCTATGGCCTGTGTTACGCAGGAAGTCAGACTAGATGATCACAAAGATCCCTTCTGCCCTTATAATCTATGAATCTGCAAACAAAGCAGATTCCTGTGGCACTGATAATGGCTATAGTGCAATGACCAGTATTAAGAAGATGTAGGTCCGAAGTATTTCTTGGAAATGCAGACGAGTTGGATGAGATGTTTTTCTTTGGTGTTGGGTTTGACAATGCTCTCTGGGCTGTCATGGCTGAGCTATAATCCATAGTGCTTTAAAGCTATGGGGCAGATACTCAGCCGGTCTAAATGATCATAGCTCCAATGAGTTCTCCTCAAAGTCAATGTAGCTATAATAATTTACACCAACTGAGGATTTGCCCTATAGACTTTTCCAACAGCTTTTCTAATGTCATTGCAATTGCTCTCTCAATCCTTCTGTGATCTGCTTTCTTGCTGTGCTCATCTGTATTACCCTGACAGTGCTTTTATAAAATACATTACTATACTGAATGGTACACTGGACTGTATACTTTTAAAATGTCTTGCTTCATTTATGAGCTAAATGTATTATATACGACAAATGAATAGAGATGTAATGGCAAAAAAAAAATAGTACAGCTACTTTCGGCTGCAAGTTCCTCTGCGAGGTATTCATGGTGATTGCTGACAAAACCAACCTCTTAAAAGGTCTGTGAACACAGCCTAGCATATGTTCCACACTTGATGAATTGCACACATCCATCGTATCACCAATAAAGAAAGGAATTCCCATGCCAACATTCAAACTCTAGACAGGAATGCAAGAAAGCCATAACTCTGCTCTGATGACAGTGAGCACCAACAGAAAATAGGGACCTTTCCTAAAAGGAATTGTCTATAGATGGGATATACTCTTTCTCATGTACAGAGCTGCATGGTTACCCTTACCATTTTTTATTCCTTTTATGTTTCTTGGAATAAACATCCTTTGCTAGTGTCATATGATTCCCTTGCCACAATGTGCTTAAATATGTCAGAGCTTTGGTTTTAATATGTGCCAGTTAGAATATTTTCAGACCACAGATAAAATACAGACTCATTAAGTATTTTGTTTTCGCCCACATGATCACAACCCTTTCCAGAATAAATAAACCTCCTGCAGGGTTCGGTGGTTATATTGTCCTCCCATTTTGCAGAAAGCATCACAGTTTCTCTCCTTGCTGCAGTCAGTAGATGTAATCTTGTATATTTGTTGAAGATGGATGACTTTGTTTTCAACCCTGGTTCCCAAGAGATTGGATCCAAGTGAAAATTCAGAGACAGGGATGTTAAATGCAGCAATTGTAGTAAGACCAAAGTCATACAGAAACAGGTACAAGTCATTAAAAAAGCATTCTCCACAAGATAACCTGTTTATCCAAGGGGGAAGCGGGGAGGGATGGAGAGACAGAGAGAGATTACAGTATATAAAATTGCAGCTGGTTTGAGTTTGTGTCCTTGTTAAAGTTTGGGTAACTACAGGTGAAGTAGCACTTCCATTTCTAAGCTAAACCAGACACAGGTATCAACCTGAACAGTCTCTGAAGATAGCCCTTGTATTCTGATTCCCTATCAACTGCAAATTAATCTGCCAGTGTGCATCAGAGTAATGGGGTTCCCCACAGATGCAAGGATGGGCCATGACCCTGCAACTGATGCATCCTGATGGACCCCTCTGACTGCACAAAACTGCACTGAAGTCATTGCAAGATCAATGCTTTGGCTAACATCTGGCCCTATATTTCAGTCTTTTAATGCTATTCAATCTGCTGATGTCACTAATGTATTCATTAAGGGACTAGATTTACAAATTGCAGTGCCATCCTCATCAACTTGATCTAAACCAGGAACTGTCCACAAACATCTCTGGCGTTCATCCAAGCAACCCAAAGAATCAAGTGGGTTTTTTTTACATTTCATTTTACTTTAGTTTTGATGAAATAGATCCTAGTTAATATGTATCTAATAATACAATCTGTGTGTGTGTTTGTGTTTGTATGGATGTGTTGGTTGAATGTTTTATTTCATTTACATACAAATCAAGATTATACATAACTGAATAATTATATTCAAATTTGATTTACAGATTAGTATTATTGTTGATTATTAAAATAATTTTGTTTTAAGCCTTATGAGTTAGAAAAAAGTTTTGTACCATACTTGTATTCTAGATAGAATGTGTATATAAATATATAGCAGTGAGAACAGTGTACCATACACATTTGAGTAGTTGATAATGAGTATGAAAGATGTCTCAATGCTTCTGATTTCAAATGAGAAATGGGTGAGAAAATTGTGTGTGTTAGAACAGTTTCCCACAATTTCCCGAAGTTCAAAAAGTTTTCACTGGAAACCTCTAAGCAAGAAACAGAGTTATGAACAGTCTCACTGGTTCATTCAAGTTTGTATGGAATACCCTAGGGATGAGAAGTGGACTAATAACCACATGGAAAAATGCCATCTGATTGGACCTGTGTGTTTTCTCACCAGTGAACATCCTTTGAACTTAAAATCACCAGTAAACTGGAGCCTCAAAATGTTTGCGGATAACAAGATAGAGCAATGAGTTTACAAAAAGCATCAACGGACACTTTCTGGACACACAGAAATTCTAATGATGAACCACTATTGGTCCATGAGTGGTCAAAACAAGGCTGATTTTGAATACTTTTGTATTTCAAGTTGAACATGTCAGAAGGCTCTTGTGAGCATCTGTAATGATGAATAAAGTACTATCCATTTACACAGTCTAATAAGAGAAATAGAATGACTATATTATAAATAACAGGTGCTGTCTCCTTAAAATATCTTTGCAGTGTACATTATTTCAGTACAGCAGTCATGAATTTTACAATATTGATACAGATTAAATAATAGTATATATTCTCCATTATATTGGTTTACAGAAAGTATTCAGATCTGGGGATGTGCTGTTAATCTGTATCCCAATTGTAGGTCAACCTGCCATCCCCAAGAGAATGTTACCCTTAATGTCCCCAGGAAAGTAGTACCTCTGCTGTGCAGAAGAAGACAAGGTTACACAGAAGAAATATGAAAAGCCATACATTTTCAGTAACTGTCTGGATTGACAAACCTGCTCCTCAGCTGAGATGTATGCAAGCCATTGTGATAAGTTCTGGAATGCAACAGAGAAATTCATGAAGTGCATTCAGAGTGCATGCTACTAAAAGGCAAGTGAGAGCAAAATATGGCTTGAATTGTGATGAAATGGATAAGGAATGATTATGGGTGGTTTATTCTGATGAGTTTAGTAGCTTGGATTGTGACCTAGGTAGTGAATAAGATGGATTGTTATACTAGCACCTTCTTTATCTCATGTAGGAGTGATGATGAATAATGGTCCTTAATTAGCAAAGCCCTTTTCACCTGAAGTGCGTAAAATACTCTCCTCCTCCAGGAACTGCAGATCCCTAAAAGGGCAAAGTCAATCTGGAAAAAAAAAGGGGGGACTGTGCCTGATTCTCTGTCACATGTATTGGTGTAAATCAGGAATAACTCCACTGAAGTTACACCTCTGTAAAACTGGGACAAGTGTGATCAGAATCAGGTTGTTTGCAGCTTAAATGAACACATACCTTTTGTTTCAAGAGGGAAAAAAATAGCCCTTTAAATTTGCCCAAGAACAGACCCAATTTTTCAAGTGCCAATTTACATGATTTCATTTTACACAGAAAATTATTAGTTAGTTATTATTATTATCAGTTATATTACAGTAATGACCATAGGCCTCAGTGACCATTAGGGCTCTGTTATTCTAGGCAAGTGGTGCCCAAACTTTTCCTCTCATGCCCCCCATTACCAGTAATGGAATGGGACCATACCCCCGCCCCGCCCCAGCCAGGAGCAGAGTCATGACGGGCCAGGAGTGGAGCTGCGGATGGAGCCAGAGCTGTGGCCAGGAGCGGGGCTGTGGCCAGAAGGCCAGGAGCGGGACCTCAATCAGAGACAGGGTCAGGGGGTCATGGCCGGAGACGGGGGCCGAGCGCCAAGCCATGGCCGGGGGCCAAGCATGGCTGCAGCCTGAGGCCTAGGAGTAGGGCTGTGGCTGGAGAAGGGGGACAGGGGCTGAAGACGGGGGCCAGGAGTGGGCCTGGAGCAGAGCTGGGAGCAAAACGGGGCTGGGTAGTGTTCCCTCCCTGCCCCTCCCCTGCCATGCCTCCCACCCCAGACCTTTCTTTGTGCCTCCCTGGGGGTGGAGTTTGGGGACCACTGTTCTAGGCACTGTGCAGGAGTTTAGGAAAGCACAGCCCTTACCCCAAAGAGTTTATAATCTAGAGCTCGTCTCTCACACTAACAGAAGTTGGTCCAATAAAAGATGTTACCTCGCCCACCTTGTCTCTCTAATATTCTGGGACCACCATGGCTACAACTACACTGAATATACTCTAAGAAGACAAATATCATACAAAGAATGGGGGAAAGAGAGAGAACATACAAAGGGATCAAGGTGGTGAAGGCACATGACAGAGTAGCTCCAGGTCTTTTTAAAATATATTGGTTTTTCACATATTGTTTGTGTTACAAAAAAAATGTACCTTAAGTGGGAGTTTCTTGGCTGTCTTCTGTAATGGGGATGCACTCAGGCTGCAAGAAAGGAAGGGCTCACTACAGTAAGATAGAGGAGTGATTAAGGGGGGAGGGAGACTGGGGAAAGAGGTAGAGCAAAAAGGAAGCAAAGAGAGGGAGGTGAGAATCAGAAGCACAATGGGTAATGGGTGGAGGGTGAGGTTGGGCATCCAGAGGGTGGCTGGTGTAGCCACCCTCCAGTGACCACAGCCTGATAAGTCTGTTTTGAGGGCACTGGAGTCCACTATCATGCCATAGCACAGCAGAGGCAGGGTGAGCTGTCCAGCACCATCCTGCTAATGAGCCACACAGTATGTTAGTAAATGAGAGTGCCTGTAGTTCATCCTCCAGACCAATTAAATCCTCAGCCTCTCTGCAGAAACTGCTAATCAGTGTGACAATTAGTGTCAGCTCTGAGGGTGGTTTTGTTATGTGAACACTTCTCCATGATGAATTGGTCTGAGAGAGTGATGTCAACTCACACCGGGCCCTGGAGAGCTATGGTGGATAAAAATCTTTCAGGGCTGGATCCTCAAGTGTGTCTGAACTCTGGGGACCACACACACAGACGGTGTTCTACCATATTTCTACCATGTGCTCCCAATCCTAAGGGCACAAGCTGGAGCAGTCTTGGCTTCTAATGCTTTCTCCTGGCCCCAGGAAACCATGAGCCTGCCTCCAACCAGAACCACCAATGGTATAGTTCTGGCTATGCCAGCTTTATGCCACCTGGAAACACCCTTATGCCACTGGATTCCCCAGCTAGCCTCTAGGGATACCTATTTTCCCTGGCAATACTTGAATATCTAGGTAGTGCCCCTAATAAGTAATAAGATGTGCATGTATTAGCAATATACAGGTAGGCTTTTTAAAACAACTATTTTATTGTATTTATTTATTTATTTATTTATAGGCATTTCTGTGATACTCCTCAGCACAGCATCTGCACACCTCACTCACTATGTTCGGGGAGACCAGTGGTAGGGGATTAGAGGGAACCTCTTCATCAGAGGACACACAGTGCTTTATGGCCCCATTCCCTCCCACTTGGCCACACTGACATTGGTGGAACTACTTGTGCAAGTAGCTGCTCACCAGTACGTGTCGGGGGTTCATAGTCTGGCCTAGGAGCTGTTCCCAGTTTGGGGGCTCTACCAAATAAATGAGCCTCTTGTTCATTAGACTTTTAATTCAGGCATCAGTGACCTGTCTAAGTGATTGAGAAGCAAATCCAGGTAGCTCCAAAATGCTGGTAATTTAGTGGGTGCCTGTGAATACAAAGTTAGAAAAAGCCTTTGAACCATAAAGTGATACTCGCAGCACTGACCCCCCCCTTCTATCCCTAACCTCTGAGTAATCCCCTTACACACCTAAGAGAAGAAATTAATAAAATCTTAAAAAATAAAACCCTGCCCAAAGCAGGTTTGACCTCCAAAAGTTAGAAAGCCCAGGGACACCATGAAGATCCTAGGGGCTTCACTATTGCTATTTAATGTATGTGACTGGCCCATGCCTGTCCACAAAGGGACTGAGACATTGCAAGGCTCAGCGTCACAAGGCCTAACTTTTAGGGGGTTAGAAAAATCACAGGAATGCCACCAATCCACGAAGCCTGAGTTAGGTCCCTAAGTTCCCTATACAATGAATGTGGGGGGAGAGAGGCACCTTAGATTGTGATCCACAAAAGCCATCCTGCTAGGTTGGGAGCTTCCTAAGATAGCCAATGGGAGATGTGTGCTAAGCTCTGCTTGTCTCAATGAAACAGGTGCCTAAGTGTGGGCTGAAGGGAGGTGCCTATCTCTGCTAGCAATCCACAACTGGGAACCCCTCTCCTAGGGCCAGGCAGTGAAGGCACCTAAGTCGTTTCTTGTGAAAATAAGTTTGGTGCCTGCCTCTCTCACATACAGGGCCCAGTTCGCTAGGCATGCTCAGAGGTCACCCACTGGATTGGGTCCCATTCTAAATCTGGCAGGAGGAAGAGATGGTGACAATATCACCCATTTTATAGTCCAGTGGTTAGAGCACTTTCCAGGGATAGGGGAGAGCCAAGTTCAATTCCCCTCTCTGCTGGAGGGGGAGAAAGGATTTGAGCAAAGGTCTTCCAGTTCTTAGGAGACTACTCTAACCACTGAGCTATCAGGTAGCTAGCCTGACCAGATCAGTCATTGAACCAGAGACTGTGGGACTGACTCAAGGTCCAGTGCAGCAGTTAGGGGACCAAGGTAGGAGCCCCAGCATCTAATTCCTCCTTCTCCAATCACTCTAAGCATTTATACAAAGCTTCAACAGGAAAGAAAGTGAGGAAGCCCCACATCTGACTATCCCACAGCTTCACAGTTAGAACACTCTACTGAGAGGTAGGTTTTGAACAGGGCTCTCCTTTCTCCCTCTCTGTCTGAGTGGACTTGAGCTTGGGTCTCCCACATCTCAGCCGAGTGTGATCACCACTGAACTATAAGGTGTGTGGTGGCAGCATCACCTGCTCCTGCCAGATTTAGAATGGGACCTGATCCAGTAGGGAACCTCTGAGCATGCCTAGTGGATTGGGCCCTCCAGGTGATAGGTAGGCAAATGCCTAACTCGGGGTGTAGGCAGCAGGTAGGAATCTGGCCATCTAGAGTGAGGCAGCCAGTGCACATGCCCAGAGATAGAAACTTAGGCACTAAGGGAACTTTTATCCTGAAAACCTAGGATATGCTTACATAGCAATAAAAGACCTGTAGCAGCAGGTCTCAGAGCCCAGGTCAACTGACATGGGCTCATGATGTGGGGCTAAAAATAGCAGTGTAGATGTTCAGGCACAGGCTGGACTGAAACCCCATAAGGGGGTTGTTCTCAGAGTCCAGGTTCCATCCCAAGCCCAAGCGTTTATTGCAGCATAGACATACCTTTAGGTGTTGCATGAATTTCAGTGCCTAGAGAGTTTGGGGGCCTTGGGGGGGGGGAGAGGATTGTGGATCACAGTGGAGCCTAAGTGTGGATTTAGGTGTCTAGGTATTTTTGTGAATTGGGGTCTGACATGTAGTGATGGGCAGCAATATAAAACCCTAAGACTAAGAGATGGTACTCTATTGCCTTACAGTATTAACAGGGCTTGAATTTCATTGCAGGATTGGTGGAATCCAATATTCTTAAATCTGCCTCTGCCTTTTTGCCTCTAATGTGAGAAGGAAAACCTGACTATAATTTTCAGCAGTGTAATCTTCTGTTTGCTCCTGAAAAGTAGCACTGTCCTAAATTAATCTGAATTGAACTGGAGGATCAGTTATGTTCAAAGCCAATTTCACAGGGCAGCCTGCACCTTGGAGAAAAGATTACCATGCAAGAGCAAGATTGTACTAATTGCAGAAATCAGTTTTCAACAGCTGGTGTCTTGGAGTAAGGAGATGAATAAAAATAGACTGAGCTGAGGCAAATGATTACTGATGAAAAGAGTAAAAGCCAGGAAGAGAAAACAGAGTTGTGTGAAGGTGAGGACAGCAGAGGTAAGGCTGGGGTTTTTTTTGTTTGTTGTTTTCTAACATGTAAACTGCAATTTTTGTACTTGTCTATTTGTTTAAGGAATTGTATGAACTGTGAGGTACTTGGACATTTATGCGCTTAGCTGGAACCAATGGGGAAATAGGTGTTTCCTCTGCTGTCCAGTAAGGTAATGACATCCACTCAGAAAGTTTAGGCTCCACCTCCTACCTCAGTTTCCCCAGTCAACACCTCCTACTGGGAACCATTTTTTCCAGGCTTTTTTATTATTTCTGCTTCAGTTTTTCTTCAGGCTCAGCAAGACAAGAGATTCAGTCTGGCACAGCAGCAGCCTAAGGAGCTAAGACGACATTAGCTGCCCAAACTTTTTCCTCTATTAAGGGTTCCCCGTGTTTACAATGCATATCTCCCAACCTTTCAACTGGCTACAGCAGGACTCACCACCAGTCAGTTTGGCCTGTCCACCTCTCTGTCTCCATTTACAGAGGGGCCAATGGGCCAAACTGTTTGCATCCAGTAGCTCTAAATGCAGAAGTTCCCCTTCAACCAGGATGGAGAGTTGGGGGCGTGAAAGCAGGACAGCCCTGAGAAACCCCATACTTTTGTGAGAGATGGCAATGTGATGCTCAAGTTCTCTGCAGCAGCTCACTGGGAACAAGCCTCAGCCATCTACCAGTGGGAGCCATAAGGGGAACACTAAAAGGGGGAACTCATTACCAGAGCAACCCTTCAAGCCAGGATTCTTCCACTCTAGTACCTGCTTTTGTCAGTTAAGCTGGTTCTGCAGCAGCCTGCATTTTCCATGGCCCAGCTCTCCATTCAGCTCACCCTTTCAGTTCAGTCCCCTTCCAGCGTAAGGAAAGTCCCACCGAAAATCCAAACAAAAAGCTCTTCTTTTATCGGTCTTGGTCCACCCTGAAGTTCCCTGCTCTTTGCCCCTACTCCCAGGCTCCGCAGAGTCAGCCGTTGCCTCTTGAGCTGACTGCTACCTCCCACGCTTTCTCCCTGGAGGCTCTTTTCTTCTGAGCAGGTTTCCTACTGCCTCCACTCAGCAGAGACTCTAGCAGCTTCTCCAGGGAGCTTGTATGTCTGGATCTCCCACAGAACCCTATAGGTCCTCTCCCTGCAGCAGCCTTCTGCTCTCTACAGTTTCCTATTCATGTTCTCTCAAGCCTGTTTATGAGGCTCAGGTGTTCACCATATTATCATTGGACCCCATTAGTCCCATCTCCTCAGGCTAAGAAGCAGATAATCATGACACAGATAGTGTTAACTGCAAAGTCCTTGATGGCTCAAGGCCTCTTGACCCACAAAGGGACAGGTTCCCTGTTACAGGCACAAAATGGTTAAACATATAACTGATCCTGCTTGGGCCAACAACAGGATTTGAACCCTAGCCAGCCACTAGTAGTAGTATGAGTTACTAATACTTGATCTAAAGGACCGATTGCTAGAACTAGGAGCAGTTGTCAGTACATGTGGAACAGCCAATAGAGGTGGACAAAGACACACTCTCTCCTAGTATGAGTTACAAGTGCACCATTATGAGCTGCTTCTAACCAGCAGGGGAGAAGGGCAAGGTGATAGTGGGAACCTAAGCAAGCTCCATTTTCCAGCAAAAGGATTGCTTGCCCCAGAAGCCAGGGCCTGGACTTAAGCAGCAGTCTCAGTTTACTTAAAGATTTTATAGCTGGTTTGCGTGTATGCCTGTTATTGATCAGTATTAAACTAAAATAGGTAAAGAAACCAGTGTTAAGTTTAAATGAATGTCATGTTCATAGTAGGGGTGTGTGTGTGTGTGTGTGTGTGTGTGTGTGTGTGTGTGTGTGTGTGCGCACACACGACAGAATATTGACAAAATAAGGATTACCACAGAGAACTACCCAACATTTCTTGACTTACTTTCTATAACCTGGTTCTAACCTGTTCATCATATTAACTTTCACACCTCTGGTGCTGCTGACAACAGTAAAGGTAGCTAACATTTAACTGAGAAACAACTGTATTGAAATATTCATGACTGCCCTTGATTCCATCAGAGAGTTACATTTGAGGGATTTAGGTGGGTAAAACTGGAACTTGGTGCTAATAAACTGGAGGGTATTACATGAAAATATTGGGAGGATAACACATTATTGTGGGAGCAGAGATGTTCTCTCCTATAATCACTCATTTAAATAGAGGAATAGTCTTTGAATAAGGATTATAATGCCTGAATGCCTAATTGAAACAAGGTACTGTAGTTAACATAGTAACAGCTTAATTTGGAACCTTTTATCATCCCCAAACGTGAATCCAAATTTAAATATGGGGGGAAAGCCTCACATAGAATGTATGTAGAAAATAACAATGGCATTGTCTCACATAAGAAGCTTATGTAAATGTAGCACAGTAAAACTCCATTTACTGTAAAGCTTTCAAATACTCAAATAAATGATGGAAAAAGCTTTCTTTTAATCTACGTTTGCATTGTGGGATTTCACCTCGCCATTACTGAAGACACAGCATTATTCAGCGAAATAAGAGTTTTGTTTAGCACCTTTCCTGAGCAGCAAGTCTGCAAACCTGTATCTATTTTTTTAAAACAATTTTCATTATTCATCCACTACCTATAACCCTAAAGCAACATCTTTAAAGACAATATAGACATGGGGCATTTTTAGAGTAAAGTAGGAATAGAAGTCCATGTTATATTGGTTTAAAGAGACGGTGCGGTCCAATGGATAGAGCACAGCCCTGAAGGGCCAGCATATCTGTGTTCTATTCCTAGGCTTGCCTCTGGGCTGCTGTGTGACTTCAGGCAAGTTATCTGCCTACAAATGGGTTGTTTCCAGCAGTAAAACACTGGCAGAACTTGTGACATATTAGTTCATAGAACAAGGTTGTTCTTTGTTGCAATATGAAAACAAGTTTTAAAGGGATGAATTTAATAAGGGAAAAATATAGAATAGATTATACGGTCAGAATGGACCATTATCATCTAGTTGGACCTCACAATAACACAAAGGGCCAGATTCTCAGCCCCTGCTAAGCCTCCTTTACCCTGTTACAGATGCATAAAGTGGTCATAAGGCGGAGACTGTGGATTCACCCACCACACTCCCATCAGGGTACAGAACATTCCAGCAATGGAGGCCGGAAGCTGAGGCATCTCAGTGCTTGGAGAAGAGCAGGACAGGGATCAATGTTATTGTGTGATCCCAGCCAGATAAGTGATTTTTTGACACTATCTGCTTGTGCAATCCATAGCAACCTCAAGGCTGCTCTAAGGTGAGCTGGGGGTTGGGTTTCACGTCCGTAGCCCCCAGGAACAAGGAAATGGGAAAAAATAATATCAAGCCACTAGGCTCACCCATAGAGCACCTGGGAAATTGTGTGTGTAGGTATTTTGTTGGCACCCCTAGAGATCAAGCTCATTGTGTCTATGTACATTAGCTGAATAAGTCACTGGTTTCAATATTTTATCTGATCAGCTTTATTTTTTATATCATCTTATCACTGAATGTGCCCCTTTATATACCTAAATAAGTCAGTTTTAGTTACAAATCTCTTTTAACAGCATGTACCCAAAACACAGATATAAATTCTAGTCAACACAGATGGCCGATGTTTATCATTCCCTCATTTAATTGACAAGGTGCACCTCGGCACATAAGCCATATTTTATTTTTATTAATTGAAACCTGGTGTGAGTTTTTTTTAAAATGTCTGGTATAAAACAATGACTTCAGTAAAGTCACACAGGAATTAGTGTGGACCATTGGGAGCTGTGTGCCTGTTTCTGGGAAGGCAATTTTTGTCCATAGTGTTTACAAAAGTCAGACATTAATTAACAGATTCCACACAGCTGAGAAGGCAGAGAAAGATACTGCAACTGACTAAACCTCAGAAATGTTAAAACTAAATTAAAAAAACCTGATAGGACAAAATGCCTCAAATACAGAGGCTACTGCCCTACTTCATAGTATGTACACACACACACTAGTATATTACATATAAGCTAGAAGAGATGCTCTGAGATTTTATTTCAAACCTGCTGTCTGAAGATCAAAAGTCAATTTCAAGTTTCCAGCTCTTCCTGTTCTAATGACAGACTGAATTATGCTGCTCTTCTCCAAAGCTATATTTGGAACTAGATATGTTCCTTGTTATAATTTACCACTGTAATCATCTCAAATGGTGGAGTTTTATACTTTTTGCCAGAGTGCTATTCAATACCAGTTTCCATGACATCCCTCAATAGGTCCTATTGCCCCCTGCTGAAAGATGGTAGGGTGGGAGAGGTAGATGAAAGTTAGTGGGAGAGGGGAGGAAGAAAAATAATGAAAATACTAATGGAAAGTGGAAAGCAAGCCTCACACAAAAACACAGTAAAGGAAACAAATAGGTTAAGAGAGAGCAGACAGGAGGGAGAAAGATGCTAGAACAGGCAGGCATGGGTCTCTCTTAAATGGGGGCTCTACCACTGAAACTTTGTGAGCCCCTCAATCAGACCAATAGGCTTGATATAAAGGATTCACGAGCAAGAGGTTGGGATGGCGTATGGAGCAAAATGCAAAGTGAACTAGGTATCATAACAATTGAGTGCTAGGTATCCTGCTGTACAGGCCTTAGTGGGAGAGAAATATAACAACTTTGGACATTTTCTTTCCAAGAAAATGAGTTGAGATAATAGTCTCAGTTTGCAGGGGAAACTAAGGACTGATACCTCAGGCACTACAAACAAGTCTTAGGTGTCTCATTGGGAAGCTGGGAATGTCCCTTTTTCCAACAATACAAAGGTCTCATTATTTGAGCCCTGACGATGTCTGACTTTATCCGTTAATCACAGATCAGTGATGGGTTAACTCAGACTGGGCATTGGGCCAGTGTAATTTTGGGAGGAGACTATCACAGATGGGGGGTGGGGAAAGAAGGGAAACATGCAGGCTGTTGTCTAAAAAGACAAGCAAAACTACAGTAGCTGCTCATAGCTTTGGAAATGTAGAAGTCACAGGTTGATTATGGGCAGAACATGTATAAGATGGTCAAAGATGCATGAAAAATACAATTTAACACACAGTTCTTCAGTTGAGCACATGATTCCACTTTTTAGTCACATGGCTCTGCAGTTAATCATAGCTGGGAATTCCAGAGGGGCCTAAGGAAATTAATTATTATTATTGTGGTACCTAGAGGCCCCAGTCAAGGGGCAGGACCCCATTATGTTAAGTTCCCAACCCCCATTGACTATCAGTGGGAGTTGGGCAGGTAACTCCATTAGGCTCCTTTGAAAAATCTCATCCTACATGGATATCACTACAATATGCTCCTCTATGCAGAATTTCACTGGGGACCACAATGGCACCTGTAATAAAAAGGAGATTTCCTTTGGGATGCAACATGTTTTTAACCTACATATCACTACAGTCTGCTGCAGACAAATCACTGCACTGGCCCCTAATTTAAAAAAAAAAAATCTTTAAGTCTAAGATGAGAAACCTTGTTTTTAATAACCCTCTGCCTTTTAATCCCAGCACCAGTTATGTAAGGAACCAAGTCTCAGTCTTAAAACCTGTTTGGCACAAAAACTCCCATTGACTTGTGGGAATTTTGGATATACAACAAACGCACAACCAGTCTAAGAATGTATAATATTTTAATGAACAGAAATCCTTAAGTATTTTATTTGTTATAGTTCTTTATGCAGCCACAATCTCAACAATTAACATTGAGCTAGACTTTTGAAGTGCTATTACTCATACATTTGATCCCTCTTATTAGGGATGTGTCTCCCTGAGCCCTTATAACAGGGCCAGGTGTGGCCTGATTGGGGTGTGGCCCCAGCTGTGGCTGCTTCCCCAATCAGCCTAGCCTTTTCTCTCAGTAGCAGGGTAATTGCCCTGCTACAGGGTGTAATACCATAATAACTGAATGTAACGCTCCTCTCACTTACACCTTTCATTCACCTCAGTGGAGTTATTCCTACTTCATTTAAGCATAAATGAGAGGGGACTCGGGCCTATTTTCTTTAGTTATGCTTTTTCCATCCATTCAGTTGTTCTGGCCAAGATTTTCAGAAGTGAATAGTAATTTGGGGTGCTGGTAATTTGCGGGGGGGCTCAACTGGAAGCCTAATTTTCAGAGAGTGATTGTTCAAAATCAGGCAACTTCAAAGTATCTCAAGCTTGACACCCAAAAATTAAGGTACCCCCAAATCACTAGTCACTTTTTAAAATTTTGGCCTCTGTTGCCTTTGAATACAAAAACATTGTCATCATTTCCTTTCACCAGATGTGTTTTTTAAGCCACTTACCTATAAAACCATTTTGTGATTTTATATAAAACTGCTAAGCTACTTTTGGAATATGTCCAGCTTTTTCATTCATTCATTCTGACGCACATATTTAAACAGTTTTCACTACTTCAGCTTTCTTGGCCAAGCAGAAATATTCATCATACTTGTTAAAGTTTATATTACCCCATAGCAAAGCAATTTATCATTACTATACATGAATGACTTTCCTGATTATTAAAATACGGTTACAGTGAAAACTGTTCAGAGTATACCACACTCCATCTAATTTATTCTTGTTGTTATTTGACCTGAAGCACAGTAAAACTACAGAATAATATATATGATTCGGAAATTGAGGTAGTCAGCATGGTGCAGTTGGCATCTGGGGAGAATTTGCTGGCATTACCTCTTGCTGAGAAATTTTAGTGTAACCTGTTCTCCTTTGCACGTATTGACCAGGGTCATTTTTTGCTACTGATATCAAATGGGCATGAAAGGTAGATTTTAATTGAGAATTAATCCATTTTAAACTTGGATTAGTGGTGCCATATCCCTTTAACTAGAGGCAGGCAAGCCGAGGATGGCAGCTGCTGTGAAGTTCCCAGTGGGGAATGCATCCTCAGTAAATACACTTGATGAACACAGATTTTTCCCTTTGCTGCTCACACTCATACCCATCTGTTAGGATGGCACTGTGCTTGCTGACAAGTTGGTTGTATCCTGGCCTTAGGGTACAAGTGCTAAACTATGATGGTCTTAAAGAAGCAACATGCATAATATTACAATTGCTAACTCGACTGCGGGATGTTCCACCTCTGTACTTTACTGAAGTTGCCATGTGAATCCTTATGGATGATCATATCTGATGTCCCCTATATCACCTCTCTTCCCATTCTGACGTTTGCATATGGTCTAACTAGGTTGTAAAATCATGGAGGGCAGGAACCTTGCATTCATACTTTGTAAAATACCTGCTATATTGTTGGTTTTATGCAAATAAATAATAAACTACAGTGAGGAAATAGCGAAGCAAAGGTGACAAGGAAAGCACAGAATTCATGGCACTTAGAACAGCCAACTCGATAAGTGGTAGCATCTGAAACAAACACAAAGGATGTGGAAATAGATGCTTAAGAAAAGTATCATCTACAAAACTAGGGCTGCTAGGGGCTATGATAACACGATAGTAATAAAACACTGTATACATTAATTTTATTTATAGAAGACAGAGGCAACCAGGAGGACAGTGAACTAACAAAAGAATGAGTCTCCTCTGGAGTCAATGGAGCTACACCAGTTGAGCATCTGTCTCACAGCACTGGTCTCAAGAAATGGGAGCTCTTCTATTTTATGGAATTAAATTCTGATTGTTAACAATACCACTTTTGCTGTCAATTCACAGGGTGGAAAATACCAGGTGGAAATATTCACATACTGAGTTGGGCATAGCTGAAGGGAAGCATACAAAGGCAGAGGAGATCTCTCTTAGGATATGTCTATAGTGGAAATTACACCTTCCTGCTCCAGTGTAAACATACCCTTAGCCATAGTCAGCCTATGGACACAAGTATATTGATATGACAGGTAGCCCCAAACTGAAACTGTAGCTCCGGAATCTGATTCTAAACCAGAACAGAATGAGAATGGCATGGCAGAATGGCAGAATGAGAACTGGGGAAAACAATGATGTTCCCTGCAGCCAAGATTGTGAAAATGGATCTTCTGTCCAAATAAAAGCATTTGTTATTTCTTTCACAGTATATACTTTTGCAGTATGGGAAACCTTCCTTATTACGCATCTGTCTTTACATGTTTTGTAACTAGAGCTGAACCAATTCTTCATTATGAAAATGGAAACCACACAATAGCAACCTGATTTCAGGTTTTGTGGCTAATTTTAAATCTAGCCCAGGTACAGGTGGTCAGATACTAGGGTGGGGAAGATGCTATATAATGGAACGTAGCTGTTAGACAGAATGTTTCACCAATAGATCTCAGAGCATTTTGCCAAGGAGGTAAACATTATCTACATTTTACAGATGGGGAAACTAAGGCACAGGAAAGTGAATCATCTTGCCCAAGGTCTCCCAGCAGACCAGTGACAAAACTGGGAATAGAACCTAACTTTTTTCAGTCCCAGTCTAGTGCTGGATCCAGTAGGCTATGCTGCCTCTCTCCAGTGTAAATGCCTAGATAAATCAACAAAGGCATAGTATGGTAGATGGACAGTAATTAAGGTTAATGAACATAGGATTCCCATACTTGATCGGAGCAGCTGATCATCTAGTACAGTATTCTGATTCTGACATTGGCCAGTGACAGATGCTTCAGAGGAAGGTGCAAGTAACCCTGCAGTGGGCAATTACAAAAAAACCTGCCCATAGAGAAAGTGTCTTTCTGACCTCCATTAATTAGAGGTTGGTTTATGCCCTGAGTCATGAAGATTTAAAAAACCTTGACACAGTCTCCTGAGAACCTGGGGGATTTATGGTGATACTAAACAGTTTTGACAGAGTTTTGGGGGTCAGTTGGAGTGTAACTCACAGAGTGTAAACCAAAGTGAATTTAAATAAAAAACAAGGGGCACACAAATCCCTATAAACAGTCTTGCGTAGGTTTTCATATCTCTAATGTAAATTAAAACTAATACTTTTACTGGAATGATGAAAATTATTCAGTGCACTACATGGGAATGCACATATAATATTTGATGTGCCTTTTAGCTTCCATTTAACTAGAGCTCAATGCAGGCTTTGGGGGGTGGCGGGGAGAATGAGTCTTTCATTATATAGAAACATTTCCCTGGGACCTAGAGTTTGGATTTAAGAGTAAAAATTATTAGATCTAGGTATTCTCCTGGATATGGTTGGATTTAATAGGAAAATACAATGAGATTTTAACCATTCATAAGGGATGATGTTCTTTACACTCAGCTAGTTTAAATTAAAATTTAAGAATTATTTCACACATCTTTATAAATGCTGGTCATGTGACTTTCTTCTAGAAAAGAAGCTTGCACACCATTTTTTTTTAGCTGGTAGTAATTTATTATGGTTGAGTTATAAACTCTTGAAAATAGGGATTCATAATGAAAATGCTGATAGAACACAATCTGTAGAAGCTGCAATGGGTTCTTCTAGAAAACTGTCATTTTTTTTTAATGTGAATGCTCTTCTGCTCTTTGTGGAAATCTTGTAAGATTAAAACATGGAAAAACTGAAATGCTTTTAACAACATAAGACCACAGATCTCATTATGGCTTCCCGTTTCCTTCACTTGCAATTACATTTTTCTCTCTGCTTGCTTCCTTTGTATCAATAACTCATTTAATCATTGCTTGAACTAGTGTGAAATACGTTTTTGGCCAAAACATTTATTTTTTTAATCTGAATCACCAAGTTTTAGATGTGTCCACTTCTTCCCCCCTCCACTCTTATGCAAATGGAACTCAGGTCACAATATACACCATTGTTTGTTGAAAGCAAAGCATCTGTCTAGTCAGGTTATAGGTTTTACTTCTTCCTAATGAGCTGAAATTCTTCTGTCTTTTCATCTACGTTATCTTAAATTGCAGAAAATGGTATTTTGGTTGCCATACAGCAAACCACATCCAGTAGCAAATAGGTTCTTCTGAAGCTATAGTGACCAATGGCAAATAAAGTCTAGTTCTTTAAGTAATGTCAAAACGATGTCTTATAGTTACAATGCCAGCTACTTTGATTTATACTGCCCTCCTCTAGCAATACAATCCAGCATTCTGTTTGCCCTTTTCACTGCAGTTGCACATTAAGCTGAACGCTTTAGAGATTTTCTACAAGTCCCAGATCTCTTTCCTAATCAGTATTCAGCAGCATCTTTCCTTTTAGCAGATGCGCTATTTTTTCCCTTTGTTCCAAGATTCATTGTTCTACATTTATCTGCATTAACTGCAGTTGCCATTTATTAGTCCAGATGCAGAAATGATGCAAAGATTTTGTGTGTGTGTGGTTTTGATTACACTGAATCCACAGACTGTTTACATGAGAGCCAGGATGCAGGATTTATGAACAGTTCCTTGGAACAAGAGATGATTCTCAATCTGCATATCAAAAAAAAAAAAAAAAAAAAAAGGCAGAATTCTGGACCAGCACAAGTGAGCCTGTTTCAAGGATAGTCCTAACCACTCCCTTTTCTCTGCTTCACAGAAGATACAAATATACAGGGCCAAGCCTCAGCTAGTGTGAAGCATGCCATTGGCTCCAGATTTACACCAGCTGAGGTTTTGGCCCATTATTTCTTTGCTGCTGAATGTACCTTTTTGAAAGTGTTTCAATTTAAATAATAACTTGTAGCCCTGGATCATAATAGTTATTTTTCTGAAACGGGAAAAAATGACGTATGGAAAATTTAGGGGGAAATATGCTCAGAATAGACAAAATCATAAGGAAATGGAGAGTGTGATGTTTATTCAAAATATTGACATACAAACAGATGGCAACAATAAAGTATAAAGAATATTAAGCTGGAATCCTGTGCACACTTTGGAGATAGGAAAATAGGATTTAACATACCATACTAGTTCACTGGTCTATGAAATCCTGTATCCTGCCTTCAGCAATGTTGACTAGATAATGCTGTAGAGGAAAACAACCTCTCCCTTCATAATGTGCCTAGGGTAATGTGAAATACTGTCAAAAAGGGGAAATGGGAGAAGACCGTGACTTAAAATTTTAGGGATGCAAAAGAAAAGAGTCTTAGATTTAACAAAGAGGAGAGTACCACTGGCTAAAAATGCAATCATAGTGGAACTGACTAGCTCAGGCGATTATTAGTGGGCTAGAACTTTTCACTGCTAGGTCACAGTTCAAATTATGCCCTGGTCAATGGTGGGTAAAATTTATTACCATGGAGCAATTGTTCAGTGGCCTTTGTGAATTGAGCTGATGGTCTCAGGCTAGTTTCTAGTGGACAGGGACATCACAATTAAACACTAACTGGTCTTGTTGTCCTAGCAGGAGCATAGGGGACAGAGATTGAATGAACCTATTGTCACAATGGGTGGCCCAGGCAGAAGAGCACTGAGAGGCATTGATGAGGTGAGGTAGTAAGCATGTAGCAGAATTACCCATGTTATATCTACCCTGGTGACTTCAGGATCCAGAACTGTTTATATATATATATATATATCATAGCATTTAGACACCTTACTCAGGGGACGAGACCTCATTGTATTACGCATTATACAGATAAGTAAAGCAAAAAGACATTTCCTATCGTAAAATGCTCACAATCTAGGATTTTAACAAGGCACAGCAGGTAGATAAACAGGCACAGGGGATGGGGTTGGAGCTCAGCTAGCCAGAAGTGCCAACTTCCCCAGTTCCTGGGGGGTGCTCGATCCCTGGTCCACCCCTTCCCCCAAACCCCCACCCCCACCCTGCCTCTTCCCGCTCCCCCACCTCCCCCACCTCTTCCTGCCCTCACTCCCCAGCTCCTCCTACACATCGTGGAACAGCTGATCGCGGCAGGTGGGAGGTGCTGGGAGAGAGGGAGAGGAGCTGATTAGCAGGCCCCGCCGGCGGATGGGAGGGCTGTGGGGGAGGGAGAGGAGCTGATCTGTGGGCTGCTGGTGGGTGCTGAGCACCCACTATATTTTTTTCCATGGGTGCTCCAGCCCCAGGGCACCCACAGCGTCTGCGCCTATGCAGCTAGCAGTAAAGGTGTGAACCTCTGACGTGGTGTTTATGAAATTTCATATATTCTCTTAAATAAAATAAACTGTGTACTAAATACTGTGAAGCAGGAGGTTTTGCTCATGGATAATCGCTGTGATGTCGCACACAGGCCTAGGTCAACAGAGATGGGGCAGGTTCCACTGCGGTTGAAAGGATGGTTCCTCAAGAATGGGTCAGTCACTCAGGCAGGGGGCCTGACGGGAGTGTGGCATTTGCAGTCAGCAGGATGAGGGAAACTTCTACTCAAACCGGCTGCGGCTCAGCCTCTGTAGAAGAGCTAGTAATGGCCCTTTCAGGATCCATTTCAATAAGAAACATTTCTCCTCCCCCCCAAGAAAGAAGTTGGAAAAGTAGGAAAGATGGTACCTTAATTCAGACCTATCAGACAAAGGCATGGCCATAAAGATCAGCTCTGTGCCATGTTCTGAAAGCTAACGTATGTGGGCCAGAATGGACTGTGAGAAGGGGGGTGTTCCACACTCAGGGTTCCTGCACTCGCAATAGAAAAATCTGCTGTTAGACACAGCAATGTAAATCAGAATAGTGATGCTGATCTGGTGGAGTTACTCCAGATTTATACTGGTGAGAGCAAAATTTGAACCAAAAGGCCTGACCAAATATTGAGAATGCACAACCAGGGCGTGTCAGCAAAGTGGCCCACCTGGGCGCATCTGCCGCAAAGTCATTAGGGAGAAAATGTACTCTAATATAGCCTGGCCTCACACCACATAGGGCGTTACAGATTAAAGTTAGACACTAGAAGCTAACAGACAAACAATGCAATATGTGGGGAAAATATACAGTATATTGATACAGAGCCACTATTCTGCCTAAATGGGCTGCCCTATACCGTACTAGCTAAAGCCTCCGAGTGATCTTCAAGATCTTCAAGTGATCTTCCCATTTAGAGCACTTTGCAGTAATCCATTCTAGAGGCGACAAAGGCCTGGGTAACTAGCAAGGTCTTCATCCGTGAGATACGGTGAAACCAATAAACTGTTGATTTCAGTGACTATACTAGAGCTAAGGTGCATTTCAGATCACTAATTCAGATGGACTAGAGTTAGCAATTTCAGATAGGCATTTTCAAAAAACAAATTTGCGCCTCTAGCTGTGCAACTTACATTAGTGCTAGGGTGACCAGACAGCAAGTGTGAAAATCAGGGAGAGGTGAGGGGTAAAAGGCGCCTATATAAGACAAAGCCCCAAATATCTGGACTGTCCCTATAAAATCGGGAAGTCTGGTCACCCTAATTAGTGCAGCCATTAAAAAACACAAAGTGCAGATATAATGGAAATACAGATCCATTCAGATTTAGGCAGACAAATTTAAACAAAGAGAAAATTAAGATGAAATGAAAAATTGAATCGTTTTCTGAAACTTCTATTCACCACAAAAATTCTGTCCCTTGCTCACTTCTGGCATCTATGTATCTGATTTCTGTATTGAATACGTTTCTGGAACATTTCTCTCCTAGGACTGATAAAACCACTGCAAATGCCATACTGTGCAGTGCTGAATCAACTACAACGGAAGCGGGGCCTCTGTAGTGTTCCAGCAGAGCAAGGTTATGACTGCTAAGCAGGGGTAGGAGAAGTAGAGATCGGAGTTGGAAGGAACTGGAAGGAATTAAAACAAAACCAAACAACCTGTTCAGAGAACAAAAAGAGGTGAAGGGAAGTGAAAAGGAATAGGAGCCACTTCCAATGCCCAGATAAGTGAACTGGAGCCATTAATGGGCTTTGGAAGAGTAATTCACAACTTTTGGGGGTTGGTGATCCCTTATTTGAAGCCAAAAATGTTTGCAACCCACTTGCATTTACTATAAAAGTATGAATTAAAAAAAGGATCAGTGCTAAGCCTATATAATTTGTTTCTGTGTGTGTGTTTCAAGAGGTTGAGAAAGAATACTTGACCTAGAAGGGGACAGGTGTCTGGAGAGTAGGGGAGTGAAACAGTGGGAGAGAGTCACCTGCACAGACATGAAAGAGACAGAGCTACTACTACTGCATTTGACCTCACAGACTTTGAAGGTTTTGGCAGCCCCATTGTTATTTTGGAACATCTATTATCTTTGCTTTAGATTGTATTAAAATGTTCAGTGCCACATACCTTTCATAACACCCCACCCCCCAAAGATTGCAACCCACCAGTTTCTCTTCTGTTTCCTGCCTCTCAGTCTTTTGCAAGTGCACTAGAGGTAATTATCTGCTTGGTCATCATATAATGTGTGTAGGAAATCACATAGCTTTTCTATATATATTTTGTCTCAGGAGCTGCTGGTCATTTTAGCAATCACTATTTGTTACTGGTAGTGTTATTATTTACACAATACCAAAGAGGTGCGTGTCATGAGATGTCAAGAGATGTGCATGTATAGACACATATGACATGTAACATACATGCCTGAACAACATTCATTGGCACAATCCGTCCCTGATCTCTCTGGTATTCCTTTGAATGGTGTAGCTGGCTCCCCTCTCCACACTTGGACTCATGATTCCCACCCCTCCAAGCTTCCTCTAAGTTGATTTGCACATATGGGTGCACACAGAGAAAGGAGACCTTGCACTCCTCCAAGCAATTATCCCTGGCTCTTGCATGTGTCTTGCAAGGGGCTGAGGGAACAGAGCAAAAGGATCTTTGTGCTTTCCCCTCCGCTCTGAGGTACCCTCACAAGGGTCAGGAACAATCTGGCCTCTTCTGTCTATCCATATCTCTCTCTCTCAAGGTAACATAAATACCTGCATATATTCAAGAGCTGAAGTTGCAAGGAGACACTGCAAAAAGAGAACACATTGCAATGCAGATAACATTAATCTGCTGTGGATTGCTGCAAGGAATGTGGCCAGAAACATTTAAATAATGCCATTTATTTTCAGGAGTTTGGGATAAACCACAGAGCTCATCTATTACCAAACAAACTGAAGTCATGGGAGGGTTGTGTTAGATCATCCCAAGCAAGTCAATATAAATTGGGTATTGCCCTCCTATCATCAGCACTTTTAGAAATATATTTACACACTGAAGTAGGATCCGGGAATATTCAGATTAGGATGCTATGAAATTTATTGGACTCCAACCAGGCATACATATTAACTGATGTTATGGAAAGATCATTTTGCCAGTTTTTTGTTTTGTTTTTTTGCAGTGAAAGGCAATTATAGGTCAGTAGCATGAGACAGTGCCCTATTATATTGTATCTCGCTCATAATGAGGAAGTTATTCTCACTTATAGGAAGAATAACAGGTTTTATTTTGGGGCTTTCGCTCCTGACTCATGTGATTAAGTATGGAGAGGCATTCATTTCTGTACATGTGTGCATGCACACACACACACACACACACAAGATGAAACAGCCTTGTGTTAACCTGCACATGGCTGTTTTGAAGCTGAACAAGAAATTAAGGGGTTTCCTAGCAATGATAACACAAACGCTCTAAGAATGTCACCTTTCCCCACTCTGCTTTCATTTTCTCCCTACTCTTTGTGGCATTTCACACACTGATTGACACGAAGAACCACAAAACTGGAATCTAGGGCAAGTATTTTAAGTGACCTGAACCAGAGCTAAATTATTTCATTTTGTTTACAAATTTAGCAAACACCAATTCATTGCTAATGCTGGATATGGTACTTATTAAACAGCAAGGGATTCAGTATTTTTCTTCGTTTCTTTCCAAATGGCCATCTTGCTAACAAACACTGACAAAATGATTGTTTATATGAAGAAAAGAATGAGGTAAAACTAAAAGCTATTCTAAGTGCTGAATTCAGGGAGAGACTGAGGATGCAATAGATTCACTAGACCAGAAATTGGCAAAAAAGGGTGTCTCGGGGAAAAAAAAGTGGCTGATACCTTTTTTTATAGTTTGGATGCAGCATCAAAGCGGCATCAATTGATATACTAAATGATCCATCTTGTCCTGTTATGGCTTATTTGACATGATAAATCACTCTATAGCATGCTATTCTGCATTTTAAAAAAATCATATTGCAATAAATTATTGTTTGTTTGTTTTTTTTATATAAACACACAAGGCTGAAAGACCCATTCTGAAAAAAAAAAAAAAAAAAAGATTTGTTTCCTAATCATTGGAGCTGGTTGTCAGCATGAGCCATAGGAGGCTGACATGTCTCTGGATGATAGAAAGTTTTCTCAGCAGTGTAAACTCAACACTTGACCACTCTCCTTGAAAATCTTATTGATATGTGTTAGCATTAAAATGAGTCTCCATCCCTCTCTGAATATGATGAGCGAGTCAAAGATTGTAGATACCACTGGAGGATTTTAAAGGCAGGAAGTCAATGGGAGTTAGCTAATTAACACCCATCTGTGCCTTGAAAAATCCTCAAGGGGGGAAGGGATAGCTCAGTGGTTTGAGCATTGGCCTGCTAAACCCAGCGTTATGAGTTTAGTCCTTGAGGGGACCACTTAGGGATCTGGGGCAAAATCAGTACTTGTTCCTGCTTGTGAAGGCAGGGAGCTAGACTCAATGACCTTTCAGGGTCCCTTCCAGCTCTATGAGATAGGTATATCTCAATAGTATTACCTAAAGATACAGGGCTTACTCCTGAATCACAGTCTGGTCCTTTGTGCCATTTCCCTAAGACAAGGAAGTTGAAAAGCATTTGGATCTCCTCAGCTGGATATTCCTCTTGCAAGGGTGAGAGTTCCACTAGCATAAAGATGCCTGCTATGCTTCCCCTACCATTAGAAGCTTTGATAACAGGAAGGTCACATAGTTAGAGAGCACTGCACTCCAATGATGCCTGGTGGACAGAATGCCCCTGGGGATCATAGCCTCACAGGCATAGTTTAGAGCAGCCCTGGAGATGCTCTAAACAATGTGCCTTGGAGACACTCTAAACTACTCCAGGGCAAAACCAGTCCCCAGCTGCCCCAACATTGGTAGCTACAAACTGTTGACCATTTCATTTGCCAATCCTAGGGGTAGCTGAGGAGCAAAGCCATAATCTCTTGCATTTGGGAACTTGTAATGGGGGAGGGGAAGAAGATTTACAAATGACACTGATATCTGTATTAATATTTCTTATTATAAATTGTTTAGATAAAATAGATAAAATGTAAGTTAACAGAAGACCAAATTATTCCTACTAGATTCAGTATCTAAAGTACAACACCTCCCCCCCCCAATTTAAAGACAGTTATATTTCAGATTGCTTTTAGAAATTATGGAATTTAATGAATGTTATGGGTTTTTTACCCCCTCAGAGAATTTCTGCAAAATTCAATTATTTTTTGGAGCCTGCTTGAGTTTCTCTCTCACTGTTATGATGAATTACCTATTGTACTAGTAGACTTAAAAACAATATGAAAAATCAATTGTTTGACAAAAGGAAAGACAGAGGAGAGCATAGATTGGCACATACCATCTTTGCATTGTGTTTGGAAATGATGTAATTTAAATCACTGATGGGCGCACATTTTGTAGCAGCATCTGATAAATTTTAAACTGAGTACTTTATGCAGGCTGATTTTGCCACCAGTGTAATTAGACACCAAGAAATTGTAATTAATTTAATGAACTCTGTCTTTGAAACAGTTGGATTTTAAAGCTAAGAATAACCATTATCACAAGAATTAAATGGTTTTGTTTAAAACATATGTATTCTGTGACAGCCTTGAACAATTTGTATGCAAACCTTTTCATAGACAGTTATCTCTGCCTACATGTGAATGTGGTATTTAGGATTACAGACCGTCTAAAGTAAGGATAATATTATGGCATGAATAATAGCGGTAGTAATAACAATAAATATTATTGACATGGCATTTTAAGTAATGCCAGTTAGAACAAAGCTCTTTATGACTCAAATCTGTTTAGAAAAGGGTGAAGCATACTGTATTAAAGGGGATCCAAGTCAGTGTCCTTCTACAAAGCCATAGGATGCAGTTTCAAGCCAACTTCTTTATAGCCACACATTACTTCAGACACTTTTGGCTTGAGTAGCATATACATTAAGAGGGGGAAAAAAATATCACTAGCCTGACACTACCAATAAAGATGGCTGTACTGCCAAATACACCTCTACCTCGATATAACGTGACCCGATATAACACGAATTCAGTGCTCCGGAGGGGCGGGGCTGCGCACTCCGGTGGATTAGAGCAAGTTCAATATAACGCGGTTTCACCTATAACACGGTAAGATTTTTTGGCTCCCGAGGACAGCGTTATATCGAGGTAGAGGTGTAGTTAAATTCCATTTACAATCATTTTCATGTTAATCTCATGCTAAACAATTTTTTTTTAAAAAGTGTTGCTCTGGAGTTTAGTCTGTAATGATAAAATCTCTCTCCAGAGCTGTGCTGTGATCTGACACACAAAATACTAGACTTGATCTCATCCTTACATGATCAGATGTTACATTTGACTGGTGCCAATAATGGTTAGGGATAGGTTGATCCAAAGAGAGTCTATAAAAAGATCTCAACAACAATATTCCAAAATATTGCAGGGCAAATTCTCCATGCCTTTGACTCTGATATCGCCACTAATGCAACCAGCACACTCTCCATTCCATACCTAAGCTAGAATCCAGATTGATAACATTTCAGGAGATCTGAGGCAGTTAGATATCTAAAAACTATCTTGCCACAAGCTTTTTGATAATCTTGACTGAAAATGGAAGATTAAACCTAGGGTAATAGTAATATGGAGATATACCTATCTCACAGAACTGGAAGGGACCCTGAAAAGTCATTGAGTCCAGCCCCCTGCCTTCACTAGCAGGACCAAATACTGATTTTGCCCCAGATCCCTAAGTTTCCCCCTCAAGGATTGAACTCACAACCTGGGGTTTAGCAGGCTAATGCTCAAACCACTGAGCTATCCCTCCCCTGATAGATAAATGATTACTAGTATCAAGGGATTTTATTTTGAGCAGTAGCCACACTGATGTTTCTTTAAGAGATGCAGGCAATCTGCTTTCCTTCAAGGAAATGTTGACAGTTCACCACAATGGGTCCAGTACTTTCCAACTGGCCTCCTCCGGCTGGCAAGGACATTAGTCCTGAACGTAGCTTGTCACACAAAGCATTTCCAACATCACTGGTACCTCAGAGAGTGACACTAAATGAAACTCAAGCAGCAAAAACTTTAGACAAAATCTTGAAGGGACAAATGCTTTCTCCTACTGTATCAGACAGCTCTGACTGTTTGTGCACTGCTCACCACAATGGGGCATTAATCCTGAATGAGGCCTGGGGGTGCCACTGAAAAATAAATATTGCATAATAATGAATAATGGGTCTCCTCCTATGACGAAGGCATGCAAGGCCTACATTACAATGTGGCATGATTTTGCCTCCATTTTGGGGTGTTCAATTCACCTTGGGTACTGAACATAGTTTAGGCTGAAAGATTTGGCAAACAAATGTGCATTTGTTTTAAGAGCTTAACTTGATGGCTCGAACTTTTTTTTTTCTTATTCCTTTTTAAACTTTTCTATTTGTTGAGATACATTTGCTCTCAGTTAGTTCCTAATTTGAAAGTAACTCCATGGAATTCAGATCAATAAAGCAAACAATGATATTGTGCTTCAGAAGTAACCAGGGGTCCAGTCTGGAAGCCCTTCCTCGCATGAGCAGTCTTACTGAATAAGGGCTGCAGGATCAGGCCCCTAATTACTTAGTATGTACCTCTGAAGGGCATTATGCTGCTACTAGACTCTGTCTAAGAGCTCCATTGGAGTCCATAATGAACTTCTCACTTTATAAAAGACTTTGCTATAACTCATGAAACACTTACTATAGCTCCCAAGAACAGCTATACAGAAATCTCTGTGTTTTCACAGTTTGCTTCATCCCTGCAGAGGTGATTTAAAAGCCACTGCTGAGAGCCTACTGTTCAAATTCAACTTTGTTGTAAAGCTTTTCCAGATGTACGTTTCCATAGTATTTTTCACACCGGTAAGCTACAAAGGGGACAAGCACGGAGCTGCTCCCATGTCCACTGAAGTCAATAAAAGTTTTGCTATTGACTTCACTTGATGCAGGATTGGGCCCATTCTATATGTTGTAGGTAAATGCCATTCAATACAAGTCCATGCCACACTCACTGTATCAACAGAAGGTCTTGTCTAAACTAGAAAGGGTTTGCCAGTGTAGTTTTGCAGGTACATACACAGCTTACTTATAACAACTTTTGCTGTTATATCATTTCCCCAGATGAAAAAAGCTATACTGGCAAAAATAACTGGGTCCACACTAGGGCTTTTGCCAGTATAAGGGTATGTCTACACTACAGGATTAATTCGAATTTATATAATTCGAATTTAGGAAACCGATTTTATAAATTCGAATGTATTCGGCCACACTAGGCACCATTAATTCGGTGGTGTGCGTCCAAGCTACCATAGTAGCATCGATTTCCAGAGCGTTGCATTGTGGGTAGCTTTTACATAGCTATCCCATAGTTCCCGCAGTCTCCACCCCCCTTGGAATTCTGGGTTGAGACCCCAGTGCATGATGGGGCAAAAAACATTGTCGCAGGTAGTTCTGGGTACAGCCTCCCCCTCCCTCCCTGAAAGCAACGGCAGACAACCATTTCGCGCCTTTTTTCCTGAGTGAACTCTGCAGACTCCATTCTGCATCAAGCATGGATCCCGTTGTGCTCCAGAACGCAGTCTTGAACATTATAAACACCTCGCGCTTTCTCGTGGAGTTTATGCTTACACAGGACCAGAAAAAAGAGGCGAGGAGGAGGAGGCGGCGATTGCAGCGCAGCGACCAGCGTGATGAGGACATGGACACGGACACAGAATTCTCTGAGACCGCGGGCCCCAGTGCTTTGGAGATTATGATGTTAATGGGCCAGGTTATAGGCTTGGAACGCCGATTCTGGGCCCGGGAAACAAGCACAGACTGGTGGGACCGCATAGTGTTGCAGGTGTGGGACGATTCCCAGTGGCTGAGAAACTTTCGCATGCGTAAGGGCACTTTCATGGAACTTTGTGACTTGCTTTCCCCTGCCCTGAAGCGCCAGAATACCAAGATGAGAGCAGCCCTCACAGTTGAGAAGCGAGTGGCGATAGCCCTGTGGAAGCTTGCAACGCCAGACAGCTACCGGTCAGTCGGGAATCAATTTGGAGTGGGCAAATCTACTGTGGGGGCTGCTGTGATGCAAGTAGCCAAAGCAATCACGGAGGTGCTGCTACGAAAGGTAGTGACTCTGGGAAATGTGCAGGTCATAGTGGATGGCTTTGCTGCAATGGGATTCCCTAACTGTGGTGGGGCAATAGATGGAACCCATATTCCTATCTTGGCACCGGAGCACCAAGGGGTGCAAGGGGTACTTCTCAATGGTGCTGCAAGCACTTGTGGATCACAAGGGACGTTTCACCAACATCCATGTGGGCTGGCCGGGAAGGGTTCATGACGCTCGCGTCTTCAGGAACACCAATCTGTTTAAACGGCTGCAGCAAGGGACTTACTTTCCGGACCAGAAAATAACCGTGGGGGATGTTGAAATGCCAATTGTTATTCTTGGGGACCCAGCCTACCCCTTAATGCCATGGCTCATGAAGCCATACACAGGCAGCCTGGACAGGAGTCAGGAGTTGTTCAACTACAGGCTGAGCAAGTGCAGAATGGTGGTAGAATGTGCATTTGGCCGTTTAAAAGGTCGCTGGCGATCCTTATTGACTCGCTCAGACCTCAGCCAAACCAATATCCCCATTGTTATTACTGCTTGCTGTGTGCTTCACAATCTCTGTGAGAGCAAGGGGGAGACCTTTATGGCAGGGTGGGAGGCTGAGGCAAATCGCCTGGCTGCTGATTACTCGCAGCCAGACACCAGGGCAATTAGAAGAGCACACGATGAAGCGCTGCGCATTAGGGAAGCTTTGAAAACCAGTTTCATGACTGGCCAGGCTACAGTGTGAAATTTATGTTTGTTTATCCTTCCTGAAAACCCGCCCCCTTTATTGACTCATTCTCTGTAAGGAACCCACCCTCCCCCTTCCCCCAGCTTGCTTTCAAAGGAAATAAAGTCACCATTGTTTAAAAATCATTTATTCTTTATTAATTGATTATAAAAAGAGGGAGAGAACCTGAGTGGGGTTTGGGAGGAGGATCAGCGGGAAGGAAAAGCCCAGTAAAAAAAGGTTAAGAAAATGGCAGCCTTTTGCTTGGGCTGTCCACTGGGGTGGAATGGGAGGGTGTACGGAGCCTCCCCCCCCCCCTGTGTTCTTAAACGTCTGGGTGAGGAGGCTATGGAACATGGTGAGGAGGTAGGGGGGTTATACAGGGGCTGTAGCGGCACAGAACCTGAGTGGGGTTTGGGAGGAGGATCTGCGGGAAGGAAAAGCCCAGTAAAAAAAGGTTAAAAAAATGGCAGCCTTTTGCTTGGGCTGTCCACTGGGGTGGAATGGGAGGGTGTACGGAGCCTCCCCCCCCCGTGTTCTTACACGTCTGGGTGTGGAGGCTATGGAACATGGTGAGGAGGTAGGGGGGTTATACAGGGGCTGTAGCGGCACTCTGTTCTCCAGCAGCCGTTCCTGAAGCTCCACCAGACGCCGGAGCATGTCTGTTTGCTCACGCAGCAGCCCCAGCGTTGCTTCCCGACTCCTCTGATCTTCCTGCCGCCACCTCTCATCTCGAGCGTCTCTCCTCTCCTCACGTTGGTCCCTTCTGTCCTCACGTTGGTCCCTCATGTCCTCACGTTGGTCCCTCCTGTCCTCACGGTCACTGGTTTCTTTCCTATACTTGCAAACCGTCTCCTTCCACTCATTCAGATGAGCTCTTTCATTCCTGGTGGATTGCATGATTTCGGCAAACATCTCTTCTCTCGTCTTTTTTTTACGACGCCTTATCTGGGATAGCCTTCGGGAAGGAGGAGGGAGGCTTGAAACATTTGCACCTGCTGGAGGGAGTGAAAAAAGGAGAGAATTTTTTTAAAAGATACATTTTTCAGAACAATGCTTATACTCTTTCACGGTGTATACTATTCACATTACATAGCACATGTGATTTCTGTGCAAGGTCGCATTTTGCCTCTTAATATTGAGTGCCTGTGGCTTTGCTGCAAGAGATCACAGACGCAGGTCCGGGCAACAGAATTCACCTTGCATGCTGCCATGGTAAGCCACTGTCTTTAGGCTTCTGCGCCCTGCTTTCCCACATACCAAGCAAAGCCCGTTGTGCTGCAGTTTTCCTGTTAGCTTGTTTTCTGCTGCTGAAGGTTAACACCCCCCCCCCCATCCAATTCTCTGGGATGAGTGCTTTCTCCCTCCCCCCACCGCGTGGCTGGTATCAGGGAAGATCCCTGCAGGAACCAAACTAACACCCCCCCCCCACCACCAGCCATGAATTCTCTGGGATGAGTGCTTTCTCCCTCCCCCCACCGCGTGGCTGGTATCAGGGAAGATCCCTGCAGGAACCAAACTAACACCCCCCCCCCCCCCCCGCCATGAATTCTCTGGGATGAGTGCTTTCTCCCTCCCCCCACCGCGTGGCTGGTATCAGGGAAGATCCCTGCTAGCAAAACGCGAAAAGCTCTGGGCCAATCCTCCCCCCCCCCTTTGCACTTGGCTAAATGCAGGGAAGGATTTCTTTTCAGCCACAGGCAAACAGCCCAGTAGGAACGGCCACCTCTGTCCCCTTAATTAAATTCCCTTATTTCAACCAGGTTACCCTAAGCGATATCGCTCTCCTGAGGATTACACAGCAAGATAAAGAACGGATGTTGCTTGAATGCCAGCAAACACCGGGACCATACGCTGCCAGGCTCTGTCAGGCAATGATACCAGATTACTTGCTACTAGCATGGCGTGGTCAAGTGTCCTACCATGGAGGACGGAATAAGGCTGCACTGCCCAGAAACCTTGTGGCAAGGCTTTTGGAGTACCTCCAGGAGAGCTTCATGGAGATGTCCCTGGAGGATTTCCGCTCTATCCCCAGACATGTTAACAGACTTTTCCAGTAGCTGTACTGGCTGCGAATGCATCCCAAGTGCTCAGGGCAAATTAATCATTAAAAATGCTTGCTTTTAAACCATGTTTTATATTTTAAAAGGTAAACTCACCTGAGGTCCCTTCCATGGGGTCATGGTCTTGGGTGCTGGCTTGGGAGGCTTGGGAGGGTACTTCAGTCAGGGTGAGAAACAGATCCTGGCTGTTGGGGAGAACGGAGAGCTGTGTGCTCTCTGCCAGCTCGTCCTCCTCCTCCTCCTCTTCCCCTTCCACGGAATCATCAGGTGTACCTGATGAGATTATCCCCAGCTCGGAATCCACAGTCAGAGGTGGGGTAGTGGTGGCGGCCCCCCCTAGAAATGCATTTAGCTCAGCGTAGAAGCGGCATGTCCGCGGCTCTGACCCGGAGCGACCGTTTGCCTCCTTTGCTTTTTGATAGGCTTGTCTGAGCTCCTTGACTTTCACGCGGCACTGATCTGTGTCCCTATTGTGGCCTCTCTCCATCATGCCCTTGGAAATTTTTTCATAAGTTTTGGCATTTCGTCTTTTCGAACGCAGTTCTGCTAGCACTGAATCCTCTCCCCATATAGAGATCAAATCCAGTACCTCCTGTACGGTCCATGCTGGTGCTCTTTTTCGATTATCAGCCTGCATGGTTACCTGTGCTGATGAGCTCTCTGTGGTCACCTGTGCTCTCCACGCTGTGCAAACAGGAAATGAAATTCAAATGTTCCCGGGGCTTTTCCTGTCCACCTGGCCAGTGCATGCGAGTTCAGATTGCTGGCCAGAGCGGTCACAATGGTGCACTGTGGGATAGCTCCTGGAGGCCAATAACATCGAATTGCGGCCACACTAACCTTAATTCGGATTAACAATACCGATTTTGACGCTACTCCTCTCGTCGAGGAGGAGTACAGAAATCGAATTAAAGGGCCCTTTACTTCGAATTAACTGGCTTCGTTGTGTGGACGGGTCAAGCGTTAATTCGAATTAAGGCAGCTAAATCCGAATTAAAGTCGTAGTGTAGACCAGGCCAAAAACTGTCCTAAAAAGTAGTCCCCTTCCTCCATTTGATACTACTGTACTTACAAACATTTCTAGTGTATGCCAAGCCTAAGGAGGAAGGAATAGCTTCTCAACCATTGTGACCAAAAGACCATTTAAATGAATGATATCAGTATTATTTCAATTATTTGCAAAATTAATTGGTTCCATAACCAGGGTTAGGACCAATTTCTGAATGCAGCTTTAAGAAAGGGGAGGAAGTGTAAGATATCCAGAGAGAGCTACTTACCAACAGAGACAAACCTAGCACACTCCTGGCTTGGCTAGAGGATTGCTTCATTTCAGTTTACATAGCTGAAATCCTGCAAAGATTTACCCATGTATTTAAATTTATGCACTGAAAGTAGACCCACTGTCTACTCTCAGTAACAAAGAATATGCATAAGACTTTGGGGGATCAGGAGCTTAACAGGGCTGCTCCCAAACAACAAAAGAGTTTGGGTGGTAGCAGCACTAATGTCAGAATAGGCACACAGAGGATCCAGCTGCAAGATGGGGGAATCCATTGATAAGTCTGCCTCACTCTCTGTCTGGTCATCAGTGGCAAATGCAGCAGAATCCATCTTGATAAGAGAAAAGAAGAACATAAGTGCAAGGAATTTCAATATTGGATGGCAGATTTGCACAGTAAAGCAGGAATGGTGGATCAGCAATGAGGTGCCAGGACTGTGAAATCACTGGATACCAGGAGATAGCATACAAAGTCAGCCTGTGTCTTAAAATCTAAGGGCAGGTCTACACTACCCGCCTGAATCGGCGGGTAGAAATCGATCTCTCGGGGATCGAATTATCGCGTCTCGTCGGGACGCGACAATCGATCCCCGAATCGACGCTTCTACTCCACCAGTGGAGGTAGGAGTAAGCGCCGTCGACGGGGGAGCCGCGGAGGTTGATTTGCTGCCGTCCTCACAGCGGGGTAAGTCGGCTCCGATATGTTGAATTCAGCTACGCTATTCACGTAGCTGAATTTGCGTATCTTAAATCGACCCCCCTCCCCCGTAGTGAGGATGTAGCCTAAGGTTCTAACTACAGCTGTATGTTCACAATCTTGTTTCTAATGTAGTTAGGAAGGGACTGATAAAAGTAAAAACTTCTTCCTTCCAAGATGTAGATTCTTAGAGGTGCTAGGAAGATCCCTTGGGTTTGCACTGGGGTGTTTAGCAGCGGTTCAGGTTACAAGTAGAGATGGGTGAAATTTTTTTTTGCTGACTTTTTTCTGACAAAAATGCAGATTTGGGTCCACTGAAACATGAGTCCATGTCAAATTCCCTGAATTGTTAAGGCAAGAAAAAAAGTTGAAATGTTTTGTCTCAACATTTTCTAAATGTAACATTTTGATTTTTTTTTATTTAGAATGACTTTTTCGTTCAAATTTTACTTTAGTTAAAAAGAAAAAGGTTAAACTCAAAAATGAAATGAAACATTTTGTTGAACCCGAAACAAATTTTATTTTACTTTTTCAGTTCAGCCAGTGAACTGAAAAAAATCAGTTATTCAGAGAGTTCTAGCTACCAGCAAATTTTCCCTGTGGGAGTGGCATCTTTCAGTAATCCCACTGCTTAAATGGATTCATACTGCTAATATAATTACAGTCATAGGAATAGAAAAGTCCCATTGCTTTATTACCAATAGGATTGTGGGTAATATTGATTGATTGTTTAAATGTAAACTATGTAAAAGCAGCTTTCCTAAAAGCTGATAACAATGGCAAATATGGCCTAGTGTCTTAGGAACCTCAGTCCCGTTTCCAAAAGTGACTTAGGGACCTAGGAAACTAAGTCAGATTTTGGGCTAAGTGCTTAAGTCCACTTTGAAAATGAGACTTAGGCTTCTAAGTCACTTAGGGCCAGATTTTTAAAATGCAGATAGGTGCCTAGTGGGATTTTCAAAAGTGCCTAGCTGCCCAACTCCTGTTGATTTAAATGGGAATTATGCACCCAGGCACTTTTGAAAATCCCACTAGGCACCTATCCCCATCTTTAGGAGCCTAAATACCTTTAAAAATCTAGCCTTTAGGCACTTTTGAAAATTTTGCCCTAGAGCTGCTATTGGTAAGCTCTGATACACAGCATAATGGAAACTTTCCCCAATGCTATGGCCCAGAAAGAGAATGAGGCTATGTCTTCACTGAAAAAAAAAGGTGTGCTTTGACCATGGAACAACACACACACACACACACACACACACATTAGCTATCCCACTGTAGAAACATAGTGGAGGCCAAGGTACTATAATGTTTACCACAAGGCTAGGACAGCCGGGATGGGCGGGGGAAGCGGGGGATAGTGACGATCTCACCTAGCTACCTCTCAGTGAACACTACAAATGTCTTGTCTCCACTTGGGGTTATATAGCAAGAACACTATCTCACAAAGTACAAAGTAAAACCTATTTCCCCATGCTATTTTCCCCCCTACTGTTACTCACACCTTCTTGTCAACTGTTGGAAATGGGCCATCCTGATTATCACTACAAAAGTTTTTTTTCTCCTGCTGATAATAGCCCACCTTAACTGATTACTCTTGTTATAGTTGGTATGGCAACACCCATTTTTTCATGTCCTCTGTGTATATATATCTTCCTAGTGTATTTTCCACTGCATGCATCTGATGAAGTGGGTTTTAGCCCACGAAAGCTTATGTTCAAATAAATGTGTTAGTCTCTAACACTAGTACTGCTCGTTCTTTTATCTCACTTTTTTTTTTACAGCAAAAAAACAAAACTCCTTGATGTCAGTTGAAGACAGAGCCTGAGACTGCAAAGTATGATGATCTGATAATGTTATCAGACAGATACCTTGAAAGCAAAAGTGAGTTGCACTGGCTGGACGTGCCTCTAAGTAGCATTTATGCACCTATATTCAAAGCAAGTCTCCTAGTAGCATTATTCTAGTAGTCTCATTAAGAATCAGTGCAGAAGTGACACTTGGGTTGCGTTAATTTTGATGAAATACCTGAAAAATGCCACAGGCTCAGTTATTTTGATTGGGACTTTTTTTAAATCTTAGTTTACTACAGGAGATCCTCACAGGGCATTGGGTGTATGTGGTATTCACTCAGAATACTTACTAGCCTCTTCCTATAAACACAAGTATTAAACCGGTAGACATAATTTATGGGGGCAAGCAGATGCATTGCAATTCAGCCATGTTACCAGTCAGGTTCAATGCCTTAATGGGCTGAAATAGGAGAGATCAAGAGCTATTATGCTTGGGTGGATGAGGACATTGTCATCATTCAGTATCATTCCCCTACATTGCCAGGGGCATATACATTTCCATACAGCTGGTGACATTAATTAAGGTTGCCTTTTAGGAAATTCCTCAAGGGTCCCATGCTAGTCCCATAATTAAGTACTGTCTAAGCATAAACATGCAATCCAGGGCAGTTTTAAAGTCAGTGAGACAGATCATCATCTCAGCTACACTGAGATAATAATGGAATAATAGCGACAGGAGAAGAGAAAAATCAAACGTAAAGAAAACAAGAATAGGAAAAAATCCCATCCTTTTAGTGCCATTGTGCCTATTGTACACAGAATTGTCCTGTCTATCCACATGCCAGCACTATCGTTTAATTGATTTTTAAAAAAAATAAAATATTAATACAGGGTGAAATCCTGGTCCTACTGAAATCAGTGGGAAAACTCTAAATGACTTCAATGAGGCCAGGATTCCACCCACAGACTGTGTGGGACAAAATCATTTTGCAGAATCAGAAACCTCTCTCTTTACATTTCTATCTGCATTCTCTGTGTCCCTGCAAAGATTTTCGGATGCTCCTTCACCGCCCTCCTGCTTGGACTCAGTAGTGCTCATTAAATGGCATGGAAACAGGGTTTTAGTGAAAATGCATTAAGAGCCCCCAGAGAAGGCATCACTGTTCTGACCTGCCCTTTGCTGCTCTCATAAATAACATGAGTAAATAAAAGGCAGAAGGGGGTAAATCTCTTTCCCACAGCCAAGGAGGCTGCCCTGAGCACCACCTACGTTCTCCTCCCAGCCTTCCCCAAAGCTTTATACTCAAAATACTAACATTACAGACCAGACCTTTGGCATATTGGTGGCACACAGGGGATGTATGGCTGCCTTAACTGGCCAGCTGAGGATTCCCCTGGCATAGGGAATCCCCAAGAAACATACAGCCAACTCTAGGCCATCCTCATCCACTGTGTTGGGAGGGCATGTTGGGGGGACGCATGGCTGGTTAATGACCACTAGGGGGCTGTTACAAGCTGATATAAGTTGGAGCAGCTCAGTTTACTCTGGGTGCCACACCAGCCTTCAGACAGCCCGAGGATCAGAGGAGTGCAAGGCAGCATGCAGCCACTTTTGCCCTTCCCCTCACCTCTTATCTCTGCTGAGCTGTGCTCAGCTGGATCCAAACACTGGAGCTGTTAATTGCCTATTTTATGAAGCTTTCCGCTCTGTCTCTATCTCTCTGGCTCAATGGTCCGCACAACCTGCTCACATCAAAGACAAAGACATACTCTGAACTAGACGGCAATGCCTCACTTTTACTCTGAAGACAACTGCCATTTTAGTTCCAGTGCTCTTCTATCACTTCCCGCTCTTGGAAAGCTTGATATTTCCACCAGCCTTGTACATGGCACATAGCGAGCTAGGTTATGTTTGGGAAGTGCCCCCAGAGGCTCGCAAACAGTTTGCGGCAGCTGTGATTTTACACACACGTTTCTCACAGAGATAAACTGGAAATGCAATGTGTTCCTCAATGAAATTGCAGTTAATTGCGGCTAATTCCATGACTATCAAAGGGAATGTCTGCTCATTTTCTTATCACAGCCCCATTGCAAGACACCTTCCCTGTCTTCCTATTCATTTCAAAAATCCAGATCAAAACTGCCTTTCTTAAAACTCTCCATGGACTTGTTCCAGCCAGCCTTACAGATCTTGTGCCCATACCACTTCCCATTGAAGTCAATGGCAAAATTCCCATTGATTTCAATGGAACAAGATCAGGGCTTTTTCCTTTGGCTGTGAAACAGGATTGCAACCACACCACAAACGATGTGAAATTCACCAGGTCTCCTATTTCATTACAAATCTGAAAATTAGATTTTATCCACCTAAAGATGTTTTCTAAGGTTTGGAATTGGGTCCAGTTTTAGGCAATTCTGGCCCAGTTTGTGTGTGTGTGTCTGTTGAAATGTACAGCTTTGCATGGTTTGAATGTGAAACAATATGCCTCTCAGCTGTGGGCTTGGGAGTTGCTTGAAGAGGACTTTTTAAAATTGAAGAAATCTTACATTATATAAGTAGTCAAAACAGTGTTTTGGGGGGTATAGCCTATGTGGTGAGTGTATTTACTAGTATTTTCCTAACAAAAGCAATTACTGAACTAGTCAACATATAATTATAATAGAAGATTAATTTTAAAATAAAATTGGGATTGGGGAATGGAAAATTCATAACTGTCTATCTAAGGTAGTCATACATGCCCCCTTACCATAGTATCTGAGCACTAGCACAGATGCCACCCACCCACATAAACGGGTAAGGAAACTTGATGGAGCCGACGGTAAAAAAGGGACATTCCCAATAGCAAGGGAGGGAGACACTCACCAAGGGATAATAGGCAGATGCTCCCCCTAGGAGTCTCTGGCACCCGTTGGCCAACTGGGGGAGACATATGCTGATTGGCCAGCATTCCCCAGCTCCCCGGATTTAGCCCAGAGCAGGGGCCACATGCAGTCTCTTTCAGCTCTGTTCCAGCAGCTCAACCTACCCACCCAAACTAAGAATGGGAACCCAGACAACAGATGCTGAGGGTTTTGCTGATTGCCTGTTTAGGGGATCATGAAGGAAATTTTTTCTCCCATATGCCAATTGGCAGAGGACCAGGGAGTTTTGTGAAACTTCTTCACAGCGCCTTCAGACCACAGTAAATGTTTTTCCATCAAAAATGCTGATTTATTGAAAGTGAAATGTTATGTGGAAATATATCATTTTGATGAAATCTTATTTTGAAAAAGCCAACAGAATGGAGCATTCTGATGAGACTGAAACAGAACATTTTGACCTTTTCTCAATGGAACATTTCAATTTTCAATTTCAAAAAGACATTTTGTTTCATTTTTTTGTACATATATAATCTAATACTATATAATATAGAATAAAAAATGTCAAAATGGAGAAAAATGTTTTGGAATGGAAAAAAATCAAAATTGTGGAATTTCCCTGAAATGGAAAATCTGGTTCCCAAACAGCTCTAGCCCTAACCACTGCTCCATCTTTCCTCTTAAAAAAAAAAATCCCACATGAGCCGCTACAATATGAGACCATCAAGCTTCAGACCTCTCTCTCAAAACACTTACCTTTAACCTCCCCTCATCTAGCACTGCCCTCTTCTCCATCCTTCCCCACAGTCTCTCCACTATTGGTGCAAGATCCTTCTCTACATTTGCTCTGATGGGCCAGATTTGTCTACCCTCCCCTAGAGAAAAGACAGGGCAAAAGAAGACAGCACAATGAGCCCACTCCCCCTTTTTGACTAGGCACGAATAGAAAGCAGGTCTAATTTGCCCGCAAAGCACTGGAGTGCTGGTCTAGCAGCACTCTGTATCCCAAATGGGGTACAACTGGGTATGAGAGGGGCATATGCACTGGTGAGAAGATGCAGAACTGGGCCAGGGAGAGTGATTGGATTCCTATAGCACAGACTATAGCGAGTGCTGGCAGCAAGAGTTTCTTGGTAGGCCCCTGAGATGGATTGTGCCTTATTTGTGCTTTCACACACACACACACACACACACACACACACACACACACACACACACACCCCACAGCTATAGGGTCCTTCCAGTGGAATAATGTCCCTCCTTACCATGATAATGTCTCAGCTGGAGTACTGTGTCCAGTTCTGGGCACCACACTTTGGGAAAGAGGTGAAGAAATTGGAGAAAGTCCAGAGAAGAGCAACAAAAATGATAAAAGGTCAGCAGAAAACATGATCCATGAGGAAAGATTGAAAAAAAAATGTGTTTGTTTAGTCTGGAAAAGAGAAGACTGAGGAGAGACAGGATAATAGTTTTCAAGTACATAAAAGGTTGTTATTAAGAGGAGAGTGATAAATTGTTCTCCTTATCCAGTAAAGACAGGGCAAGAAGTGATGGACTGAAATTGCAGCAAGGAAGATTTAGGAATTAGGAAAAACTTCCTAACTGTAAGGGTAGTTAAGCACTGGAACAAATTACCTAGGGAGGTTGTGGAATCTCCTTTGCTGGAGGCTTTTAAGAACAGGTTAGACAAACACCTGTCAGGGTTAGTCTACATAATACTTAGGGCATCTAGTCCAGTCCCTTGCACTGAGGTAGGACTATCAATGTCCTTTTGAGATCTGCATTTCTGTTATTCTATGTTCCCTGCGCATCTCAGACTGTAAGGGTGAAATCCTGGTCCTATATAATTCAATGTGAATTTGGCTATTGATGTCAAGAGGGCCATGATTTCACCCCAAGAGCCTTAACATTAAGGCTATTATTATTGTTGCACTACTATTTATTACAGTAATGGTGGCAATAAGAAGTCTTACTTGGTGACCAAAAGGAAAAACACAGAAACAAGAAGTCAAAAAAAGTTCAAGTCCATCTTGTGCTGCTTGGATTTCTGTGGCACACTTTGATGCTATTCACTTACCCACACTGAAGTACTGCATAGCTCACATAGTTTCTGTTTTATGTTCATTTCTATTTGCAAAACAAGGCTGATTCAATCTGAGAAGCAACCAAGAGCTAGTTCTCTTTTGTTACTTCCAAGTACTCTAACAACACAGAGACCATGCACATCCACAGCTCAGCTAGATTCATTAATTACTTGGGCTGTTCGTGAAACAAAATCCTGTCCTAATAACATAATATTTCAGAATTCTGGCCTCAGCCAGCAAAGCATAGAAAAAAAGTCCCCACGATAACCAAGAGAAATAGGCACTGCTTAATAATTTAGATTCTCCTCAGTGCAGCACTTCATTTATTGCGGTTTCTGTTGTGATAAGAATGTATCTGGGGGACTAGATTAAAAAACAAAATATCTGTAAACTGAGCTGAGTATTTAAATGTGGGAAAAAAATGAAGGCTAAAAACGGTGTGGTGACGTGCATCGAGAATACTAATTGAATATAGTGACTTCCTTCATCAATGTTAAAAGAGAATGAGGATCAGGTCTAGTAACATAGCTTTTCAGAAAGCAAAATATTCTTTAAGGGCAGATTTCTAGTTATTTGTTTTGAAATGGAAATAAATAATTAAGATTTCATTGCCACAAGGAGTATCAGCCACTGGTTGGACTATAATATTTACTGCTAGTTTAGAAATACTGGGTGTCCTCTGGCCAAATCCTGAAAGATATTTAGGCACATAACTCCCATTGATTTCTATGGGAGTTCACACTAAATACCTTTGAGAATCTGAGTCCTAGGGTCACCATTTACTCCTCTGCAAAGTGAATATTAAACAGTGCCATTTTGAGTCGCAAGCCTTTCCCTGTGCCAGATTCTCCAGTCCAGCCAAGCTTCACTGAGTGCAGCTCCAGGGACATGAGGTGGCAAAGGTGGCTTTACACTCCATCCCAGGACAAACTACAATTTATAGCAGCATCAGGGTTGCTCTAAGTTGTACCCAGCTGTATACGTTCCAAGTGGCTGTTCTGGCAATCACGGTTCACCAGCGCACAGCAGCAGTCTGGCCTAGCTTCTTTTTCTTCAGAATCTACTGTAAGCACAAGGCCAGGAGGGTACAACATCTGGGGATTTCTTATACACCAAGAGAATCCTCAGAAGGCCAGTTAAACCATCTTTATGACCCATGAGTCAGAGTGCTGCAAAAGGACAACAGTAGGGCCACAGTTCAGGCTCTCTGTCCACCTGTTCACTGACCAACATCTGTCCGGTATGGGAAGGTGTATGAATCATAACTAAGAATGCAATACTTAGCATATGTATAGTGAGAGATATCAGATGAGCTCAAGGCCAGATTTCTGAGGGCATGTAGCAGCTTCCATTGTGACAATTATGGCCAGATTTCTAAAGAGCTCAGCACCCAACATGCTGAGCAACTTCGAAATCTTGCAACTTATTTTGGTGCCTAACTGGGATACGAGTTCTTTCAAAAACCTGACTTGTCTTCTGGGTTCTGAGTCCTTCTGTAAATTCTGACCCTGCCTCCTTCCAATCCTGAAGCCTTTTACAAACATTTGAGTGCAGTTATGGCCTCAGTACTGACTTGTGTGTTCCCTGTGTGCATTCCAAACCACATCAGCTACTTATCGAGAAAAATAAAGGTTAACTATTTTTTACTTCTGTTAGCCCTCTAAAGCCCGACCTTGGAAAGTAATGACACTTTCAATCTGGTTTGCACATCCGTACCAGAATTGGTAACTAAGTTGCAATTGCCAAATCTTTATTATTGGTGCTGATGTACAAACTAAAAAGAACCAAGCTTGTCTTTTGGGCTTGCAGTGCTGGCTCTTAGACAAAATATACTTTTCACTGGTTCTGATTTCTATCTGATTACAAGACAAAAAACCCATTATGACATTTTTATGGAATCAGTGTTCAGCGTAAGCAGCTCAAGCTGCCTCCCATTAAAGTCAATGGAAAAAAAGGTCTATCACAGTTTGATGAGGCCCTCACTGTTGAGCTCAAGGTCACAGAGAAAGTCTGTAACAAAGCCATGAATAGATTCTCCTGACTCTCATCCCTGTGTCTTAACCAAAAAATGCCCTGCCTCCTCTTAAATATCATAAAATGAATTTAGAGGAATGAGAGCCCAGGGAATCTTAAAATGTTATAAACATGCAAATACTGTGGATTATATTCCACATGGAGCCATAATTTGTGTGCCTTTTTGTATCCATTTTAAATTAAAGTCACAGTAGGAAAAGCTAGCCCAGTGTGCATGGTTTAAAGAGTTTTAAATATTTTTTTCATAGATTTTTTTGGTTCTTTATATACCAGATGCTATTCAGGACACAGTTTTTCTGCTCCTGAAAGACAAAAGAATTTTTTCTGAAAACTAAATTCTTCAGGAAACCAGTTGGTAATTTGGATTAATGTGTTTGCATGCTTTAAAATACAAGTAGTACAGTTAACAAAAATATCCAGATAGTTATTTAAACATACCTAGGTGCAGGAGAAGGGTTACATTGGAAAAAAATTGTAATCAGTGTTCAATATGCAAGGAGAAATTTGCCATCCAGAAGTGTTCTCTATCACTGTAATAGTAAAGAGAAGCTATTGTCATGCTCAAAGAAATGTAGCAGAACTGTAGATTTTATCTAGGATTTGGCAAAAAGAGAGTTAATACTCTCAAGCAATGTGTAAAGCCCATAAGTTAGATTTTTATCTAGTGCAAATCAGCAGAGCTTTATTAAATTCAATGGAGCTCTACTGATTTACACCAGGTGATGATCTGAGCTCTTATCTGCCTGCCCTAATTGCTGGGATTGCCAGAAGAGTAAGGTTGAGCCAGCTGTCATGAATCAAGTAATTCTCCCAGTAAAATATAAGAGGGAGAGGCTCAAAGCAGTTAGGTGGTTTGTACAAGGAACCAAGATTGAGGGGGAAGGATCAGACAGACAGACAGACATGCTGGCTGTTTTGTAAAGTGTTGTAGCTTTGTTTATTTAGGGTTCTGAAAGTGAGTTAAGGGAAACTGTTAATTCAAGTCCTGGCTCTGAACAATTTTTGGTTATTTTGGTCTAATTCTGAGAAACTGGGCGCACTGCAGTCTAACACAGTGTGCCTGGAGGGAAAGGGTTATTCATAGATTCATAGATTCTAGGACTGGAAGGGACCTCGAGAGGTCATCGAGTCCAGTCCCCTGCCCGCATGGCAGGACCCAATACTGTCTAGACCATCCCTGATAGACATTTATCTAACCTACTCTTAAATATCTCCAGAGATGGAGATTCCACAACCTCCCTAGGCAATTTATTCCAGTCTTTAACCACCCTGACAGTTAGGAACTTTTTCCTAATGTCCAACCTAGACCTCCCTTGCTGCAGTTTAAGCCCATTGCTTCTTGTTCTATCCTTAGAGGCTAAGGTGAGCAAGTTTTCTCCCTCCTCCTTATGACACCCTTTTAGATACCTGAAAACTGCTATCATGTCCCCTCTCAGTCTTCTCTTTTCCAAACTAAACAAACCCAATTCTTTCAGTCTTCCTTCATAGGTCATGTTCTCAAGACCTTTAATCATTCTTGTTGCTCTTCTCTGGACCCTTTCCAATTTCTCCACATCTTTCTTGAAATGCGGTGCCCAAAACTGGACACAATACTCCAGCTGAGGCCTAACCAGAGCAGAGTAGAGCGGAAGAATGACTTCTTGTGTCTTGCTCACAACACACCTGTTAATACATGCCAGAATCATATTTGCTTTTTTTGCAACAGCATCACACTGTTGACTCATATTTAGCTTGTGGTCCACTATAACCCCTAGATCCCTTTCTGCCGTACTCCTTCCTAGACAGTCTCTTCCCATTCTGTATGTGTGAAACTGATTTTTTCTTCCTAAGTGGAGCACTTTGCATTTGTCTTTGTTAAACTTCATCCTGTTTAACTCAGACCATTTCTCCAATTTGTCCAGATCATTTTGAATTATGACCCTGTCCTCCAAAGCAGTTGCAATCCCTCCCAGTTTGGTATCATCCGCAAACTTAATAAGCGTACTTTCTATGCCAATATCTAAGTCGTTGATGAAGATATTGAACAGAGCCGGTCCCAAAACAGACCCCTGCGGAACCCCACTCGTTATGCCTTTCCAGCAGGATTGGGAACCATTAATAACAACTCTCTGAGTACGGTTATCCAGCCAGTTATGCACCCACCTTATAGTAGCCCCATCTAAATTGTATTTGCCTAGTTTATCGATAAGAATATCATGCGAGACCGTATCAAATGCCTTACTAAAGTCTAGGTATACCACATCCACAGCTTCTCCCTTATCCACAAGACTCGTTATCCTATCGAAGAAAGCTATCAGATTGGTTTGACATGATTTGTTCTTTACAAATCCATGCTGGCTGTTCCCTATCACCTTACCCCCTTCCAAGTGTTTGCAGATGATTTCCTTAATTACTTGCTCCATTATCTTCCCTGGCACAGAAGTTAAACTAACTGGTCTGTAGTTTCCTGGGTTGTTTTTATTTCCCTTTTTATAGATGGGCACTATATTTGCCCTTTTCCAGTCTTCTGGAATCTCTCCCGTCTCCCATGATTTTCCAAAGATAATAGCTAGAGGCTCAGATACCTCCTCTATTAGCTCCTTGAGTATTCTAGGATGCATTTCATCAGGCCCTGGTGACTTGCAGGCATCTAACTTTTCTAAGTGATTTTTAACTTGTTCTTTTTTTATTTTATCTGCTAAACCTACCCCCTTCCCATTAGCATTCACTATGTTAGGCATTCCTTCAGACTTCTCGGTGAAGACCGAAACAAAGAAGTCATTAAGCATCTCTGCCATTTCCAAGTTTCCTGTTACTGTTTCTCCCTCTTCACTAAGCAGTGGGCCTACCCTGTCTTTGGTCTTCCTCTTGCTTCTAATGTATTGATAAAAAGTCTTCTTGTTTCCCTTTATTCCCGTAGCTAGTTTGAGCTCATTTTGTGCCTTTGCCTTTCTAATCTTGCCCCTGCATTCCTGTGTTGTTTGCCTATATTCATCCTTTGTAATCTGTCCTAGTTTCCATTTTTTATATGACTCCTTTTTATTTTTTAGCTCATGCAAGATCTCGTGGTTAAGCCAAGGTGGTCTTTTGCCACATTTTCTATCTTTCCTAACCAGCGGAATAGCTTGCTTTTGGGCCCTTAATAGTGTCCCTTTGAAAAACTGCCAACTCTCCTCAGTTGTTTTTCCCCTCAGTCTTGATTCCCATGGGACCTTACCTATCAGCTCTCTGAACTTACCAAAATCCGCCTTCCTGAAATCCATTGTCTCTATTTTGCTGTTCTCCCTTCTACCCTTCCTTAGAATTGCAAACTCTATGATTTCATGATCACTTTCACCCAAGCTGCCTTCTACTTTCAAATTCTCAACGAATTTCTTGAATTTTACAATAGCAGGCCTGCCCCATCACAAAATGTGAGAGGATATAAAGGGAGAAGAGTGAAAAGAAACTAAAAGGAGACAAAAGACCTCTCAGATTTATTTCTCTGTCAAATAAATCCCTTTTGGGAATGCACAAATAACATGAGGAAAAATAAGGGCCAAATCTCCCTCTCTTCCAACCCAAATCTCTCTAAAAAAGATACTTCCTCAGAAGTCCCCTTCTGCCTTTCATATTGTGATAAGCCCTGTCTGCTAGGTGTGTATATAGGTTCTTGCAGAGAGGAAAGTTGAGGACTTAAAGGATTAAACACTTATATGGCTAATGAAATCATCCACACTGTCACATTAAATAGGATTTAAAGCATTGGGATAGAAACCTTGCTTCTTCAGGGTATGGACCAATCACTAACTGATGGTATTAGTAAGAAATTTCTTGTTTCGGCAAGTTATTCTGTAATTCTTTATTCTATGAATTCTTGAATCTTCCTTGGAAGAACTGATACACGTACTGAGTTAGATGGACCACCTGTCTGATCAAGTAAAATAATTATTATGTACCTATGTTACAACTTAAATAGTTTCTTATTTATACAACATTTTTTTCATTAACATCCCTAAGGGAAGAGGCAGCACACAGGGCAAATGAATGTATATTAAGCTGTGCTTTTCAAGAAGAGTTCCTACTTCTTCATTCCTGACTAATATGATTAATATATAGAGACTATAGTATTTAATTTATAATAATTTAAAGAGAGTGGGATGAAGAGATTATGGAGAGACAGAATATATCTAGGGGCCCTTGGATACTTTTGAAAATACCTGCTCACTTAATATAATCTGGTCCATCCAAAAACAAAACATTCTTCATAAATATATAGATTTTTGAGCCCCAGGAAAAGTTCACCTCAATTAAATGGGATTTAAAAGTATCTGGAAATGAGGTGGATTTCAGTAGAGGCAGGAAAATCATCCCAACTTTCCTGTCAATTAGGTGGCAGAATTTTCCAGAAATCCCTGAGAACATCCAATGGCTTCATGTATATTTGGAGTTGAATTAAAATAAAATCTTTAAGGTTCTGAAATTACCATACAGTGTGGGGGGGGGGGTCACTTCTAATTTCCAAGTGGGACTGGAAGAAGTAGTTCAGCATATAGCAAGAGAGGCTGTTTTTGCAGGGTTTCAATCCTAATATTACAGATGAGGAGTTCCGAACAGTTCAAAGCTTTGGATGAAGAGTCCAACTTCTAGACTTATCAGCACTTCACATCTTTTTTTTTTTAAAGTTTGATCATAATCAGACTCTATTTTCTACTCACTGTCCTAAGTCAAGCAATGGAGATGTGTTGTTCTCTCCTTGGCACTTTGGGGGTACCCACTGAAACTAGCACAAAGAAGAGAAGAGAGCCAGTCATTGTGAGGACAGGTTATCAGAGCACATAGATGTTGCAGAGAATGGTGAGATACAAGGACGTAGATAAATGGATAGATTTTACCAACAGTAGAAAAGGACTCTCCATGGTCGATTTAGCTCCTTAATACAATATGAAAACTTGTCTCAGCCAGTCTTCAAAACAGAAACAAACTGCTTGCACTTCCTGTAGTTCACAGTACTTCAAGGTAAAGTTACTTTGCACCTTTTATCCAAGGGCCTCAAAGCACTTTACCTAAATTAAACAAATACCTAAATAGAAACCAAGGCAGATGGGTTACAATCAGGGAGGGCAGAGCCAAAAATAAAACACCGACCCCAGTCCACTCCCAGGCCTCTGCTCTAACCAAAAGATAAATACCTTCGCCCCAGTGAGTTAAAATACAAAGCAGCACAGTTCCGCTTGCTGTGATAAAGGGGGAGAGAGAGAGATTCCTCCTTTGTCTGTCTTGGCTCTCCCACGGAACCTGTCCTGTTTCAGTTTACTCTAATTATTGTTCACTCACACACACCTGATGGACCCTCAAGTTCCTAGCCTTCTTCTTGCTGAGTTTATAACTCCACCATCTGGGAAGAGGTTGTCAATTACCCTCGGTAGGTTAGCATCAGTTACCTGAGGGAAATATTAACAAGTGTAATTACTGGCTGCTTTTTCCATGGTTTTAATCTCTATCTTGCAGGGACCATCTGCCCTGTGTCAGGAAGATACTGTAGAACTAGTCATATACTGCCTTGTATAAATAACAAACATTACAATAAAAATAGATATTTTTATTGGCAAAAGTTCAAAACCATTCAGTTCCTTTCCAATCACAATAATCAATGGGCACAAGTACCCTAATTTGCAGTACACGTAGTGTCTCATTAAAACTTGCACCAATAGCTAATGTAGGTGCTAATAGAAAAAGTTGGGAGGAAAGGTAGTTATGCAGCAAAATATTACATGTTTAGTTGACAAGAATCTACTCCTGTTTGTTTAATAACACACAGAGTGCGGTTTAAAATTGACAATCCATTACTAGAAATCCATTCTTTACTTAGGATGATAAACTGAGATTGAATTATAGATTTCATGGCAGCATCTTTCTACATTGTGTATTTAAATCCATACCTTCTGCTTTCCTACTTTCTGAAAATCCATTCATTTGAAATGTGTTCATGGTCAAAAACTACCTCAGCTTAGGAACATTTTCACTTCAGGAAATGTAACACAAACAATCTCCAAGATATGGGTTGTTCAGAGGCTGCTGTGAAAGGAGCTTTGCTGTCACAGTCTATTTCACAGTATTTATTTGATTCGTTTGATTTCTGACCAAATATATATCCCAGACTTGCACTTTTGGCAAGTTTAAACTATAGGAAATAAGTTAATATCAATACAATGAAAACTATTATTATATAATGGCATTATTGACAATATCACAGTGCTGTCACCATGATATAAAGGTAGTATAGCACACAGGCATCCCAATAACCATCTTCTAACCATCTAAATATTTAGATATCCAGATATTCCCTCCCTAGATGCTGGAGAAAAGTGAGGTTTGCAATGTGCCCAGAAAGTTAAAAAATCAAGGCTGTGGTAAAACAAGGGAGAAAAGAAGTTCTAAGATGAGGAACCTTCATGAAGAATACTCTAGGGCTTTATTTCAAGTGCCTCCACTTATGGCAGATGAACCAGTAGGAAGCCTCCCAGGGTACCAAATCCCAAACCATTTAGGGTTTTATAAAGAAAAAACACCACCAAAAACTTCACTCATATCTAGACCCTCAGCCTGTGAAGATCACAAATTTCCCAACGGAACTGCTCTTGAAAGGAAACACTATCTGATTCATAAGAATATAAGACTGGCCATATTGGGTCAGACCAATGGTCCATCTAGCCCAGTATCCTGTCTTCCATCAATGGCCGGGGCCAGAGGGAATTAACAGATACAAGGCAATTTTTCAGTGATCCATCTCCTGTCGTCCAATCCCAGCCTCTGTCAGTCATTTTCCATATGGTGTCACAGATTGGGCCAGGTTCTGATACTTTTACCTTTATGTAAATATTGAGAGCCACAACGAAACCTTGAATGCATGTTAGTGATCAGATAAAGTGGGCTTCCTGTATGTAATAATTTAAAATCAAGACTTATATTCACTAGATTCCCCTTGATATTTTCCCAAATAAAATTAGACTGGACACACATCTGCAAACCTCTTCAAACTCAGGCTGCCACAGTACTTGGAGATAAATGCAGAAATATAGGTAGCTCAATGAAAGAGGAGTGAAACAGCTGAGTCACCATGAAAAACAGTTACAGTTGAAAGCTGGTTGAACTGGCTGGTCTAAACATTCTGTGTTAATGATCTTAAATGTGAATCAAAATCTAGTAATAAACGTGAGTGTATTAGAGAGAGATTTCAGCCCAAACTCACATCAGTACAATTTAAAATAGTTCAACACTTAAACTCCAGTGAATGTTAATCAGTCTGTTACCTTTTGTTATTGTTATGAATGATGGTAGTCAGGCTATTTAAAGCAACTGATGCATTCAGTTGTTAATTGTAAATGCCTACTGAGGGTACCTCAAGTGAACCACAATTTTCCTTCAGTTCTTTTCCCCCCTAAGCCAAGTGTTCCACAATGAAAGAGTTTAAGAGAGTACAAGAAGTACATCTGTTAAGCCAACAAAGGCCTTCAGAAAGGATCAAGAATGGGAAGGAGGGTTAGAGGGAAGAGGACACACAAAACACCTCACTGTCACTTTTAGATTATGACACAAACTGGCTGATGCTCTGTCTTTTGCTCACTCTGGGTTGGGAAAACCAATGTCAGGAACATTCAGTCGGGATGGGGGAGTCATATGATAAAGGTCTATAAAATTATGAATGGTGTGGAGAAAGTGACCAAGGAAGTGTTATTTACCCCTTCATATAGCACAAGAACCAGTGGTGACCTGATAAAATGACTAGGCAGCAGGCTTAAAACAAACAAAAGGAAATACTTCTTCATGCAATGCAAAGTCAACCTGCAGAACTTATTGCCAGAGGATGTTGTGAAGGCCAAAACTATAACTGGATTCAAAAAAGAATTAGATAAGTTTATGGAGGATAGTTCCATGAATGGCTATTAGCCAAGATGGTGAGGGATGCAACTCCGTGCTCTACATGTCCCTCTGGCTGTCAGATGCTGGGACTGGACAACGGGATGGATTACTCGATAATTGCCCTGTTCTGTTTATTCCCTCTGAAGCATCTGGCATCAGGCATTGTTGGAAAATAGGATATTGAGCTAGATGGACCATTGGTCTGACCCAGTATGCCCATTTTTATGTTCTTATCTTGAGAGAATTATTCCAGACTGTGGCTCAGCCTTAACTTGATGGCAAACAGATTTAAGGAAGTGGTACACTCAACCTCACAGACAGGTCTAAATTTAGTCTGTAAAGCCCTGATTCTGCAAACACACATATAAGTAGTCCTATTGAATTCAAGACCATACATAAATATTGTTGGATCAGGGCCTAAAGTGTTGCATATGGGAATATTTTATCCTGATATCCAGTTAGGAACCTCCTCTTGGCACAAGCGTACTGGAACACCCGTAACAGAATGAGGAGGCAAAGCTAATCTAGGTGATGAGGAGCTGAGTCTCATCAGCATAGTAATGCTAATTCAGCCCATATTGTTACTTAATGGAAGCCAATGAGCTCATATGCAATAAACATTCATAATCATAGAGCCTTAGTCCTAGAGGGCCCATAAGGGACATTATCCAAAGCACAAGCATATTCCTGTAATGCACAATCTACAAACTGAAACGTAAGTAAATAGGAAGAATATTGAGTAGTAATTCTGCCAGACAGTCTTATCAGACATACAAAGTGACTTAAAAGGACACACTGATTCTGATCATCCTAATAAAATATGTGCCGCAAACATTAACTTTAATTATTTTGGCTTTTGACACAGTTTCCAGCTACTCTCCAGCACTCACTTTGGCTTCAGTCAACTGTGATATACAACAGTCATCTCAAAGCCCACCCACATGCTCTGAGATGCACAACTAAGAGCCAGACTCGACAACAGAGGGCAGCTGGAAGCAGCACACATTGAGGTAACAATTCCACACTATTTAACAAATTAGTAATATTTCTTTTCTGTGAGGGTTTTTTATCTGTTTGTTTGTTTGTTTTTAGTTTTAAATCTTCACCATAAGAACATAAGAACAGCCGTACCGGGTCAAACCAAAGGTCCATCTAGCCCAGTATCCTGTTTACCGACAGTGGCCAATGCCAGGTGCCCCAGAGGGAGTGAACCTAACAGGTAATGATCTCTCTGCTGCCATCCATCTCCACCCTCTGACAAACAGAGGCTAGGGACACCATTCCTTACCCATCCTGGCTAATAGCCATTAATGGACTTAACCACCATGAATTTATCCAGTTCTCTTTTAAACCCTGTTATAGTCCTAGCCTTCACAACCTCCTCAGGTAAGGAGTTCCACAAGTTGACTGTGCGCTGCGTGAAGAAGAACTTCCTTGTATTTGTTTTAAACCTGCTTCTTATTAATTTCATTTGGTGACCCCTAGTTCTTGTATTATGGGAATAAGTAAATAACTTTTCCTTATCCACTTTCTCCACATCACTCATGATTTTATATACCTCTATCATATCCCCCTTAGTCTCCTCTTTTCCAAACTGAAGAGTCCTAGCCTCTTTAATCTCTCCTCATATGGGACCCGTTCCAAACCCCTAATCATTTTAGTTGCCCTTTTCTGAACCTTTTCTAGTGCCAGTATATCTTTTTTTAGATGAGGAGACCACATCTGTACACAGTATTCGAGATGTGGGCGTACCATCGATTTATATAAATACCTGAGAACCAGCGAGTATGGACAGGAAGGAACAAGTTTCCAGAATTTATCAAGGAAAATTTGGATTTTAAAATGCAATAGGATGAGGAACAGAGAAAAAATATTAATACTACTGGCCTTCATAAGGTGGTACTTCAGGTAATCATGTTTCACTGTAAGCCCGTTATCATATTTGGCACTGCAATGTAACTTCTGAAAATATAGTTATGAGATACATGAAAAGTGCCCTTTCTCAGTGGACTATTTCCCACCTGTAGTGTATAGGAATAGGGTAGTATGTGAGGTCTCTGGTAGTGCTCGTTACGTTCTATGTTCTCGATGCTGCCATAAATGAGGAGTATGTCTCTAGCCCTTGCATGTTTGTGTATATTTAGTAAATATGGGTCTTTGAGATCCATGTGGTTTATTCATATTGTCTTCATTGTGTAAAAAGCAATAGACACCATGAACGTATCTCCCCAACACCATTTCTTTTGGCCTTAGCAAAGTTACCTGTTGTAAGCAAAATGGGACGAATGGAGTGCTCATGAATGTTTGTGCATTTTGACCACTGCAGTTTGTGCTCTGCAGACACTCGGATACATGGATATTTGTTCTCATGAATGTCTGCTCTGCATACAAACACCCATAGTCACATGACGATGTGTTTTTTTATTTGCTGTTCACTAGTTGTCAGTCACTATTCTTCTACTTAAAATATTTCAGCCATCTAGTGAGGAAACACACAAGAAATACCAAACATCCTTTGCTTCAAAATGTTCCATCAAACATTCAACCAATAATTACAAATACCTTTTATAGAAGCCAGGTTTGAATCAGAAATGGGACAAACAGGAAGAAAACCAAAAGCTAAATGCCTCAGCTAGTGTGCTCCCAAAATTAATTAAACTATCTCTCTCTCTGAAAGCTCTGCAGAAACTGGACAGGATTGGATCAACCAAAACCATTTCCTGTTCCATGGACAGTATCCCAGGCAGTGGGTCTAACAATGGTGCATGTGGTGTCATCACTAAGGGTGAGTGGGAGAGCAGGTGTTTTGAATCTCTGTGGGGAGTATTAGTAATAATTTTAATAGAAAATATTTTAAAACCATTTTATGCTTAAATGCCTGCATAAATATATGCTGTTACTCAATATTTGTGTTTATAATTTTCTATCCATCGGGTTAATTTGAGCCATTGGGCTCAGTCCTGGCTGTGATGTACTACATTCTCAGTGTTGATATCATTACAATTCATTGCCAAGGGAAAGAAAATGCATAACTGTTTGAAGTATAGTCCTCTCCATAAAGCTGAATGTCTAAAGGAACAAATATGCTGCATATCAGCTAGCTGGCACTCATTTCTACCACTTATCAGAGAGTACCAGCTCCTTGGTTTATTGAAAGCTGGTTGTGTCCATCAGACAAAACAGATTTTGGTTATAAAATCTAAATCTCAATCATGCTGTATCAGGTGGTGCTTTATCAATAACCATTTTGCTAATGTTTTTGATACTTTGAAAACGGGGTTCACTTCTAATCATGTGAAACAAACAACCAACTACAAAATTTCACTTTTTTTTTTTTTCAATTTATTTTTTTTAAATCTCTATTGCCATAGTTCTCCAGGGAAGAGAGGGAAGCTTGAGGACACGATAGACTATAAGGTCTTTGGAAAAAGACCTTTGCATTTTGTATGTATACTGCCTCATGCAACGGGACCCTGAGTGTTATTTTAGGCACTACTCTACTGATAATATTGATCATTATGAAAATGTAAAGCCATTTATCTACATCAAAAAGAAGCAAGAAAATGCAAAAACATTTCTGATTTCCATTCCTCTCACAAGATAGACCAAAATAGATTAATCAGAGGATTATATTTTTATTAACTAGATTGTCCTTTTCTTTTGTGAGTACACACAATAAAAAACCTTTTGGTTACCAGCACCCATAGAGAGGTTATCTGGATATCAGCTAATTTTGCACCTGTCTAATGAATGTATTTTGTCTAAGTAATAAGTAAACAAACTTCATTTTGTTTCCAATTGTTCCCTGGAATTGTTTCTTTATAACATGAGGGACACTTGTAGGGCAAAAGGAAGCAACACAAATATTAAACTAGAGTTAAAAACAGTTGGTCAGCGAAGGGTCACAATACTAAAGCCTAAAATCTGTCATTTTTCATGGTCTGATTTACCAGCTACTGCACATTGCAAAATATGAGTTCTGATACAAAAAGGACCATGACATGATATTACACAGCATGAAATCACTCAATCTCTGGGGCTCATTCTTCTCCAACATCTCATCTTCTGAGGGATTGACATGCCAAGAGGAGTCAGGAAATCTATGCAACCATCATTTGTCAAAAAGTTTTTCCACTTCCCATCTTAAATCAGGCACAATTCTGTTCTCTGAACCCCACATATATTTCAGCGTTGTTTGGCGCCTGGAACATTTTTCTCTTTGATGAAAAATCATTTTGGGATTATACATTAATATAAAAAATTCAGCACGCTCATTGTCCTCATAAAGAAATGGAGTACTGAGATCCGTCTTGAAAGGACGAGGAATTACAGTAGACATACACTACAATTTCTTGTGTGTTGTTTTTTTAGAAAAACGGAATAACAAACCCTAGGAAATTATCAATATGGCAGTCTAAAGTGACTCAGTCTGCATTGGCCTCAATGTTTTCTTATTGTTCTCAGTGATAGAAGACCTTCATACCTTATACTTCTGAAATTGCTGAGGATCCAAATCACCAAACAGGCATATATCTGATTTTAGCAGAGAGCCACCCACTCTACAGAGCCCACAAGCTCTACAGCGTCACAGATAAATGTAAAACAATCATCTTCTATTAATAAATGCAGGGGGTTGGAGAAAAATATTGTTAATCTCACAGAAAAGGAGGGAAGGACCTTATGGGCTTTTGCTCACCTGCAGAGCATTCCATTCAGGAGTATACATTCTTGAAAAGCCACAGAGTGTCTCCAAATTTTAGAGCGGCCAGAGCAGGAGGCCTAGTGAAAGACAAGGGCAAACAGGCAGCATAGTTGTCCCTGACCGTTGTGACTGGATTCTAACTGGCTGCAAGACTCCCAGTAAATAAGAGGAGTCTACAATGGAGAGAGACAGATTTTTGGAATAGTCCCAGAAAACCCAGTAGTCTACTTTGCCAACTCCAGTTCTCAGTCCCACCCCTTCAGAAGGGACCCCTTGGAGAAGGGTTTGTTTGGGGCAGAATTCCCAGAAGGTCTGAAGAAGCTTCCTCGGTGAAATTCTGGCCTCACTGAAGTCAATGTGTATCTTGCTATAGACGTAAATAAAACAGGATTTTACCCTTTATCTGTAATACTTATATGGCTCCCGTTACCATGGTCTCTGAATACATCACAAACCTTTAGTGTCTTTAGCCTCACGACATCCCTATTAGCTAGGGAAGTGCTATTATCTCCATTTTTACAGAGGCGCAGACAGAGACTAAGTAACTTGCCCAAAGTCAAACAGGAAGTCTGGACTGGAACCAGGGCCGGCTTCAGGCACCAGCGCAGCAAGCAGGTGCTTGGGGCGGCCAACGGAAAGGGGCGGCATGTCCGGGTCTTCGGCGGCAATTTGGCGGCGGATCCCTCGGTCTCTCTCGGAGGGAAGGACCTGCCGCTGAATTGCTCCTGAAGAATGAAGCGACGGCGGTGGAGCTGCCGCCGAAGTGCTGCCAATCGCGGCTTTTTATTTTTTTTTTCCGACGCTTGGGGCGGCAAAAACCCTGGAGCCTGACTGGAACAAGGAATTGAAACTGGGTCTCAAATTTCCCAGGTTAGCCCTGTATGTGCTGGACTAGCCTTCCTCTCTGGAAGAGGAAATTATTTGTCCAAGCTCACAGAGCAGGTCAGTAGCAACGATAAGACTAGAATCCTGGTCTCCTGAATGCCAAGTCAATGCTCAGTCCAGTGAACCATGCTGCCCTGTGTAAGGAAGTTCAGAAACATTTTGAGTATCAGCCATCACAGATTACAATACTATATTTTTGAACAGCTATTTCCCTATCATTTGATTCGGTCTCCTAAACTATGTGATTGCGGAAATGTTAAACAATTGGTGGCATTATCCAAAAAACAAAAACAAAAACAAACCACCCTTGAAATACAGAGCAAGCACTGCCAGTTTCAATGGTTTTTTTTCTTTGGAGCTAAAACAATATCTGCACCAAGCTATTAAGCAAGGACTGAATCTTTCAGTGAAGCTCAGCCAATTTTTGAACAAGCCTGGGTTGATATTGGATTGAAACCGGGTGAAATTTTGCAGTTCTGGCCAAGATTCTCTGAGTTTTTGAAATGTGTTGAACCCAAGACACAAAAACTTAGGGGATGTAAACAAGCAAGAAGTAAACCAGAATGAAAGGTGAGTATGAAATCCGGCATAACAAAAATCTGAGTTCCATGAAGTAAAGCTAAAAATTGTTTCCTTAAAGTTTTCTTTTAAAATCTTTTTATTATTACAATTTGAATATATAATACAATTAAACCCAATGATAAGAAAATTGTATCAAATGATACAAATAATAGTACTATAAACCTGATATAAGTTGAAGACATTGAGGTCTGTACTTTATGCTTGTGTATTTGTGGTTATCAGCATTATGGCCCCAATTCAGCAATCTATCGCCATTCAGCAAAGCACTTAAGCATGTGACTAGGTCCTGTACCTATTGGGTTCTGGGAAGTGGGCGGGAGGAAGCCCGCCCACTGCTAAAGGATCCCCTCCCCAGCCTAAGGGGAGGACCCACAGGGCCTGAAACCCAAATGATTACGAGGGACAACTAATGTAAAAACAGGGACAGGAGTGCGGTCAAAGGGTCAAAAGAAGGGAACCTGATGGGGTCACCGAGCAGAGAACCCCGGACAGCGCCCACTGCTCCTCAAAGGTGTCAAGGGAGCCAGTGGATGCCGGACTAGGTCCTGTAGCGGGGTGGATACCCGCTCCTGCCCTGAAGACTAAAAGCAGCCCTGGAGAGGGCTTAAGCTCTAAAAGCTGGGCTGATTGGGGAAGCAGCTGCAGCTGGGCCACGCCCCAATCAGGCCTCAGCTGGCCCTATATAAGAGGCTGGGAGCCAGGAGCTCAAGAGTTTCTCTCTGCATTCAGAGAGCGAAGGGCCTGGCTGCAGGGAGCTAGAGACAGGGTACCTGAGTGGAGTAGGGATGGGGAAAGGCAGAGGAGCTGGGGAGCTCCAGCCTGGAAAGACCCAGGCTGCGGCCTAGCAAAAGGCCAAGAGGTACTGGGGGTTGCAGAGGGCAGCCCAGGGTTAGGCCAAGGCAGCAGGTCCAAACCCAACCTTGCCAGTGATGAGTAGGCTGATACTGCAGTCTGTCCTAGGGTGTGGGGCTAGACGATGACTGGCAGTAGCCTTGTACTGAGGCAAGGTGGGAATAGTGGGTGGGGGTTCCCTGGGGAGGGGAGACCCTAAGACTGAGGGGTTACTGCCAGGGGGCAACACCACAGATAATAGGGCACTGGGGTCCTGGGAGGGACACGGGGCCAAAGGACAGGTGGGCCACCGGCCTGCAGAGGGCGCTCTGGAGCTGGAACAAGGTAATTCCCGGAAGTCACCAGCAGGAGGCGCCGCCGGGTGAGTCCTCACTCCTCTACAGGTCTCATTGATTTCAATGTAACTTCACCCATGTTTTAAATTAAAATTAAGCATGTACTTAAGTGAGTTGCTGAATAGCAATGAATTTAAACACATGCGTAAGTGCTTTGTTGAATCTGAGCCTAGAATTTATTTACCTATCTGTGGATTAAGTGTGTGGAGAAAGTGAATAAGGAAAAGTTATTTACTTGTTCACATAATATAAGAACTAGGGGCCACCAAATGAAATTAATGGGCAGCAGGTTTAAAACAAATAAAAGGAAGTTCTTCTTCAAACAGCACACAGTCAACCTGTGGAAATCCTTGCCTGAGGCAGTTGTGAAGGCTAGGACTATAACAGGGTTTAAAAGAGAACTAGATAAATTCATGGAGGTTAAGTCCATTATTGGTTATTAGCCAGGATGGGTAAGGAATGGTGTCCCTAGCTTCTGTTTGTCAGAAGGTGGCGATGGATGGCAGCAGAGAGATCATTACCTGTTAGGTTCACTCCCTCTGGGACACCTGGCATTGGCCACTGTCGGTAGACAGGATACTGGGCTGGATGGACCTTTGGTCTGACCCAGTATGGCCATTCTTATGTTCTTATGTGCCAAAGTTTTTGATCTGTTAATAAGTAAAACTTCGATTTTGCAAACATCTGAGCATGTGTTTAACATGAACTCAATGAAACTACTCACATGAATAAAGTTACCCATGAACAAAGCTGGTTGAAGGATCAGAGGCAAAATCATGGACCTGAGTTGGTAACAATTGTCTTTTCCCTTATATGTATCTGCATAAAAATATTCATGCAGGTTAACAACAAGCTGCTGCAAATTTTCCAGACTACCTTTTCACAGCCATGCGGTTATAAATAAGTAAACAGCATTTAATGAACAATGTTCAGTCTTAGCAATGACAGAAGAAGATAGAAATCATATAGTACAGATTGCAACTGCAGCCTTTAATCTTCATTAAAGATTCAAATACAAGCATCTAAAAATAAGATTCAAGTGGGATGATGAAATTCTTTTTGTTTAATGGATAACACGCAAGTAAAACATAATTCCTTGTAGCAATAATTCTGCAACTATTCTGTACCTTTTATGTGAGTAATATATCTTAATAGGTTTTACAGCAATTTAGGACATAAGACAAAGCATCTGGTGAAGACTAATTTACAAGAATGTGGCTCCCGAGTAACTTGTGCCATCCATATAACTGAAATATGGGAGGTGGTGGGGGGTGAGCACTTAATCCTACTGCTATACAGAAGTCCTGTAAATACTTTTTTTAATAAATGTACATTTCCAGTAAAAATAACAAAACTTCCCTGCTAAGTTGTCCTTTTCCAAGGAATTGTTTGTTTGCCAATTACTATCCTTTGCATGAAACTTCTTTTTCTTGCTTATCTGTTTTAAAAAATGGTCTTGCTTTGCTTCATTAAAGAAAGCCATTAATTGTGTTCTTCACTGAAACTCATGTGAAAATCACCAAAGGTATGGTACCAGAGAGAATACCAGACATTTCAGAGACTCTAGAGATAGCTTCACTTCGCAATTCACTTAGAATTGTGAATGAAAAGAGAGATTTCAAACATAAAATCTAAATAAACTCAGACTAATAAAAACAATAACTGATGAAAAAGTTCATAAATACAAAGTGTACAAATGTAAGTTATGATGTGATTTTAGAAATTACTGGTTTAAAACAATGACCACCTCACTCCATCTTTTCAATCTGAGGGTATTGTCATTTTGGAGATACTGGTAAAGGGTAGAGTGAATATCTTTAGAAATACAAGTCCAGGGGTCGGCAACGTTTGGCACGCGACTTGCCAGGGTAAGCACCCTGGCGGGCCGGGCCAGTTTTATTTACCTGCTGACGTGGCAGGTTCAGCCGATTGCGGCCCCCACTGGCCGCGGTTCGCCGTCCCGGGCCAATGGGGGCGTCAGGAAGCCGCGGCCAGCACATCGCTCGCCCACGCCGCTTCCTGCCGCCCCCATTGGCCCGGGACAGCGAACCGAGGCCAGTGGGGGCCGTGATTGGCTGAACCTGCCGTGTCAGCAGGTAAATAAAACTGGCCCGGCCCGCCAGGGTGCTTAGCCTGGCGAGCCGCGTGCCAAACGTTGCCGACCCCTGTACAAGTCTATTCTTTTTTGGGATCTCCCACTTTACAGTGATCTACTGGATTAAAACATTTGTTATTTAAGTGCAGTGAAGAGAGACTATAGAAGGAATTAGGACACTTTAGCTAATGCATAAGGATTTTAGCTAATGTATAAGGGAAGAATTGGTAGGGGAAGTAGAGGTGGGTGGCAGCCTAGGCAGCGGTGACCATGAGAGGTTGAGTTCAGGATCCTGACAAAAGGAAGAAAGGCGAGTAGCAAAATATGGACCCTGGACTTCAGAAAAGGAGGCGTAGACCCCCTTAGGGAACTGATGGGCAAGATCCCCTAGGAGGCTAATATGAGGGGGAAAGGAGTCCAGGAGAGTTGGCTGTATTTTAAAGAAGCCTTATTGAAGGCACAGGAACAAACCATCCCGATGTGCAGAAAGAATAGCAAATATGGCAGGTGGCCAGCTTGGCTTAACAGTGAAATCTTCGGTGAGCTTAAACTCAAAAAGGAAGCTTACAAGAAGTGGAAATTTGGACAGATGACTAGGGAGGAGTATAAAAATATTGCTCGAGCATGCAGGGGTGTAATCAGGAAGGCCAAGGCACAATTGGAGTTGCAGCTAGCAAGGGATGTGAAGGGTAACAAGAAGGGTTTCTACAGGCATGTTAGCAAGAAGAAGAAGGTCAGGGAAAGTGTGGGGCCCTTACTGAATGGGGGAGGCAACCTAGTGACATGGTATGGAAAAAGCAGAAGTACTCAATACAGTTTTTGCCTCAGTTTTCACAGACAAGGTCAGCTCCCAGACTGCTGCACTGGGCAGCACAGTATGGGGAGGAGGTGAGCAGTCCTCAGTGGTGAAAGAACAGATTGAGGACTATTTAGAAAAGCTGGACATGCACAAGTCCAGGGGGCCAGATGCAATGCATCCGAGGGTGCTGGGTGAGTTGGCTGATGTGATTGCAGAGCCATTGGCCATTATCTTTGAAAATTTGTAGCGATCAGGGGAGGTCCGGGATGATTGGAAAAAGGCAAATATAGTGCCCATATTTTAAAAAGGAAAGAAAGAGAACCCGGGGAACTACAGACCGGTCAGCTTCACTTCAGTCCCCGGCAAAATCATGGAGAAGGTCCTCAAGGAATCCATTTTGAAGCACTTGGAGGAGAGGAAGGTGATCAGGAACAGTCAGCATGGATTCACCAAGGGCAAATCATGCCTGACCAACCTGATTGCCTTCTATGATGAGATAACTGGCCCTGTGGATATGGAGAAAGCAGTGGATATGATATATCTTGACTTTCGCAAAGCTTTGATACTGTCTCCCACAGTATTCTTGCCAGCAAGTTAAAGAAGTATGGATTGGATGAATGGACTATAAGGTGTATAGAAATCTGACAAGATTGTCGGGCTCGACGGGTAGTGATCAGCAGCTTGATGTCTAGTTGGCAGCCGGTACCAAGCGGAGTGCCCCAGGGGTCGGTCCTGGGGCCAGTTTGTTCAACATCTTTATTAATGATCTGGATGGTGGGATGAATTGCACCCTCAGCAAGTTCTCAGATGACACTAAGCTGGGGGGAGAGGTAGATACGCTGGAGGGTAGGGATGAGGTCCAGAGTGACCTAGACAAATTGGAGGATTGGGCCAAAAAAAATCTGAGGAGGTTCAACAGGGAGAAGTGCAAAGTCCTGCACTTAGGAAGGAAGAATCCCATGCACCGCTACAGGCTGGGGACCGACTGGCTAAGTGGCAGTTCTGCAGAATAGGACCTGTGGATTACCATGGACGAGAAGCTGGATATGAGTCAGCAGTGTGCCCTTGTTGCCAAGAAGGCCAACGGCATATTGGGCTGTATTAGTAGGAGCATTGCCAGCAGATTGAGGGAAGTGATTATTCCCCTCTATTCGGCACTGGTGAGGCCACACCTGGAGTATTGCATCCAGTTTTGGGTCCCCCACTACAGAACGGATGTGGACAAATTGGAGAGAGTCCAGCGGAGGGCAATGAAAATGATTAGGGGGTTGGGGCACATGACTTATGAGGAGAGGCTGAGGGAACTGGGCTTATTTAGTCTGCAGAAGGGAAGAGTGAGGGGGGATTTGATAGCAGCCTTCAACTACCTGAAGGGGGGTTCCAAAGAGGATGGAGCTAGGCTGTTCTCAGTGGTGGCAGATGACAGAACAAGAAGCAATGGTTTCAAGTTGCAGTGGGGGAGGTCTAAGTTGGCTATTAGTAAACACTATTTCACTAGGAGGGTGGTGAAGCACTGGAATGGGTTACTTAGGGAGGTGGTGGAATCTCCATCCTTAGAGGTTTTGAAGGTCAGGCTTATGAAGCAAAGCAAGACCATTTTTTAAAACAGATAAGCAAGAAAAAGATGGGATGATTTAGTTAGTTAGTGTTAGTCCTGCTTTGAGCAGGGATTGGACTAGATGACCTCCTGAGGTCTCTTCCAATTCTAATATTCTATGATTCTATGATCAAATTACAGAATTACCTTGAAATAAGGTGCAAGTTGGAGAACCAAGTATGTGTAGTTAATATATATTAGTATTTATATTCCAGAAGGAAATGGCCAAAAACTATAATTAGCTGTGAAGCTGAAGTATGAGCAGCATAATAATGCCTTTTAGACTAAAGGAGAATGTAATGAATAAAATCTCAATCCACAAAGGAATACAATGTTAATATTGAAATTTGGACATTTCAGAATGGTGATTGGCAAAAGAGTAATGATTTTCGGATACTGTGCTGTGGAAAGTTAACTGAAATATAAAAGCCAGAGAAGATATAGTTGTACTTTGAAAGAATTCAAACAGGGTTGTGCATGTCTATTTTACATTATATTCTATTGGTATGAGCTGGATGAAATTTTGATCTGGGTTGAGTTAAAACCCCATTTAGGTTGGTAGGTGTGAACTCACCCTTCAATTAACATAACTGTAAAAATAAGCCCATACCTAAGACAAAAATTATGTGTAAACCCATCCAGGAGCTTTTGCTGAGTAAAACTGTGGTCAGACAAGAAGAGATGAAGTGAGCGAGAAACCAGAGGTCACCTGATGAAATGAATAGGCAGCAGGTTTAATACAAACTAGAGAAAGTACTTTTTCACACAATGCACAATTAATCTATGGAACTCATTTAATAGGATGTTATGAAGACCAAAAGTATAACTGGGTTAAAAAAAGAACTAGATAAGTTTATCGAGGTTAGGGCCATAAGTGTTTATTAGCCAAGATGGTCAGGGATGGAACCCCATGCTGAGGTTGACCCTAAACCTCTGACTGCCAGAAGCTGGGAGGGGAAGATGGTGGGTCACTCCAACTGCCCTGTTCTGTACAGTCCCCATGAAACTCTGGCACTGTCCACTGTTTGAGACAGGATCCTGGGCTAGATGGACCATTGGTCTGACCCAGTATAGCAGATGTTAGGTTCTTCTGAGTGCACAATTTCAATCGGTGTATATGAGAAAGTATTTTATTCCCATTCACATAACTCAGAAACTGCTAAGCTGGTTTTGCTCGCACTTTCCAAAATATTTCACCTTTGGGCTGAGACCAACCATAATTTAGGTCTGAAAGGAACTTTGTATAAGGAAGTCTGGGCAGCTGACAAATGAGGTTACAGTAGAAACACTTCTGAAACTTTAATATATAGCACTGCCTAATTGTGAAAGCTATACTATATCATGCTGTTGTAAAACAGGGCTACATTAGCAGTTAATAAAATAAGCATTAAAGCCATCTCATTTTCACTTCCATTCTCCCAGACTCAGAAGAGACTTGTTTTGTCCTTTTCAGCATGGATTTGGTATATGCAGAATTGTGCAACTTTCTTTAGGCTGAAGTTTGTGTAAGTGTGCAAAGGGTGAGAGAGATTTCAAGAAGCTCTGACATGACACTAAGGCCACTATCACACCAACCTTGGCCCTTCATCTTATATCTATTTGTGTATTTGAAGGTATTCTGGCTACTTGCTAATTGCACAGGAGAGAATTTCTGGCTGGAAGATGGAGACAAAAATTGTCAAACAAACTTTTTTGCCTCAGCTAGCTGAAACACATATCAAATAGTAAATAGTACTACCATTAAAGTCTGGCTGGCTAACCATCTATTTTAAGACTCCAGCTATCCTTCTCTTTTCCTCCAGATATCTCCAAAATATCCTGACCCCGGTGCATTATGTAATTTAACTAGTTTAGGCTGATTGAGTATCTTGAAAATTTCATAATACTCCATTCAGTAGCCTCATGTACTTCTAATGAACTCTATGATTACTGTCTGCCTCTTTTCATAGAAACACTTATAAAATCAATTAAATGTGACATGCAGAATAACACCAACAAACTCAGTATTCCAGTCATTCATGCTGCAGTCAGGAAAAAGCATGCACATAGGAGTTACTCAGAATTCCCATGTAAAATTATGGTGATGATTATTAATTGTTTTACAAATAAATTGCTGAAAAGCCAGAAACATAACCTGCCACCAGGCTTGGAATATGTGCAAATGCTGCATAGAATCATAGAAATGTAAGGCTGGAAGGGACCTTAAGAAGTCATCCAGTCCAGCCCCCTGCACTGAGGCAGGACCAGGTAGACCTTGACCATCCCTGACAGGTGTTTATCCAACCTGTTCTTAAAAACCTCCAATGATGGAGATTCTACAACCTCCCTTTAAAGCCAATCCCAGAGCTTATCTACCCATATAGTTACAAAGTGTTATAAACCTTTTATAAGTTTAGTTGCTCTCTTCTGGATTATCTCCAAATTGTTCATGTCTTTCCTAAAGTGTGGCACCAAGAATTGGAAACAGTACTCCAGTAGAGGCTTTTCCGTACCGAGTCGGACAATTCTCTCCCATGTCTTACATATAACACTCATAATAATACACTCCAGATGATTTTAGCCTTTTTTGCAACTGCATCACATTACTGACTCGTATTCCATTTGTGATCCTCTGTAACCCCCAAACTCTTTTTGAGCAGTACTGCCACCTAGCCAGTTATTTCTCACTTTGTAGTTGGGCATTTGATTTTTCCTTCCTAAGCATTTTGCCCTTGTCTTTAATGAATTTCATCTTGTTGATTTCAGACTGATACTTTAATTTGTCAAGCTCATTTTGAATTCTAATTCTGTCCTCCAAAGTGCGTGTAACCCCTCCCTATGTGGACACTAGGAAAGCAAAGAGAAACATCCTCTCCACACAAGACAATAAATTATCTATATCTACATTAGGCAGAGTTTGAAACTACTAGGCAAAATCTTCACTGGTATAAATTTACAGTAGTTCCATTGAAACCAAATTTACCCTAGGTTGAGGGTCTGGACTAACAAATATGGCAAACCTAACTCCAAAACCAAATTCTTCTTATACTTAGGGATCAGATCCTAGAGCAACAGGCTTTTCTGGGTCAGTAGCTCAATTAATTCAGAGTGAAGAAATATAGACCTAAAAGTATGATAACATCATATTTCTATGGTCAGATCCTCCACTGAAGTTAATTGGCAAAGCTCCATTGAAGCCAAGAAGATGTGAAATATAATCTTTAGTTTATCTTGTTTTTCTTAAATACTGTTTACTGAGTATCAAAGATCACACCTCTTTTATGAAGGTAGAAATACATATATTCAACAGCATATCTTAAGGAGTAGAGCTGGCTGAGAATTTTTTGACAAATAATTTTTTGCTATTGTTGTTGTTGGAAAATACCGATTCATCAAAACTGGGAAAGGATCAATTTCCACAAATTTCCCATTTCAATTTTTTTTTAAATAGTTTCAAAATGCCCCCTTTTGATATTTTGGAAATGAAAAGTTTCCCTTTCTTGGTTCAAAACCAATTTTAATTTCAAAATTTAAGTTCATTTATATAAAAAAGAATTGAAAAAATTAAAAGGTTGAAATCAAAACAAAACTTTTTGAAATTATCAAAACAAAATGTTTTGATTGACTCAATCAAAAAAATGTGGGTGTTACAAAAATTGTCTAGATTTGAGAGGATATGTCAGACCGTTTCTGAGCTTACACCAGCAAAAATCCACAAGAATTCTCCAGAAGCCAATGGAATTTCTCCACAGAGTGAGTGTGTGTGTGTGTGTGTGTATGTGTATAAAAATTACATAAAATAATGCAATTAAGAATCTGAATTATATCCAAAGATCCATGATACTGTGTACTAACAGGTACTGGATCATATTTGGATGTCATATATGACATCCAAATATGATCCAATACCTGTTAATACACAATATCACGGATTTCTGGGTATAATTCAGATTCTTGATTGCATTATTTTATGTAGTTTTTAAATTAAATTTATTTTTTTGAAAACCAAAACCCAACCTTCAGTTGCAGACATTGATTCTATGATCACTGGTAGGGCCCCTTTATCTGAATGTTATTTAATGAATGTATCTAAGGGGATCAACATGTCAATGCATGTACACTGATTTCCTAATCCAGTCCTTCAAAGCTGCTATGATCTGGCAACAACACAGACAGCAGCAGTTCGAGGTTCATCATACAGCTCTGAAAATGTGTTTTCAAGCCTCTTGATGTGAGAATTTGCTCAGTCTCGAAGCCCAATTAATCTGAGGAGACTGTCAACAAACGTGTCATTTATATTTGCATTTTTTGGGATGTGGACACCTGTCTAAAACATGGAATGAGATCATCAGCTCATTTACATAGGGCAACAGATGGTAAAAATCTGCATTTGATATCAGCTTGGGCTTTTCTGTGTCCCAATGCCAAACCTCTAAGCCACCAGGTCCAAAGAAATAATCACTACAAACCAAATATAGTTTGATAAATAATGCCTGGTTTCAGTCCTTATATAGCAAGCTTCCACCCAGTGAAATTATGTATAGGACCACTAGAAAAGGGGTTATAATGGAAACAGTCAGAGGCCACTACCTCTTTCACGGCCCCATGAAGAAAATAGTAGAGTTGGTCAAAATTTTTCTGTTAAAACTATTTTTGATGGAAAATTGGGTGTTTGATTAAATAAAACATTTTTTGCAAAAAGTGTCTGCTTTCTGCTGAAACCTTTGATTTTTTTTTTAACAAAGCAAATGTCCCAAAACTGAAATATTCTGTTTTGGCATGCTGCCATGGTGACTTATGACAAGTCTAGTTAGGCTGCCTCTTCTAAAGGCTGGGCTCTCTGGCTGGACTATATCTCCCATGATGTACCATTGCCAGGGATTCCCGTGATGCCCCACTTCCCCTCTCTAAGAGGTGAGACCATGGTGCACCATGGGAGATGTAGTATGACCAGGGATGCTGACCTATAGAGAGGAATGGGAGCTTGAGGCATCCAAACTACAACTCCCATATGTCACTGCAGGAGTATTTCCAAATTAATTCCCCCCCCACCCCCCCGCAAACAGCCCTAGAAAACAGGTAGTTGTGTCATGCCCTTGATTGAGTAAGGCTAGTAATCTAAACTCTTTTTACTCACCTGGTAGATCCAATGCTCAAGTTCTAATCACATCCTGATGCCTTTGTCACACTCTAAAATTATTCTAGGTGCAAAAACGAATGACCCACTGTGACACTTTGGGATTCAATCCAGATGAGAAGGGGATTGTGTCACCACCTGCCCTGCAACTCTGGGTGCCTTAAATGCTATGTTGCTGTGTCTCACAGCTCTGACACCAACAGTACATATTTATAACTCTCTGTGTATCAGGGCCGGCTCTGGCTTTTTTGCCGCCCTAGGCAAAAAAGCCCCCCCCCCCCCCCCCCCAGCGTGGCAGGGGAGGGCGCCGAGCCTGGCCGCGGGCCCACAATCCCCGACCGGCCGGAGCGCTGGGAGCAGGGCGGCGAGCCTGGCCGGGGCTCTCCGCTCTCCCCGGCGGCCCGAGCGCCGGGGGGAGGGCGGCAAGCCCGCCGCAGCTCCGGTCTCCCTGACAGGCCAGAGCGCCGGGGGGAGGACGGCGAGCCCGCTGCGGCTCCGCTCTCCCCGGCGGCCGGAGTGCCGCGGGAAGGGCGGCGAGCCCAGTCGCAGCCCCGCTCTCGGGCCAGAGCGCCCCGCCGTGCCACCCCCCTCCAGGCGCTGCCCCAAGCACATGCTTGGTGGGCTGGTGCCTGGAACCGGCCCTGCTGTGTATGCCCCATACATACATACATCACACAATGATTGGGGGAGCAGCGTGTTACCAGTTTGCACATGATACCTTACTTGACATCTTTTAGATTCAAATTATAACACCAGTGTGCTAGGGGTAATGAGTATGTCAGGTCTGAGAAGAGTTACCGACACAGACTAGTGAACCACCAGTGAGCCTCTGTCTGACCCCACATGACTCTGTGGCCCATATGCAGTTCTTTCCCTGGGGATTCTTCTAGTGCTTTGATATGCCAAGGCTCTTTCCTCCAGCTGGCTTCCTCTTTCTGTGGTTGAAATATTACATCCTACAGTTATTTTTTTCTCCTTTTTTAGTAAATTCATATTTTGCTTGTCCTATGACACTTAGGTGCTTTAGGGCTGCATCTGGTCCTTTGTGGCCTGTTCCTCCAGCAAGGGGAGTGTTTTGGAGGTCAACTGGCGCTGGGAGGGGACATGACTGGGATGCTTCCACACCCTGGATATTCCCCACAAGCCCCATAAGGGTAATAGCAATGCAAGGGGCAGTTTGGCCCCTAGTAGTTCCTGAATAATGATGTACGCGCAAGTTGCTTTCCCTAAATCCCTATGCGGGTGCTACTGAATCCCCAGCTAAGGTTTCAATCTTGCTACCACTGAAGTCAATAGCAAAACTCCAATTGATTCTAATGGTGGAGAATCAGGCTCTAAGGCAGGAGCTAAATATTGCCAGGGGAGATCTTTCTAAATATTGCAACCTGTTTATTCCTTTGCAAACTGTGGAACGGGACATTCTACATGCTAACTTCTGTAGAACTTGCTGTCAAGTGAACTGAGCATAGTCTTGAATGTATTATAATGAAAAATCTCCCAACCATTATTTTTGATACATGCTGCACAGAATCCATTCTTATGCTGTCATCAAATTGCCTCTGTTTCCTCAATGTGTCCCTGCACAAATTTGGCATGCTTCCTGTTTTGGGCATTGTCTAATTCCCTGGGTCATTAGTTATGTAATCATAATAATTTTCTGCTGGGCAGATTGGTGTTATCCATCTCATCTCTTTTTTTCTCATCGCCTCTTTAGTAGTGTTAGAGCATAGAAGGGAACATGCAGCTCCCGGAGGGTGCCATCTGGTACTACCATGTATGGAGAGAGCTAAATGAATGACATACTGTATGAGACTTTCTACTCATTAGTTAGTGATTCTTTGTTTTTTAATTCATGCCATTACAGATTCCTCGGTTAGTCTCTTCATCTTTTTACCCCCTTTCCTTTATGCAACATCTAACGACTCCAGAGGGTGGAGTAACAACTGACAAGGAAAAAAAAGTGGCACACCAAAGGTTTCAGTAGATCAGGAATAATATTGTGAATGTATGAATAAATCAGACAGGATTAACATTTAAAATGTACGCAGTGACTGACATAAGCAATACTGGAAGTCATCACCAAATATATATTGACATAACTGGGAAAAGCTTATGTGAGTCACTTGTTTGACCATAGTGAACTCTTTATACTGTTCAGTCCTTTAACGTTAAAGAACACATCTTTTATATGTAAATAATGCACCAACTTGAAGCCATTGGATCTCTTCCCAGTAGAATAAAACTCCAGCCTATTTCATGCAAATGAAAACTTGAAACAATTTGAAAACTGCCTTTTAAACTTTCCATTGATGGCCCTCCACTGCCCACAGTCTGACGGCATGGTTCCCTCTGAAGTCAATGGGAGTGCTGTACACAGACAAAAGACAGCGTGTAGTTTTATTTTTTCATTTGCGTCTACTTTAGGCTCATCTTAATAAACCAGGTTGTAATTTTTTTATTATATATGGAGCGCCCTAAACGTGCATGGCATTTTGTATCCAAATATTTATCTTCTCAAATAATTGTCAATGAAATTTAATATTAATTAGTCTTTATAGAGCAACCTGCTGTATGGTTTTGCACATTTTAAGATTTCTTATGGTTTTGATGGTTGTACACATGAAACTTAGAAGTTTGGGACATCAGAACTGTGGATGAAGGAGGATGTGTAAACCTATGTGAATTGAAAAAAAGGCAATGTTTGCATAAGCCTCAGAAAAAATGGGTTGGTGAGGTGCTCAAAGTTTTATTTCATTATGGAAATGTAATCAAAGACCATACAGTAGCATGTTTTACATATTTTGTTTGATGCTTTAGGATTGTTTCTTCTTCTGTCTCATGTTTCCACAATCAGTATTTCTTCCTGTTTTAAAAATATATTGTTTTTCAGAAGAGAAGGAAGCGGGAATGAAAGGTTAATGTACAAACATCTATGATCTAATACAAACATTACCATAACATTCAGCGTGAACTACTCAAATTATGCTGATACTCATCCCAGCACTTCTAAGGACTAATAATATTAGTCATTCTATCTCATTCATTAGGAAAGATATATTTTCAAATCTCGCAATCTCACGCAAACCAACATACCAGATCTTAAAATACTTCCTGCTCTTCCATTTCACAATATTAATACTTTAGCTATTAAGTTTGATTCCATTACCAAGTTATTTGCATTAGCAATGGTCCTCATGAAGACAATGACACCCAAAATAAATATCATTAGTAGTCATGCGATATATTTGCTGATTGGGCCATAAATATGGCTCTAAGTCAGCGGAGCAAGTATAGTGTCCTGGAGCCAGTATGGTATCCTGTAAAAGAGATGTCCAGTCTTCACAAGGCATAAGATGTCCTTTGTGGGACCAGCTGATCTTACGCCAGTAAATTGTTGGCGTCTCATTGTCACAGAAGTAAAATGCTCACTGATACTGCAGCCATTTTGAATGGACCTCCCAGGAAATATATGTGCTAGCTATCATTTGGCGGACCGCACCCTGTTCCCTTCTAAAACACACTCTGGCGCCCAGGTTAAGATTTTAAAGGTTGATATATCTGTTTCTGTATACTCAGGTGGCATCACACAATTGCATCCACACTGAGCAAGTCAGCATTTGTGCTCCTGTTTTGAGCATCTTCCACATGATGTTCCTGTGCAGGCAATGACAGTGTCTGCCCTCAGTCTTCTGACGACGACTGCTCAGAAGGAGTCAACCCCTTCACATTCCTTCAGTACATCGGCTAAATCTCCCTCATAAGCATTCATCATCAGCATATAATTCAGGGGCCCAAGTCATTCTGTTGCTATCCAGACTGCAGGCTCCCAATACTAGAAAATCTGTGGGAGTGACGTGATACAAGTCATCCATGAAGCACACTTTGTTGGGGCCCCAAAACCAGGCAGTGCGGCCCGTAAACACAGTGGAGCTGGCTAGGGCAGGGCAGGGCCAGGGCTATCTGGAGATGGGTTGAATCAGTGAAACTCACAGAGGGTCTCTGCTGGATTGACTCCTATGAAGCCCCTGATAGAATTTAAAGCTACTTCTACCGCTGCCAATCCATCCACTAGCACAGTGTTTCCCACAGGAGTCAGGATGTTCAAATAACTGACTTTTCAGTCCAGTGGTCCAAACTGAAACGCTGAACAAAAAAATCATTTTGAATTGACCTGAAACGAAACATTTGGTTTGATCCAAAACTTAACATTTCACTTGGAAGCTTTAACCTTTTTTTAAAAAAATACAAAATTACTGTAAATATTCCAAACAAAAAAGCAAACAATCCCCTCCCCTCCCCGCCTCTTCCATCTGCGGACCCGCCCATGGCCTTATCCCATTCTGCCCCCGTCCCATCCATAGCCCCTCCCCTGCTGCAGCCCCAAGACCAGAAAAGCTCTGTGCCACCACCATGGCCCTGCGAGAACATCTCCAGCCCCGGGGCCATGGCGGGGGGAGATTTTTCCAGGGGCCCCAAATTGGCCTGGGCCCCATGGGCCAATGTGGTAATCTGCCACAGCCTTCCCCTTCCTCCCCCCCCTCCATCAGCAGCATGTTCTTGGTGCTAAATATTGTAAGCAAGGAGTAGTGTCTGGGAGTGTAGGAAAGAGGCAGAAATAATGACTCTGGGTGAACATATTAATCAATAGCTCTTTCCCTTTTAGAAAAAGGAGCAGCAGTGGTTAATAGGCGAAAGCAATGGTATGGAAAGTGGTACCCTGGCCATGCTCCCAAATGGCCTAGTCACACTTTGAGATATGCAGGGAGTGCTGGCTATACCACTGTGACTGTCTGCTGTGTCAGTGTGATAGGGAAGATGCTCTTCTCCCTCTAACGAATCCATCTGGGAGGCAGTCACAATTTCGCCCTCTGTTTTTGAGAATAGTTGTCTTACTAATTATCATCATTACTGTAATATGAATAAGAAATAAAAATAGTGTCTAGATACCCCAGTCAGGGTAGGCGCTGTACAAACACAGAATCAAAGACATTCCCAGCCACAGAGATGACAATCTCAATTCCTTGGTGAAGATGAAAATGCCTGAAAAACAATGCATAATTAGAACCTTATTGGGCAGGTTTTTAGCTGGTGTAAATTATCCAATCTCTACTGATCAATAGGTCTATACCAATTTACTCCAGCTGAATCATCAGCCCATGTTTTCCAGATTACTTTCATTCTAATTTAAATAATGGAATATTGAATGTATAATATCATTTAAAAAGTATTTGAAACAATAATACAAGGAGTGAATGTGTACACATTCTTGAGATGTCAAGTATCAGAGGGGTAGCCGTGTTAGTCTGAATCTGTAAAAAGCAACAGAGGGTCCTGTGGCACCTTTAAGACTAACAGAAGTTGTTAGTCTTAAAGGTGCCACAGGACCCTCTGTTGCTTTTTACAGATTCTTGAGATGGTTTGTTTTCATTCATTCTCCTTTACATCAGCCTCTGTTTTCCCCTTGGCCTTTTCCTTTAGCTTTTCAAAGCCCTGTAACATTATACAAATCCCTTTTTATTCATAGCTGTCCTTTCCTTTGAGCCCCTACTCTCTCTGTTTCTGCATGACACTTTCTCCTGACTTGATTGCTCTTGCTTTTTGCCACATCTTTTGTTTCTTAATTCTGTTTTGTTTCTTGAGCCCTGTTGCTGGACTGAAATCCCCCTTTTTATGAAGCCAGACTTCTTTCTCATCCACCCTTAAAAGGCATCACTTTGGCCAAGATGACAGACTTGCTATGTTCTCATTTACAAATGTCACTGCAGCCCTGGCTAAACTTCAGCTTCAGTTCTGAATACTACACTGGCACAGAACTAAAATGTTCACATGATTTATACATTGCTGGACTGTTTCCTCTTATTCCTCCTCCACACTGGTTTAGTAGTAAAAACCGTGATGAAATTTTAGCATGAGACATGTTCTTCAGGGCCCCACTCTTGCTTGTGTTGAAATCAATGGTAGAACAATGACAGTAATGATTAAGGGCCAGTTCTTAGGGAGACAAAAACAGATAGGGAGATCTTTTGTCATCCTTGCCTCTCTTTTTTCCAGTCCACCACAACTTGTGAGAATTTTCTTCTTCAAATATTCAATTTTAAACCCTAATCCTGCAATTTAATCCACTGATTTCAATGGGGCTTTGCCAGGGCACAGGCATTAACCGACACAGATCTAGTTAAGGCCATAGTGTTTACTCTACTTCAGTGGTTCTCAAACTATGGGTCAGGATTTAATGGGGTCACCAGGCTGGTTTAGACTTAATGGGGACCAGGACTGAAGCCCAAGCCCCTCTACCCAGGGCCAAAGCCAAAGCCTGAGGGCTTCAGCCCTGGGTGGAGGAGATCAAGTTACAGGACCCCTTCCTGGGGCTGAAGCTTGGGCGGGCTCAGGCTTCGGTCCCCCCTCCTGGGGTCGTGTAGTAATTTTTGTTGTCAGAAGGGGGTTGCGGAACAATGAAGTTTGAGAACCCCATCTCTACTTTAAGGAAAGTTGTAAGGTGCTGACTCTAGTATGAGTTATCCCATAGCACACTTGACAAAACGATATGCAAAGAAGCCATGAATTTAATGTGTTGGAGAAATCAAAATATAAGCTCATAGCCTCCTGCTTAAAACTCTTCCCTTCAGAAAGTTTCCCTTCCAGCAGAAGTTTGATGATTGCTGGCCCTACTAACCTGAAAAGAACCATGGTCTAGGAAGCTGAAATAAGTGGGGTTGAACAAACCTCTGCAATTTATGTGGGTGGGGGAGGGTGTTTTGGTTTTTGTTTAGTTTTGCTTAGCCACAGTGAAAAAAGAATGAAAGTGTGTGGAAATATCAAGTTAAATTGTATATAAATAATGGACACATTGAACATGACTTAGGGAAGTCAGGTATTCAAACTCCTCATCTGAGTTACCCGTGGAGCTCAGTGCAATAAATATATATTTGGTCTATGAATAATTAAAAGCAAAACAGGAGGAGTGAGATGGAGAGGAAGCACGTCTCATTCTTCTTTACAAAGAAGTGGGATAGCACAGCAATGTTGTTGTGTTCGGTGGTTCATCTGAGTCCACTGCACAAAAACAATAGGCTGCTCAAGCCACTGAAGGCAATTGGCACTAACTGTATAGAGATATTAGCAGCCATCAGGAAATCCTTGACTAGCATAAAAGAATCTCCTAGGGGGCAATCCAATGCCCATTGAAGTTAATGGAGAAACTCCCATTAACTTCACTGGCCATTGGATCACGCCCCTAAAGAGCACACCTAATTGCACAATAATTTTAAACTTGAATGTAATTGTCAAAAGCAAGAATGCCTTTTTTCCTGTATTAGTTGTAATCTCACTACATTACGATTATTCTGAATTTTCCACATTTAAATAACAAAAAAGGGAATAGGACATTTGAATTTCCATTCACTAAATGTTAGCTGTAAATGGTTACTAATAATGTCATTTTTTTAAAATTAAACCATTGAGCCAAATTCTCTGCTGGTATAAATTGGTGCCACTCCATCGAAGTGCTTGTCAGATTTCCTAGATAAAGAATTTCAGAAAGAAAGATAGGTTTCAGAGTAGCAGCCGTGTTTGTCTGTATCCTCAAAAATAACAGGAGTACTTGTGGCACCTTAGAGACTAACAAATTTATTAGAGCATAAGCTTTCGTGGGCTACAACCCACTTCTTAATAATCAGGAGACTGTTTTTTCTCAAGCTTGGGCTCCCAGATACAGGGAAAAAGAGGATTTTTTATCTCCCACTCAGGTAGTCTCTCCTTTGCGAAGATCTGAGCCCACCAATCAGTTCAATACCTATCAAAAGTGAAAGTGATTTATGGGGGGGATGGCCGAGGGAATCTATTTATTTTGGACTCAGAGTATGACTTAATACTGCTCGAATAACACTGGAACTATCCAATGAATCCGTTAAAGGATTATTGGCGTCCAAAGAAAGAACATCCAAGGGCTGGATTTTGCCACCTTTACACACTGTGGGTCAGATTTCCCCCCACATTAGGAAGTCTTTGCACCACTCCATGAGTGGAGTGCAGGGGTATCCTAAGGTTCTGGAGCTACTCCTATGCAAGCCAGCTCCAGAAAGCATGCCTGAAGAAAAGAGGATATGGTCAGGATACAGAATTGATGGAGTTTGGGGAGTGGGTGGGATTGCAGAACATTAGGGGGCATGGTGTATATGGAACTGATTACTCTGTGTGCCTGTGTGGGTGTGTAAGTGTAAGAGTTTAAAGAATCAGACCCCAAATAATTAACTTTCCAGAAAAATGCGTATGGGGCCTGACTCCTCCTATCCTTAAGAAAGACAAACTCCCATTGACCTGAGTGGCAGCACAGGAATTGCAGGGGGAGACCCACAGTACAGTAACTTTCTATTATGCATAGCGGTGTTAATGTTGTGACTGCTTCAATTTATGGATTGGCACAACCATACACACATTTAAATGACCGTAATGAAATACCATATGTGTGAAAGAGCTGAGATGATTAATCACATGAAAGTCACTAAATGCTTGATCACTTCATCAAGTCATTAATCTGCTTTTCAAAAATGTCCCCGCCATACATATATAGTCAATTAGATGCATTTTAAACGACCAGACCTCAGTATATATTTATATGGTTAGATCAATACCATGCATAATTTAGCCTTTATATACTATCAGCTATTCAGGGAGATTTTAAAACAGAGTAAACAATCCCTGTGAAGCAAAGAAATACTTTGGATCACATATTGGACAATGCATGATCAATAATCACTATGAAAGTATTTTGTATTGACTACTTCCATATTGTGTTCTCTTACACCTGGGATGCTGAAACCATTAAGAAAACTGAAAAACATTTTCAAGCTATATTTATTTTTAACATTTTTCAGTTTTAATTAGATTCATTATTACATAACATTGTAACAAACTGGCTGGTGTTTTCTGTACTGTTGCCCTTTACTGGACTGAATCTGTACTACTCAACAGTGTATCATAGGCCCTATATGCTAACAGAGATTATCTGTTTAGGTCCAGTAGTCAAGGCTTATGCCATGACATATGCTTACTTGGGGACTTTATTGAGAGTCACCCATGATTAAATCTCTTTTGCAAAAATCACCTGTTTGAGAGCAAGTTGTGCCCTCCTTTGGAGAGACATCATCATATTACAAAAAATATGCACATGCTTTTTGGAGCATGACAAACTAACAGCAGATTCAATATAGAGGAGAAAGAACCAGATCTTCAGCGGGCGTAAATCAGCATAGCTCAGTTCTTTTCAATGAAGTTACACTTACTTGAAACAACTGTAGTTCTGTGTCTTAAATGACTGACTTTGGTTCAAAATTAAGAGGTCTGTAGGAGAGCTGTATCAGCACACCTGAGCCTCCCTGACCAGGTCCCTTTTGCAGCCTCTTTTAACAGCTTTTGGGGTGCACTGCTTTGCTGATGCACTGTTCAGAGTGGAGGGAAGGGTGTGGCTGCTTTGTAATAGTGCAGCCTTGCCCGTAGAGAACTTGCCATGAGGTCTGGAGACCACCATTTCCCCAGATGTGAATCTTTGGTCTCCAGTTTCAAAGCTAAGCATCCACCACCTATCTTCATAAATGCAGAAACCAAGCATATGTTGGCAAATGGAGGTTCTGAAGCCCCTTTGACTCCCCTTCTTTTACTGATATTTAGAGCAGAGAATGGAAATTCCATTTTGTGGAGGATTTTGATGTTTCAATGTTTATTTTCTTTCTGATTAGGAACAAACCCTCAATATTTCTAAATTCTCTGCGAAAGAAAATTAAAACACAGAATGTTTTTGGTGAATTGAAGTATCCATCGGTGCAGCTGCGTTGCTGTTAGCTCTCTAGTGTAGCCATAGACCCAGTGTGTTTCCGATACACTCTCCTTGGTCAGGACAGAAAGCCCCAGAACTTAAAACAACAATTCTCGAGCATCAATTTCTAGTTTAAACGGTTTCAGAGGCAAAAATGGAAACATTGGAAGAGAAAGATTTGGTCACATTTCAACATTCAGAGCCATGGTGTGGCCAATCACCCCACAGGTGTGCAAGGGATGGGGGAAACCACAAAGAGCTTCTCTCCAGCTTACACCAGGGTGTAATGAGGCTGCATATGCATATGAGCCTCTGCTACCTCCGAGCACACCCTGCCAGGAAACACTGCCTGAAGGGAGAGGGCAAAATTGATGATCAGATACAACTGTACCTCAATATAACGCTGTCCTCGAGAGCCAAAAAATCTTACTGCGTTATAGGTGAAACCGTGTTATATCGAACTTGGTTTGATCCGCCAGAGTGCTGCTTTACCACATTCTATCCAAATTTGTGTTATATCAGGTCATGTTATATCGGGGTAGAGGTGTACTGAGCTCTGCAAGGATCTATGGGTCCTGAACTTGGGCCCACAGGGTCTTGGGCTGCTGCTACAGTCACAGCATCACACAACAGCTCTACTAATGAGTGGAGAATTGGGAGCCCTAGGGCACTATGCTCCACTAAAGTTACCGCCCACAGGGAACTGCCTGGCGGAGCTCCAGAGGTCCTGATTGGCTCAGATACTCTATGTAAGCCAGAAAGAGACAGGAAGTTGTCTGTGCAATGGCTCCTGCCTTGCTGCTGTAACAGACCCTGCTGTCTCCTGCTTCCCAGCCTCATCCCTGGTTCTTCACTTCAGCTCTGCCCCGTTTCTGGTTCCTGTCCCTGTTCTCTGACTCTGACCATTGGCTTGACTCTCTGACTTTGGTTCCGGCTCTGAATCTTGGCTCTGGCATCCAGCCACTGATACTGGGCCTGATCTTCAGTTCTGATTCCTGGGTCTGACTCTGGCTTGGCTCTGGCATCCAGCTTCTGACTCTAGTTTTGACCCTTTGTTCCATTTCCTGGCTCCTGACTTCTGCTCCGACCCCATCTCTGTTTCTGACATACACCAGCCAGAAAAGGTGAACAGGCACAGAAACGAGAGCATCCTATGTTCTTTCCAAAGATGGTGTGAGGAATTTTGCTCCATCTGAAAACCCCTGTAACATGCCAGTGGCCCTATCCAATCCCCAGGGAATCAAATGAGTCTTTCCATTGATTTCAGAGAGCTTTGCTTGAGATCTCAAGTGCTCATTGTGGCCATGAGTTTCATGTAAACTATTCTATGTATATCACATATAGAAAAATTTAAATAAAGGCTAAGAAAGCACAGGACATAATAAAAACAAACAAAAACACTAACGGAAGTGTATAACCATTCATTTTAATATTTGTGCCTATACACAAAAAGCACCATTCAAAAATTCCAGCCAAAACTTCCTCTGTCTTGTGCATAATTCCAGGAAAATCATTCCAGCTCTGAAATGCCTGTGGACACTGTCTTTTGACTCCTTGCAAAGTTCATAAACTAATTAAGTGTTTAGTATTCAGGGTCTGTTTTAATAAAATGAGCAGCCAACTTTCCACTGGGCCAAAATTCAAACAGAAACTCGATTCATACAAAAAGGACTAGCCTCACTTTTCTTAGAACTTGGATATGCACCATCCTGTCACAACAGCCTCTGTCCACCAAGCAGCTGGAACTGTGCAATGAAAAGCAAACGTCCTGTTTGGCAGGAGGGAGAGCATGTTTGCTGTGATACGCTCTGAGGTGAAGTACATTGGAACCTGTCTTACAACATCTACAAACACCCGACATCCTGAATTCTTTCTGAAACACAAAATAAGCGTTATCTGCCAAGGGCGAGCTTGTGACAGTCCTTACAGAGGCCCATGTTGGGAGTAGTACAGCACTGCACTACAGCAAGGAAACCCTAGAAACAGCTCATGGGACTTTTTTGCACCGTCGTTTTGAATCCAGACCGTGTCCCAAATTCAGCCTAAAACTTTAACCTCTAAACCTAATCCAAAGCCAATCTCCACCTCTTCTCTGTAGTTCAAATCCTGTTCTTTGCTTATATCCCTGCTAATCTAAAAGATGGTGAAAGGCTCAAGTAAGATATTGCACAGAGGAAAAGTGTAGTTACAGAGTGCATCTTGGTGATAGTTTATGTCTGTGATGAATACGTATCCGGAGAAGTGATACTCAGACTGAGGGTCGGGAGCTGCAAGTGACTCTTTAATGTGTCTCCTGTGGCTCATAGCAACACATGATATAAAAACACTGTGTGATTTAATTATTAATTAATCTAAGTTATTAGCCAATCAGGGTGCTTTTACTATGTTATTAACCAATTGTAGTTGATAAAATAATAATGCTTGGTCAGTCATTGTGCTGAGAGAATTACATGTATATATCAATCATTTATATAAAAATCTGTATAAGCTAAATATTTCTCATCATACTGTTTAAATATGAATAGTACTATCGTAAATGAAACGGTGAATTCACACTACTGTGGCTCTTTCGGGTAATGCTGAGAGCTAATTTGGCTCCTGAACCACTGAGTATCAGTGCTCTCTAGAGCAACATTCAGGGCTTTAGGAATGAGTGTGTGGCTTTCATGAAGTCCTTGGATTTGATTGGAGCTACCTAATGCTCAGCTAGTGCCAATGGAGGGCCAGTGACAGAAGCCTTGCTATGCTAACTGAAAGTTAGTCACTGGGGACTGCATCTCTGCTCCGTCAAGCAATCAGGCAGAGATAGAGATAAAAGATATCTATAAACAGAGGCACTGAAAGCCACAAAAGAATTCCATGAAACACCCAGAGACTGAATGGTGATGTTCCTCTGTGATTTTGCATCAATGTGTGCTAACACTGAGTCAAAACATTAATGCATCATGATTCATACATGGCAACACAATGTCAAATCAATGCACCATGATTACTGCAAGGTTCTGTGGGACTCTACTTGTGAAGGGTGGGTTTTCCAGTTCACAGAGAGTCCCACTATTCTATAGTATTATGGTGTCTTCCTTATTTTTTGTGATGCTAAGCTGGTGAAAAAAACATATGAACTGCAATTTCTCAGACAATTTTCAGCCTGTTTACTTGTCGCATTGCATGGGACCAGCTGTGCTGTAATGATGCTTCCAGAGCTGCAGGAAGTCTGCAACAATGTGTCTTTCATCTGTTTACTTCTCTATTCATTTTAACGAGCGATGGGTGAAGTGTCACGATGTTAAGGAAATAACTTTTTACACGGTTCATGAAGGGTGGCCTTAACCCTGGGCTGGATAGGCACTGACTGTGTCAGAGGAAAGCCAGGACCCTGGAATGATTTCAGCTGCAAGAAGTAACCTGGACAGGGGAGTCATACTCCCTGGGATCTCATCCCAAAACAGGCTGAAGTAGAAAGCAAGACAGGAGACAAGTTCCATACCAGAATGAGATGGAGTGAGCAGCCAGATGACACAATATTAGGGAGGAAAATCTTTGGGTGTATCAGCGAAAAGCAAAGAGACAGAGTGTCCCAGAGAACAGAAAAAGGATGTGAGTCCAAGGACTAGTGGAAAGGTCTATGCCAGAACAGGTGACCAAAAATAGGTCAACTCCCATTGATTTCAGCTAGGCCAGTATTTTGCCCCTGGAGTGCCAATATTCTTGGGGCTGATCCCGAGGTTAGTTGAAATGCTGAGGGTGGGAGTCAAGTGTGAAAGCACATGCCAGGAAGGAATTTAGAAAGAAGGACAATAGGAAAAAGGGGTTAAAACAGCTGATTTGGAATCTCACACTATTTATGTTGTATTTTTTTTTCAATAAATTTCACCCTTATTGGAAATAAAATGTAAAATATAAACACATCGGACTCAGCACTTAATTACTTGTCTTAATTAACCTGAAGAATGTAATAATCTTGCGTCTATTTAAATATACCATTTCGTTTATTGAAATATCTGCTGTTCTTGCAAATGTAGCATAATTATAGAGAAATGCCATGTGGTTGCAAGAGCGGAAAAAGATTAATCTTGAGAAATTCTATTTCTGTGGATGGCTGGGGCTGCAATTCAAGTGCATTGTTGAGATTTGATTTCTTTGCAGTGAAATTACTATGACTTTTCACATCATGCTGGGATGCAGAAAAGTGAGAAATAATTGTCTTCTGCATTCCTTTGATCTTTATTAGGAGATGCTGTTTTGAGCCAGTTTATTGCTGTTATCACTCTAGTCACACTGGTATTTGTTGCTGTGGCAATACAGAAAACTGCATAATGAGGAGATTACAGCAACTGCATACCAATACATTAAATATCACTGTGAAATTTTAAAGGATTCGGCCAACATTTTCAAATGTGGGTACCTAAATTCAGGATCCTAAAATAGACATTTAGGAATCTAAATACCAGTTGACTGATTATTAAAGATGGTGAGCAACTAAAGCTCCCATTACAGATAATGAGATTTATGGATGTTCAGCAACTCTTTGAAAATCAGGCCAAGGTTCTATTTAGGTGCCTACAGATGGATATGGGAGCCTAAGTTTGGGATCTGGGTTTAAAATGTTGGTCGATATCATTATTGTTTGAGGAATTATTTTGCCAAAAGTACTCAGGTCTCCATACATCTACCACTGAAGTCGGTAGGAGTCCTTCCATGGATTTAATCCGCCAAAGGGCCAAACTACATGAGCAAGGAAGTAAAGGAGAGCAAAATAATGAAAAACAGGATATGCTGGAGGCTTACATTTAAAGGAAGAAATGATTTAAAGGAAGAGAGTACAAATGTGCCAAAAAATTGTATGGTAGCTATGAGGAGACTGAAAAGTGGAAGGACATAGGTAAAAAAAATGCAAATATGCAAGAGGAAGAAGTGCCCAGATTAGGGGAAGAGAGGTAAAAGGATTTAAATATCTATAGGTATATTTTCTGGAGACAGGATACTGCAAGCCTAAGGAGAGATGGTGGGAGAGCCTGAATATCACATTTTATTGGTATTTATTATTGATTTAGTGTCACAGTTATGCATGGTACTATATAGACAAAGAAAAAGATGGAATTATGTCCCTAGGGTCTATTAATGTAAATTTGACTTGTACATAATGAAAGGGGAATGGGCCCGAAGGATGTGGAAAGACATTGGCCATGATGATGATGAAATGATGCGTAACTGTTGATAGTGGGTGGGGGGCACAATTTAAAGTTACTGGTTGTATGCAGCAGGGTTCAGGGTAGGGCATATAAAACCTGGCAGAAATCAGGGGCGGGGGGGACCATAACCCTGCATGCCCCCCCACACATGTTTCCTCTGACATTGGCCAACCAAAGGAGGGGACTGTACCCTTTGGACAGCAGTTGTGGTGGAGGGACACACTTTTCTCAAATAGTGAAAGGTGAAAGCTATATCTTTTTTGTAGGTATTTCTGATGTTATGGAATGTGCAAATATTAAATCATAACAGAGTGAACTGTGCTTTAGCGGAGAATTAGAGTTGATAGACTTCTGAGGAAAAAGCTTTGAATCTCAGCTGTAAAATATTTGTGATTGGAGTTGCTAAGCTGCGATATTTGTTCAGGTTTTTTTTTTTGACAATACAAGATATATTATGGAATGGAAAAAAGTTAATAGGAATGCAGCCAATGCATTATGGTTCTGTTTCTATGCCTTCTTCTGATATAAAAACAATTGAAAGAGTGATGCATCTCATCTCCTATGATGTACTGGGCTAGGCTCTCCCATGATGTACCACACTAGCTCAGCAAGAGAAGAAAACACTGATGCCTTGTGAGAGATGTAGTCTGTCCACCGAAGAGCCTAGTCCATAGAGGAGGATGGGGACATAAGGCATCCAAGCTACAGTTTCCATGAGGCACCGTGGTGGTATTTTCAAGTTGAAATTTTCAGCCAAAAGGTTTTGGTTTTCAATTTTTTTTCCTGAAAAGTCAAAATATTTCATGGGGAAAAAACCTATTTTCTGACCACTGTAATAATTAGTGAAAGTTGGAGGCCTGATTCACCTCTGAGTTTTGCTGGTGTCATGCCAACATGATTGCATTGATTTCAGTAAAGACGTACCAGAATAAAACTGGTGTAACACAGAGATCAGTCAGATTTTCACGATTAGCCAGAGCATGGGCAAAGTGCAGTACCCTGTGTTAAGGGACACATCTCCCACTATATACACACATGATCTCCTTTCCTCCTTCTGGCTAATCACAATTTTCCCTTTGACCTTGAAAGATAAACTGAGAAACCTAGATTCCTTTAATAAATGCCTGAATTCACTCCCTTAGCCACTTGCCAAAAATCTTCTGTCTTTATAAGAGTCTTGAACCCCCCAACCCCAAAAGCATGGATATCTGTCTGAATGTCCCATGGAACTTATTTTGCAAAAAGATTTACAAAACACACTCCGCCTGGCCCACTTTGTTTTAAAACTTGTTGTGCCATGTGGCATTGTCCATTTAAGTCTTCAGTTTTCAAAACTCATTCACACCTGCATGGCTTTGAAGACTAGACTTTTCCTCTTAGCAGTTCACCAGCTGACTTCTTTATCTTTATATGTTTTGAACAACCCAATGCTTTGTAACATGCAACTGATGTTCTTCTATAGAATACGTAGAAAGGACAGTCTCATTCTTTGATGTTTAATACAAAGAAATAGCTGAATGCTTGGAGTTTTCAAACATTTGTCAGACCTTTTGTTCGCTTTTTCAAAACAATTGTCCAGATCCTCAGCTGGTATAAATCAGCTCTAATTTGAATATCTATATTGCTATACCTGGCAAAATCTTAACTACAGTTGAAGAGATGCCCAATCCCATGGAAAACCAGCAACAGCAAATGCATATTTCTACTTCTCTTTGAGTCCTTAAGTTATTCTGCACACATCCCTTGTGGGCCAGTATATTATTTCTGTGGCAAGACTAGGTCCTTGGTGATTGTATTGAACATCATGTCTCATAGTCCTGTTTTTTGGAACTGTACAGGTTGGAGACAGCAGAGTCCTAACAAAAGTCCAATTGAGATATCAATGAAACAATTGTGCAGCCCATTACAAAGTCAGATGTACTTTTTGGCATTTAAGCAGACAAAGCAGTCTGTGTCATTAACATGATTCACTATAAGTGAATTTGTGGTTCCCATTTACTTCCCTGAAAAGAGAAGCAGCTTGTTTTCACTGAAGTTCATTTAAAAGTAAAAGAAACAGTGTAGCAGTGACAAGAGTGATGGTCCCTGCGGACAGAGATTGCAGTAGCATTTTTGAATAGCTGGTGAAGATTACATGGGGTATCTCTCTTTTTATAATCCATTCAGTTAAGGAAGCAGAACCCAGAGAAATTTAGGCTTTTGTGAAACATTTTAGAACCTATTTTGGCTGAGACATTAATTTTGGGTTTGAAGTAAAATGTCCTCAAAATTTGAGAGTTCTGGTTTGGGTCCATCAGTAGTTTTGACATTTGTTTTCAAAGGTTGAAATACATCTTCACCTTTTTTTTTCCCCTCTTGCCCCCTTCCTCACTACAGCCAAGCCCCAAACCTTCTACCTTTTTAATTCTGGATCATCAGAGGTTATAGAACAATTAAATGAATGGGATTCAGTGTCTCCTATACGTTCACCCTGAGGCATGAAGTTCTATCATAAACACCATCTGTGGCTGTGTGGTATCTATAGAGTAATGTAGAAATTCTTCCTTGTGTAGGAGGCCAGTTCAAGGTCTATGCACCACTTCAACCTCACTTCTTCCTGTATATAAATATAAATGGGAGTTAAGTATTGCATAGCCCTTGTGCTGGCCCTTCATTTAGGAGTGAATTTCACCTGTAAGCTCTATCTATATGGAAAAGATCATCAAATGTACAGCACAAGCATAATATAAAATATGTAACATATAAAAATATACCTGTGACATTTGCTTATGCATACAGTAAATATAAGCAATTAAAAATAAGCACCCTGAAGAAGTCCAGGGGTCAGATTCTGATACGCCCTCCCCCAATCCTGGCACTTGCCTTCAGACCCTGGCATATAGTAGAGCAGGCTTGAGGATGCTCTAATCTACACCTGGCTGCAAGGAGTCCCCAAGGAGTACTTGTGACAACTAGTGGTAGCAGGTGTGCAGTAGTGACCATACTCAGTTGCCCATCATGGGGGCGCTGTGAGGGGAACTAGCATAGGGCTGAATCCGGGGATTCCTGTTTGTGAATGGGTGGGCCCTCACACTGGCTGAAAGGAGGCTTACGAGATCCTCTGGCCCTGTTCAGCACCAACTAGGCATACCTGCAAGGCTTGTTTGGCCTGGAAAGAGGTGTGGGGGGAGGAGGGAAGGATCTTAAAACGGAAAACCTGCCACAGGCAGAGGGCTGTCCCACTTTGAACAGCTGAGATAGGCTTACTGAGAGGCATTGCTTACTGAGAGGGAGACAATAACAAGTCTTACCACTTCCAAAGCTGCAAGATCCAGCCTCAGAGCAGTATGCCCCTCCCAGAGGGACTGGAGGTAGACTCCATTTTAGACTAAGCCCAAAGCGCTGATCCAGGAAGACTGCCTGAAATCCAGGTCACTCTTACCTCTCTTTTCCTATGAACTCGCCTCTACCATAAGGGAAGAAAGAAGGGAGAGGAATTTTCATTTGTTTGTGTGCTCTAAGAACCACCTTGGGCATCTGCTGGGGGCGGGAGGAGTGGCAGGGGGAGAGGAAGACAGTATAAGGCCCCAAAGTGGGGTCTGGAGCAAAGGGAGGAGAAGCACTGTTATATCATGGAGACAAGACTGTGCCCTCTCGCCCCCACAAATCCTACCTTATTTACTGTTCTGCTTCTCCTGTCTGTACCATCTCACTTTGGATCCTCCTTCCTCTCTGTTCCTCTTGTCTACTTCCTCTCTCCCTCCAGCCTCATGCTTGCCTGGTATGAGAATGGTCTGTAGGGAGGCCAGTGCTGGGTCCCCCTCCCTGTCTTTCCCATTTCCTGTAAAATCTGTCCCTCATTCACTCTCTCTTCAGGAATGCTCACCCTCATCTTCCAGTTATCTCATCTCCTCTCCTCTGTCTCCATTCTTCCCTCTCTCTGTCATCATGTGGCCAGGCCAGGCCCAAAGAACTCTTCTTTGTGTGGGGTGGGGAACTGGTGCTTATGGACCTTGTTAAGCTCTCCATGAGAAGAGGCAGCCATTTGCAGAGCACGTCAACACATTTTGTTCATCCTACAAAACCCAGAAACTACTCTAGATCTTCTAAAAGTGCCATCTACTGGCTCTTCATCTATTGTCTATACATACAGACATCTTGGTTATAGAGCATTCCTATAACAAATCTGGCTAGCAGATGAGAAAATTTACTCTGGGAGGAGTGAGAGCACTCTTGATATAATGATAACATTCTTCCTCTGCCCTCGCATCAAATGGAGAAAAGGGTCAGACTCCCCTCCTGAATTGCATGTTTGTCTATGGGTTCTACTGCATTTAAGGTGAATTTACCAGAGCAGGGCAACATATTTTTCATGGTGTTAAGAGCTGACAAAGAGATTCATAGAGGAAGCCAATTGCAGTGCACAATTAAAAGAAATGTTATTGGTCCTACAAAATCCAAGCACTGTGCTATGTATTCTTGAGTGATATCTACTGGCACTATATCTGACAACTATTTACATATATACTACTGTAGAGCTCTCTTGCAGCATATGCCTCATCATCCCAGCCAGCGGGGCAGCAGAAAACTATAGCCATTGACCCCAAGTGACCCATGAGCTGTAGGAGTACCTCGGCTGTATGAAGTTATGGGGCCCAGACACAGGTTTTGTGGTTGAGGTAAAAATGGACGGAATGTGGGAAGGTGGGTCGAAGCCAATTTTGCACTCACCATATTCTGGGGTGATTCAGGGGCCTGTCTGGCCCCCAATGTAAATTTGAGTAGGTGATTTAACCCACAGTCTGCTTCTTGAGTCCCTCTACAGACCTTGGGTAGCAGAGAATGGCTGGAGTGCACTGCACTTTGGCCAGGCCTCCCTCCTCACCCCACCATGGACCACCACAGCACATCCCCTACGCAGATTACTTATGCCAGTGCTGCACCAGCCAGGGAGTGTTCTCAGGACTTCTATCTGCCCCTTTAAGGCCTCTGAATGCTGCAAGAGTGGTGTCAAGGTGTCTTGATGTGACATGGAATTAAGGCCATTCTATTTCTACACACACACAACAAAATAGGTGTTGTTTATAAATACAACACTCCACATTCCCAACTGAACTGCACTATGGTACTATTTAAACAGCACTTCTCTAACATTTTGCTTGAGAATTATCTATTAGGAACAAATCCTAATGCAATTTTAGGGAAATCTTTCCATTCAAATGGTGTATTGTCTTTTCTTTTTATAAAGGAAAGAAACATTTAACATTTCTGAAATGGAGAGCAAAAATTGCAAAGCACAGTTGTCGAATGCCCTCTAGTGATATCTGGAAAGAATAGCTCTATGTGTATTGCAGTTTTAGCATCACCAAGGAAAGACAGAATCTGTAGACCTCTACTGGCAAAAAGCTAGATTCACAGTCCCATTGCTTTCAGTATTCTTATTTGTTATGCCTCTCCATTCTGGTTTCTATTGAGGAATTCAATTTATAATGTTAATATCAAGTTTAATGATTTAAAGGGAGCCATTCAGATAGCACATATCAGTAAAAAAAATCTAACTTTACTCTGACATCATACAGACTATACTAATATCTTTATTTTTAAAAAACTCCAATAGTTACATTGCAATTCACTTTTACTAATCAGTGGAAAAGTTTATTCCTGTTCTTTCTGCATTGGCCAATCCGATCCTAAGCACTTACATTATTAATCATTTATTTGTGTCTAAGTAGCACCTAGAGGTTCCATTGTACTAGACACTGTACAGCCACATAGTAACGGAGTGCACCTCAAAGCGCTTATAATCGTATTTAAAGATGAGATCAACGGTGGATTGAATAAAGAAGTGGAATTGGAGTGGGTGCAGAGTAACCGTAATCTGAGCATATCTTTCATAGCCTAGCAATGTGCAAAATTTGTAGGTATAGAGTAGATTTTTAATTAGAGAGGGAAATAAGTAGATCATCACCAGTAGTATTACCTCTGCCTCTGCTAGGCTTTTATCAGCTTTTAGATTTTTCTAGATATCCCAGAAGTAGTGTTGGTGATGCAATAGATGACATTCATCCTGTAATGTCAGTTTTTGCATGCAGGATTGAGTGTTCTCTGGTTGGGAAGCAGGAGGTGTATATGGTTGAAACCCATGGTTTATGGAAACATGGGGCCCGATTCAACTGTCTAAACTGGCACTGATTTCTAAGGATGAGCTGCGATAACTCATAAGGTCCTACGGCAAGTGTGTTGCTGAAATGTCAGCTGGGCAGTATCAAAGAGCATGAATTGTAATTAGCGGTGTGTGGGGTCAACAAATGAGTCAACAGTGTGTTCATCCCCAAAAGCATTAGTGATAAATTTATATTAGTGAAATTCAGCCTTGGAGATTTGGAGACTTGTTATTACAAAGAGTCAGGCAACCATAACATGATGACAACTTGACATACAGACATTGCACAGCAATGTTTGCATCATCATGACTTTGTCATGAGTATGCCTCTTGTCTACAGCTGTCTGAAAAATTTCAAATTCCAAAACGTTTTGATGAGAAAAGGGGACAAATATTTCACAAAATGTTTTTCAGCCAACTCTAATTATGATCATGTTTCCATGGAATTCAGCATCATAACACATTCATGCACCATCATAATGCTGTATAAGGATTATTTTGTGACTGCAAAACAATATTTTCCCACTGTGCTTGGGATAAATTAAAGTTGTAAATTGTGACTATTACAAAAGGAGTCACCTACAAAGAGATGAGATCTTCAAGAGAAGAGGAACATTTTAATGCTCTCCTCCCCCAAACATTTAAATAGTTTCTTTTTGCAGGATGTTTCTTTGGATATCAAATACAAGCACTTTTAAAATTCCTTATTGTATTTCAGGCATACCAGGGCTGTATTGGGTTTTATTTCTAAAGCCCATTCCTGTCAAGTGGAAGATGCCCCTTGACTTGAGAGGGCTTTGAATTAGCCCCCCTAGTTCAGGCTATCAGCTGAACTCTGAAATACTTTTGATGTATCAGAATGCATCATATTTATGGCTAGTTTATAAATCTGGATTCTGCATTTAAAAAAAAAAAAAAAAAAACCACACCTCCTAAAGAATGAATAACTCGAATATTCTGCATTGCTACAAAACTGATTTTTTGCTTCTGAAAGCCAGCCAATTTCTATTTATCTTATAAAAATACAAAATGAAACATATATGCTGACCTTGTAAATAGGAATAATGTGATGTGATGTGGAATGGAGGGTTGAAATCACTAATTCACCAGTTTTTATTTATTTTGTCACTTTCCCATCATTTTGCAAAAACTCTTTCCTCTTATGATGCAGTGTCATGTGAGCATCATATTCCATAATTATAGCTGCTGCATGCAACTGATTTCAATACCATTCAAGACTCTAATTACCATCTTTCTTTATGGATGAGTCAGTCATCTAACTATATGATTTAATTTGACTGATCGCCATCATGGTAGAACATTTGCAAATCAGACATTGTAGCACAGACATTTTCTAGAGTGGCTTTATTATGCATGTACGTATTTATTAAGTTATTTCCAGAGCATATTATTTTATTTCAACAATAGTACAATGATACAAAAAAAGAGAGAGACTCTATAGAAGCTGTCAGTAAAAATACTTTAGTAAATAACATAAATATATCTAGGAGTAGTCTTAGATTTATTTCAAACCCCTTTCTGGATCAATGAAAATCTTTTCATTTTCATCCACAGACCAATATTGTAGCAAGAAATCTAGACACATCCCCCAAGAAGCTGTTAGTGCCCCTTCATGCATACATCCATCTAAAGGGGTTGCTACAGAGCGATACCAAAGTGTTCTCCCCAGGAACTGAGAGGTTGCCTCTGCAGCACTCAGAAGGCTTGATTCTCCTTTTGTTTACACCAGTGTAAATCAGGAAGACTATCAAAATCAATAAAGTTCCACCAGTGTAAAAGTGATGCAAATGAGAGAATCAGACCCCTGTCTCTGACAGCCTAGGAGAGAGGAAAACACAATGCAAACTCTGATTCTCCAGGTGGTGCCAGGCTAATCACTCTGTCCAAGGAATTGTGATGTCTGAGTCAGCACAAATGTGGCAGCCTTAGAATGAACTGATGACAAGTCTATAAGACATCATTTTGCTGGAAGAATTGCTTTTGTAAATCGAAGGAGCTTTTTTGTTGTATGCCAGAGCTGTAAAAAAGTGTTTGGAAATTTTAATATTTTACATTTAACCTTTTATGCTTTGTCGAATATCTTTCTATGTGTGAGACAGCTGTAATAATCTTTATTACAGAGTACCACATACTTTATAAGGGAGCTTATTTCCTATTTGCCGCAGAGCTGGGGAAAAAAGTCCTATAATAACAATGCTTCTTACTGTGAAGTGCATTAAAATCACGTCACCCTTTGAACAGCACAATCCCCTTTTCCCTGGTGCGAGTGGCAGATGGGGGAGAGCAAGTTGAACTGTAAATCAGGAGAATGTTACAGTTTTGACTCCCATTCATTTCAGGAATTTGTTTACACTATGTAAAGTGGTTTTAATAGCCCACAAGATCTATTAGTCATTATTTTAGGTCTGTTTTTTTCATTAGATTAGAGATGTGTGAAGTGATTTCTCCCACTAAGGATCACTGTTTAATTCATCTTTAGATTTAGTCTTATCCAATGTGAACTTTGGAAAGGTGAACTTTGACAAATAACTCATTAAATGGAGGGGAAAAAACTCACTGAACTTCTACATTCTTTTCATTATTCCATACTATCTCTAGAATTAGTCTTTTTATTTCAAAATGTGAACAAAAGTAGGAAATCAACCAACAAAATGGACAAAATTTATCATAGAAAAGATTGATTAAAAAATGGATGAAATTTCTGTGAAAATTTTCATTAAAATCAGGGCTTTGGAGCTGTGCTCCGGCTCTGCTCCAGCTCCAGGCAAAAACCTGCAGCTCCACTGCTCCGGAGCTGCTCCGGGCTCCGCTCCAAAGCCCTGATTAAAATTCCATCCTGTGGTTGGGTTTTTTGGGTATTTTTTTGTAGTTTTTTTGGGTGGAGGGGGAAGTTTGGAGGTTATTGTTATTGGGTTGTTTGTTTGTTTGTTTTTGGAGTCTCTCTGGGCCTCTTCCTAGAATCCTAATGCAAGAAATGGTTCCCCTAAGTTGTACATTATATGCTTGCTTAGAAGAAAATAGCTAAACTTGTCACAGCAATCGTCCCATGAAATATAAATGTCTGATATACAGTGCACTTAGTGTGAGGGTTGATTAGAAATTAAAACTGACAAAAAACTAGGTAAGGCCATGAGGATTTGGCCCAACATTTTTTAACAAGTAGACTTATAGCACATATGAAATGTTCTATATTCTGCAAGCTCTTGTCAGGTGTCCTACAGATAGTGGGTACCCATATGGTAGTGGGGTTAACTATTGCAATCAAGAATATCTGAATGATTGTGAACATAAAAATGTACTTTTTATGCAGATAAACTAGTGCCATTGGTTATTCTAGATAAATTAAAGAAGATGGAAGTAAAAGTGAAACCTTAAGCAGCAACAGACAGAGGCATAACTCTGGACCACAAGATCAGGCATTAAGGGCTTGATATAAAGCATATTAGAGTCAATGGAAAAATTCCCATTGGTTTCAAAGGGCTTTGGATCAGGACGTAAAAGCTCAGAATGACCAACAGAAAAACATGATCAGCCATTGTGGCTGTGTTTTATAGACTACAAGAAAAAAAGAAACTCAGAAAGATTTGTTCCACAAACCTCAAGAAAGTGCTACTGGAAAAAAGTTTTCTTTGACATTACATAGACTTGCTTCATCTCTGTGTGACCAGAGAGCAGCCCTCATAATAATAAAATTACACCTGAGATAAATGAAGGAAAATGTTTCTCCTGAAAAAGACTTTATCACAGATATGAAAGACTTCATGATAGATTACAAAAGTATAGGAGCCTGACAATGATGGGTTTCATCAGTGCATGTCTTTAAAGAGATATGAAATGTACAATGCTACTGACAGATATGCTGCTCAGGTGTGAATTGGAAGAATCAAGCTCTCACTCTTGAATATGTTAACAGTAATCATATACACACACTGATGGAAGAATAGGCCTCACAGTGTATAGTACTAATGTGTATATGTATTGAATATGCACTGCATGTACTTATGAGAACATTTTTAAAAAATCCAAAATTCTATCTTTATTAATAGTTCAGTCAAGTATTGCAGAAGAGGAATAGACAACATCTTCAAAACAATCAAACTTCCTGGTCATAATTGTTACAAAAATAATTCTGCAGCACTGGAAGGACTCTTCTCCGCTAAATATTGATCACCAGAATCAATGTTTTACATGGAAGCAGCCTGGAATCCTTACTTGCTAATGATTCAGCTATAAAGCACTGTGATACCATCTAAAGATGCTAGGCTCTCCTGCTGACTTACCTTGATGTCAAGTGCCAGGACCCAGTACATAGAGGCAGTTATTTCTGCTGACTGACAGATCAAGTGAATGCTATTAACTCTGCTTTAGGAATGCAGGCCTCAATCTAGCAAAACACTTAAGCACAACCTTAGTTCACTGGAAGACTCAAATGATAAGCACATACTTAAGTTCTTTTTTGGAACAAAAATATAAAAAAAAGGTTACAGCTGTAAGGCAAAAAGAATGAAGGGCAGGGACAGAGAGGACAGAGTCTTGACATTAATCTCATATGTAGTGAGAACAGGCTGGGAACTCTGGCTCTTTGTAAATGCTCTACTCTAGTTCTTTTTTGGTGATGGCTCAGCTGACAAATTCATGTTGCCACTGAACTGACAATAGCAAAACCAACCCAAAGTGGAAATCTTAATAATGAATTTTTAATGTCCAGTGTTTTTTGACCTGTGCAGGCTAGAACGAATTTAGTGTCATGATATCAGAGCCAATATACTTTCCCAGGACTCAACTGTAGAGAAGCAATCAGAAAATAATTATATTCCTGCCATACAAAACACTGAACAACGGAAGCCCCATAGATGTCTGATGAAAGCAAAACTAAAACTTTTCACATATTGCTTGGCAGTGTAAAATTCAAATAGAATTATAGGATGTATACACGTAGCAATGGTATAAAATATAAGGCACAAACTAAGCCTTATTTGAAATGCAGCACACAGAGATCATCTTATTATGAAAGTGTTAGTGATACAAGACATTGAGAATCTTATTAAATAAAATATGCTAAAGGAACCATGTCTGCTTTTCAAAAGACCTACACACAATTCTATGGAAAATGGAGAATGATGGTGTCCCAGCTATTTTAGACTGGGATTTATTAGCCATCATCCACTTTTTATGGTGAAAGTCATGAAGGCCAGAAGCACCAACTTGTCGCTATTCAAGTCAGGTTTAGAACCAATGATAACTCCAGCAGCAAAGGGGCATAGACTTATGCTAAGGGAAAACTCAATATGAGAGGAATTTAAATATTTCCTTCTACAGAGAGTCGTTTATATACAGTCCGAAATAAATCAGTGATCAACCTATGGTCCATGGACATGGGCATCTGCAGACTATGTCTAAGAGGTCCGTGAAAGGTGACTATAAATTCAGATCCCAGAAGAGGCATTTGGTTTTTCTGATCAATCAAAAGTATGTGAATATCCCCACCTACAGGTCAAAACCCGTAAGTATTGTCATTACCATAGAAACCCATAGTTTAGCACCCTTTCTCGCACTGCGTCAAATGCCGGGCCAAACACATGCAATATTTATAGTTGAATTCTGTTTAGTCAATATTCAGTCTAAGGCTTCTATGGTAGGGGTCTGCGGACGACAGGTTGAATTTCCAAAGGGGTCCACACCTCCATTTGAAATTTTTTAGAGGTCCGCAAATGATTAGGTTGAAAACCACTGAAATAAATGAAATATAATCCAAGTTGTTCCAGGGCCTGCCTTGATCAATGTTCTTTTGCATTACACAATAAAGCAAGAAAACCACATATACTATTGCATATTTCAGTCAGCTAGCACCGATCACAGCTGACCTAATGCATAATATAAAACCTATGGGCCAGACTCTCTATTGCCCTGCACCTTGTGTACTCTTGTGCAAAGATCTTCATATTGAGGCAAAAGTTATTTACTCCCATACAAATGCTACCTAATCAGAATGGTAGTATTTTAGGACCTGAATACACTTGGCACTGGAACATTTTTAGTAGTGGGGGTGTTGAAAGCCAGCCCCCTTACCCCTGTCCACCCTCCCCCACCCCCCGAGGCTGGGAGCAGGGCAGTGTCTCCGGGAGGGAGGGACCTGGACAGTGTAAGGGGGCTGAAGCCACAGCTGGGGGCAGGCATGGGGCCAGGAGCAGAGCCCCGGGCAGGGGCCGGCAGCCGGGACCCCACGTGTGGGGCCAAGAGCAGGTGAGGGGTTGTGGAGCGGAATGTGGGCGGAGGGTCAGGAGCAGGGCATAGGTGCAGGAAGCACCCCCAGGTTTTATGCGTGGAGCCAGCAGCTGGGGAGTGGGGCTGTTGGCCCCGCATAAAACCTGGGGGTGCTGCAGCACCCCCTGCACCCCTATTTCCCACGCCTATGCATGTGGCACAAGTGTCAATGATAACACAAGGCACAAAACAGGGCAAACACAGAGTAAAACACATTCTACTCAGTGAAACCAATGAAATTCCATTGAAGTCAATGGGATTGCCTTATCTACATCCCACAAATTAATGGAGGGAGCATGGTCAAAGGGTTTGTGGCACAGCTGTTTGGAAAGGAGAAGGATTACTCCTGTGTAGATTCATTGACTCATTTAGGGGGTGGATAAAGGGGAACATGTAGATGCTCAGATCTGGTTTTACTGTATTTCTAAAATAAGACCATTCCCCTCCTGTTCATTAAACACCGTGAATACCTAATGGACAAGCAGCAGTAAGTTACAGGTATCTCAAAATCTTGAGTGATAGGAATCTCTTGCAAGTGGAATCGATCCTACATTATCACTGTAGCAAAAGGAACTGATTTAGAAGCAAGTCACAGATTTTTTCAAACCTCTTTTCCTGGGTATTTGCTTTAAAACAGTATAGAATATAGTAACAATTGAACTATTCTACTGTCCTTCTGGACTCCTCTTCCCCAGGCACCACTGGGCTAGATATGTGTACTTCTTTTCTGAGCCTTTAGTGTGTTATTAATCAATGTCAGCCAAACTGAGCAGTGAGGGGATACCAATTTTAAGGACATCTCAGGGACATTTTTATCACTTGGGATCTTTTTAATAATAAATATGATTTTAGTTCCAGTAAAACATTCCTGAAAATAACCTGGAGATTTTTGTCCTATTTTTTATCTGCTCTCCCCTTCCCCTCCCCACCCCGACTGCAGATGCCTAAAGTAAACCGTGCTGAAATCTACCTGTCCTATTCTCAAAAACCACAGAAAGTGAGATGTTTGCTTCCAAGTTGCATAAACGTGAGACATAAAACATACTAAGCTATGACAGCTTTACTACAAAAAAGATGTACAATATGTAGTCATGGAGCTATGCATTGCCCAAAGTCTATAAGAGCATACATCAAAAATATAGATATAAAACATACACCTGACTTTGTCTCAGTATGCTGCATGGGTTTTATCTCCGATCCATAAATAATGGAAGCATCAGCACATTTATCTCTGCACAATAACAAATCCCATCCTCCTGGTAACTGTAAACACACTGAAGCTTGTTATTGACCTTGTATAAAATACTGACACAGGAAAAAGAAAAGAAAAAAACCTAAGAAAGTTCCTTCCCTCCGCAACTACTCACTTCCAAAGCTCCATTATGAGCAGGAAACTACCAAATCTGTGATGTAAAAGGAACGAAATATACTGTAAGTGATGAGGAACTATTAAAAAATACCAAAGTACTGAACAAAACATAAAAGCTATTATTACTGTTTCATCTAACAAGAGATATTCATCTATAGAGTCTCTCTCTCCATATATGTTTTGCTTTTTTAAAAGGAACTTCATTTTAAGTGTGATCTTAGAGCATCAGTAACAGTAAGGAGACTGAATTTACAAATCAGTTTATACAAATATTCTATGCAATTTCAAATATTCAGATAATCCATGAAGTTATGCTGGAATGTTTGAATGGACTAAGGGAGTTAGGCACTCATCTATCTCTGATTGCTTGCCTAACTCTGTTAGGTCCCTTTGAAATTCTATGAGTTAACACAATACTGCCGGTGCTTAAATACATCATTCATTTAATTTAGTAGGAACATTTCCTGAAATAGTCTTTGACTTGAATGAACATTGGAAAATATGTGTCCAACAAGATAACATAGCCATAACATTTTCACATAAAATATCCTTTCCTACATTATCAGTTCTCAAGGACCATAAAGGTTTCTACTTAACTACTCTATTCAAAATGTTTTGAATGGAACAATTCTTCTGATGGCCATGACTATAATTGGTAACAAAATGCTATATTAGACACATGCCCATACCAGCTAAAAGCCTCTCAAAACTTTGTATACAAAATAATTGTGTTTGAAGAGCCATAAGGGCTGAGCTGAGTAATTTGAACCTTCATAGATCATAATATGGTGTGATGGGATGCATAAACCCCACCTTGGTTAAACATGGTTAAGAGGGGCCTAAGCCTATTAGGCCATGCGGGAGGGGTATTAGGCATAATTGGTAATCAACTCCAGCTGGGGAGGAGCTGGGTCTTCAAAAAGGAAGGAGAGGAGGCCAGTAGGAAAAAGAGCCAGGAGAAGAACCCGGGGTGAGGTTGCTGAGTGTCCACTCTTTTGGGCTCAAGACTGAAAGACGCCTGGGCAGCTAGAAGCTTGGAGCCGGAACTAGAGGGGCCTGAGTCAGGAGGAAGCCAGGGGGCTAAGCTCTGAAATAAGAATAAGAACTAACTGTGTGGGCATTAGGTTGAACCCCAGCAATAAGCCTGGAGGAAGGATGGTGTAGGACCTGTAAAGGAAGCCCGGGAGCTAAGGCTGTCAGGGAAGGCTGCTAGAGATTGGGGGGAAACCTGCATATGGACATTAAAAAGGAAAAGGCAACAGGAGATGGAGATGATGATTATCATTACAGTGGTACCAAAAGAGGTACAATATGGAGCTGAGTCTGAGGGAATAGCAAGATGGTGGGAGTTGGGGGCTGTGGTGAGCCTGAGACAGAGTTTAGTAAATACTGGAAGCTGAGTGGGGCTATAAGTTTGAGTTGAGATTTCTTTGAATGGTCTATGTGGACAATCCCAGGCTGTGGACCTGTAGGTTTTAGTAATGCCCAGGAAGAGAGGCTGAAGAGTCTGGAACACTGGGTATGGTTTTTATGCACATTTAGGACTGGGGTACCTCAAAAGGAGTATGAAACTGAAACCTTATCTGGCCGGAGGGCTGCGTTGCAAGAAGAGATGGACCAACACAAGACCTGAGTGGCCGTAGACGCTTGAGGAGGAGGATCTGGTATGCTACACCAAGCCATGAGTGGGCATGCCAGTGGTGAGTCAACCTTTTTTACATCCAGTAACTTGTAACCAGTGTCTTAAGACAATTAAGGCAGGTGCTTAAGTGCTTTGATGAATCAGGGCTATAATGACTCTGAAGCCCTTTGGTAATGTGTGTTAATGTACTACTGCAATTAACTCATCTCACCAAGGCAAGAATAGCACTACTGTATGATTAAGGGACATAGAAACACAAACTATTAAATTCCACTTTCTGCTTTAATATTATCAGGATATAGAAGTAAGCCTGAGTTCGACTGAAATTGAATGAATTTTCCACATCATGTGGTATGTTTCTGCTCCTTTCTGTTGCACTATTAGTTGACGTAGTTATGTCTAAGTAATTAATCATTATCTAGAAAACATGAATTGCGTGTTATTTTTCCCTCTAATTCATTTATCAAAGGTCACCAATGTATGTTAAAGGAGCTAAAAACTCAAAGCTTACAAGTGAACCTGGGCTGACTTACGGATTTTTCATCAAAACAATGTGGCAAGAACCCCTTCAATGTATTTAATGTACTTCTTGAATTTTGCATGAAGACTTTGGCTTGAATCAAACTAAGGCTTAACATGAAATGTACATGGGTGTTTGGGTTAAATCCATGTGGACTGAAATGGAAGAAAATGTTCATGGAAACTTCTGTAAATTAAACGGCCCCGTCTTTGGAAATAGTCGCTAAAACTCTCATTCAACAAGCCTTTTAGGGGTGTTAATATAATTTTGCTGGGCTGAATTAATCTTCATCTAAGTTCCAGGCTTGCTTCTTGGAGTATGTCTTCTCTGATGTGTTCTGCACCTTAAGCCATTCTCTGTTTCCACATGACAGTGGAAATTACATACCACAGACTGGATATTACGGCTGTAGGTAGCAAATGAACCACAGGAGCAGAAGAACAATTAAGATTACAAAAAAAATCTGTTTCCATGCAAATCTCCTCCACGATAAAGAGCAGGAGAAGAGAAATACTGAGAAAAACATTCACAGAACTGTTTCTAAATGGAATGTATTTCAAAGTTTTCCAGGAGGCATCAGCTGCTATGTAAATAACCAGCTAAAAATGAAATAGTCTAACTTGTATTTTTATGTATCCATAAAACTCCTTCCACTAAATGTTCACTGAAGTATAAAACACTAAAATGTGGAAAAAAAACAGAACTATAAAACTAAAAAGTAAACATGGAAAGACTATACAAGCTTTTAAAGAGTAGCATCAAAATATAGTTCTCGCTATTTGAATCAGTCTAACAAGGTTGCTTGGTGTCTGTGTGTGTGCTGGTTTGGGTTTTTTTTTTCCTTCTTCCTATAATAGAGGTTTTAAATAGTCACAATGACAAAGGGACATGATTCCAGCCATGCCTGGTAAATCCATGACATCGTAGAAATTAATCATCAAGAATTCTGTTATTTACTGAAATCTTCTATGACAAACCAAATGGCCTAGCAGATTTCTTTTTCTAACAGTTGGGATGTGCTTAATTGGTGTAAAGTGAAGCTAATGTCTAAACTCAGAGATTTGTGGGCTTTAAAAAAAAAACCAAAACCACACCTTTTGGTCTCTTTACATGTTAGCGATTACTAAAGTGTTATAGTTATATGCAAATTCTTCACAGGTAGGAAGGGTCTGAGAACAAAGAGTAAAACAGAATTCTTAATTGACTCTCATACAGAAACAGGAATCGCTTCACAAACCAGAAGGGTGAAAAAACCTACGAAGTGAGTATGGCAACAAGATGAATTAAGTCCTTTCAGGGGGAGGGCTTGCTACTTGCTTCCTTTATGTTGGAATTTAAAATACATCATTTTTAAACACTTTCTTAACCGAACTGCACTTTATTTGATTACACTAGCTATTTTTGGTTTGCCCATAGCATCTTTTCAGCATGGTATTGAATCGATATTAATCCAAACAATGCAGCTTTCAGTCAGATTCCACAGATGGACTCCAAGACACTGGTTCTCAACCTTTTCCATACCGGGAGACCGTAGGACCCCCAACACCCATCTACCCAGGACCTAACTGGGACCCCTATAGCAATACTCTTGGAAAGGCAAGGTGGTCATGATGCTGATCCCTGTTCACAACCTCTAGGCTAAGAACTGTCTGTGTGCCTGTCAGATCAGGATAATATCTGATGTGATTCATATGCAAAATGCTCTCAAAAATAGACACTGTCAAGTACTAGATATCAAAAATCTCGCAATAGAAAAGGGCCTAACAAGCCACTGGCTTATGAAAAATCAGTGGAATAACAGAAGTGGGTCCACAGTTACATAGTCTATGCTGTATTGGAGGTAGTCCTTAATGGCAGCTATAGAAAACTTTTCTCACTGTGTGAGATAGTTAAGAGTAGTGCACTGAGCTCATTTGTACAAACATTCTACTTTCCAGGTAGCTATGCACCTCCATGCAGGATATACTTTTAACTAGCTTCTGGACAGTCAACAAAGTAACAAACCTTTCCTCTGAATTCACTGGCCCATCAAGGTACCACGATTCGTGACCTTCCAGTTCGGTAAGCTGCAGACAATTTCTGTTAGATCAAGCAGTGCATGCTGTAATGCACCTTTAAGAAACTAGGCTGGGTTTTGATAATCAGTGTCTTCAAATTCTCCCCCATGGATTTCTCTCACTCTTCCAGTTCATTGCTTCCCTGCCGTTTGGGAGAAGAGGAAAGAATATTGGGATGTTTGCCAAGTTCCTAAAACTAACTGACTGTTGCAAGCTTGCATCCTTGAAAATACTCTTGAACATACACTGTTTGAGTGTTAGTCACATTGCGATAACTGCTACACACACTAACCCTTTATGTTAAATTAAATGCAAAGTAACAGAAAGCAATGTAACTACTAGAGTTCATTGCAGTTCTGTTCTAATATTAATAACTAGAACTGTTATCTGGTATGAAAAGCAATTACAGTTTTGGTAAAATGTAGCTGATTTTTTTTTATCCAATTATATCTGGCAGCTAAGCAAAATATTCTCTGAGCTGCAATAAATAGGTAAAACTTTCATCTGAAGGTACAGACAATACCAAAGGTAATCCTTGGGAGATTACATTTTCATTAACTTTATTTGCTAGGCAGTTCAAATTTGACGTACTTTTATATTTTGAAATACAAAGGAATCCGAAAGCTCCTAGTGGTTTTCAACTAGGAAACTGCTTCCCCGGTAAAAATTCCATCAGATTTCTTTTTTCTTCTCAACCCACATTCCCCCAGTAAACTGCTTCAACAAAAATTACTTTAATGGTATAACATACTCTGATCACAACACCTCGGTAGCATATTTCACTCACATAAAAACCTGATAGGACGTAATGTAAATGGTTTACACAAATTTTACAGCCTATTAATGTTATTGGGTTGAAATGGCAAATAGCTATAAACCATACCATATAGGCATAACTTGGTTTGATATGTTTGCTTCTATTTTATAATGGGTATGAGAGCTGTATAAAATCAGGCACGCAAGAAGGAGCTGGCAAGATTGGGGGTTTGCATGGCTTCATAGAAAGGTAACCAAATGTAATGCTAACATTGGGAGGTTAGCTTAAGATAAGTAACCTGAGGTACAGATGAGCCTCTGAACCATTTTCAGCCTCTTCCCCCTTCCCAAAACACAATTTATCCCTTGGCTCTGTGGCCCCATTTCCCTCCCTTTTGAAAATCAGATGAGGATTGAGCAGCTCTGGCAGGCTATCTGTGTCCGGTGACTAGATTTTCTAAGTGACAAAGTGTTAGAGCTGATGTTCCTAGAAGCTGAGGTGTTGCCCCAGTAAGGTTTAGCTACTCGGAGGAGACAGAAAAGGGTGCCCAGTCATCCTTCTCCTCCTTCCCAGTCATTCTGTGGATAGTACTCCATTACAGCACTGAGATGGCTTATGGGAGAAATCTCACAGGGAAGATGGGAAAGTGACCAGGGGGACTTCAGTGCCAACTGGCAGAAAGCACAGGGGTGCACAAAGGTTACAGGTGTCCTCTGGGTCTGGTATCTACATGCTAGTTCAGCAAAGAGTGTCATGTAAGGTCTTTAATGAAAGGTTGAGTCACTCTGGTCCTCATGATCATTGTGAAATGGATGGATAATATATAAGGGGTTGTGTGTGTATATACTGAATTATGTTCTTAGGGTCTGTGACTTGGACTGGTCACCAGAAAAGATGAGGAAAAGGGTTCCTTTCAGATGAGATGTTTATCTAGCTGTGTGCCTACATGGAAATTGAGTATTGTATGGTTCACAATAGGCACCATTTACCAACTGAGCAAAATGCTAAGCAAGTGATTGTGATGTCTGCTGAGGGGATCCTAGACCAAAGCACAAGTGGTGGGGGTTATTCTGTTGCAAGTGCAGCCAATGGATTTTTAGACTATAACTGTAGGTGGAGACCAACTCTGCAACTGAAGAGGCAGTAAGACAGCATGCTTGTTTCATGAACAGATCCACAGCCAAGCCTGGCTGTAATATGTCGGAAAGATTCTGGATGAGCTTTTGCTCTGTATGACATGACATCGTCTTGTTAGTTAAGTTTGGGCTCTAGTATGCATGTTATGGTTTTATTTTATGTTTGCAATATTTCCTCCTGCTATTCTTTGCATCTCTGTTCTTTGTTAAATAAACTTATACTTGATTTCTCTACAAACAAATCCAAATGTAATCCCCCTTTCCTCCCTGGGTTACTCGGGAGCGGGCAACACTCACCTGTGTGCCTGATGTTGTTGACTTTAAAGATGATCCGGAGTATCCCAGTGATGATGTTGGATAGGTGGGAATCCTCTATTCACTCCTCTGCTGCAGTCCCTTTACTCCTAAAGGAATTTAAAATTGGCAGTGCCTCCACCTGGCTGGCCCCTGTACACACTCAATGGTGTGCCTTGGGAACCCCCAGGAATAAAGTTATTCTAATAATAAATAATAATAATATCATCTGTGGCATGGGTGTAACTCAAAAATACCAATAGAACTGTCTTTCTGGGGACAGTTATCTGAGCTGGGAGAGGAGTTGAGTTAAAGATGTTTGCCATGGTGAAAGAGGTGGCAGAGTTATGCAAGCTAGGGTATAAGCATAGGGAATCACAGGTGGCTGAGGTGGGTTGGGGGGGGAGAGAACTAATCCACACCTGGAACTGTCTGTGTTTGAGGGGAGAGAATTTCCATTTTATTTAGAAAAGACTAAAGCATAGATGGAGCTTATCTCCATTAGGTGCTGCTGCAATACAAATAAGTGTAATATTAACAGGGTAAATTTACATGCTCAGCTGCTCCCCCTTCTCCTCAGGTGAGTTTAGAGATGGGCTAAGTTCCCAGACAGGCATTAGAAGGAATAATATTGTAACATCAGGGGTATCTGAAGGAATGAGGAGATAATGTTGTCTAGAAATCTAACCAACCACAGCCCCAACACCACAGGACCTGCCTCCCCTAGGACACGCAGCAGGCACCTCACCCACCAAACAAACACTGCTTGTTTAAATCTGGGTTCCCCGGCCTCTCAAACTGCACCCACCTGCAACCCAGCTCACGGCAGGTGTGGGGAGGGGAATGCTTTTATAACTTAAAATATCTACAAAGAATAGCAGAAGGTGGCCTCTCCCTGAACTTTTGTTGTGTTTTGAGGAATGAGCATTAGAGTGGCTTGCTTTTTAATTTGGAGATCTCTCTGGGAGAGCAGAGGCAAAAACAGTGTTCGTCTGGATAGAAGGGAGTAAAGCATCAGAGGTGAAGACCACTCCCCTAAGGTGAATTTATGTGGCACATAAGCAGAACATCGACCTTGTGCCGGCTCTCTGCATGGCGGTGAAATTCACCCAGAAAAAAACAGGGAGAAAAGGAGGTTAAGAGCATCATCTATTCATTACCAGCAATGCAATGTGAACAGTTAGAATTTTAGAACTATACTCTGAGTTGGCATGAGGGAAGGGTTGTAATATTCCCCTCTCAAAAGAGATCTATAAAGCTTTGCAGTAACATCACACAGAGCATTCATGAACAATAAACCACTTCTTTATTGCCCCTTACTCCTCATTCTCCCGCTTCCTGTGTGTATCTATCCCTGTATCTTAATCAACTGTTTGATCACTTTTTCCTATGATACTGTACTACTGCCCTCTGCTGTGTGTAGATAAAATAGCACACTGATTCTTTTATTAAAGAAATGAAAACACCTTCCTTAACTAAATATCCCCCTAGCTTCCCAGAGCTATCTTATTTTTTATCATGACCAACAAGATGACCAGGATTATAGGTGGCTGATAAATGGCAGCAGCACTACTCGACAATCAATTACATGTTAATATAGCTATTGGGGATACAAATACCAAGCATACAGCAGCACAAATACTGCAGATCAGCAAGCTAAGACATTGTTTATTACCTGCTGCATATTCTTATTTCTTTAACCAGTGCCACTTACATTTTCAAGGAAAATGCTTCACTTAAATTACTTTATTGCTCCATCTGTTTGCTCAGGTGTTCAGTTTAATAACGGATTTTAATGTTGGCAAACAGCTCTGCTTTTTATCTTTTGTTGGGAGGGGAAAGGTATTAAAAATGGGACAGCCTGGCTATTTGATTTAACATCTGTCCTCTTTTCTATGCATGGGTTGAGAACTAAAGGCTCGATTGGCCGTCACTGCATTAAAACCCTGGAGAAACTCACTGTTGATAGTCCTCCTTGCATAGGTCTCCTCAAACGATTTTGGATGATCCCCTTGTTGTTGAACACCCAAAACAGGGTGCCCAAATCCTCTGCAGAATACTCAGTGGAGCCACTTGGAAAACCCTATGTAAGCCTTTAATTACATTAGGTAGCTACCTGCAAGTACATTCAAACCACTGTGGATGGGCTGTGTACAGTTAGAATCTCTTCAGCACAGGTACAGTGATTTGTCAGAACAATTCTGTGATTTGTTTTTGTTTTAAAATAATCATGAAAGAAGTTAAATAAAACTTCCCTACTGGCCCTGAGTGGTATCTTCTCCTGGCCACTTATGCCTGCAATGAAATGGCTTTCAAGTGTAATAGAATGGCATGATTATACCAAGTAAGATTTGCCGTTTTGTCCCTATCCTATAGAGAATTGGTGGGGTAGAACATTTTTCTGAGCTACTACTGGTCAAATACTAATCTCAGTGTTACTGTCACTATCCTCAATCTTCATGTTTCTCTGTACTGGACACATGACTTTGATTAAATAAAGTCATGAGGTAATATTTGAATTAAGTTGAAAAACAGGCAGGGCAGTTAGTGGGTGCATGGGGAATATGCTCCTTTGATCTTATGCAACCAAGCAAAAATCGAACATAGTTCTTCAAAATATTTCACTTATACTATATTTAGGATAAAAATGCTTTCGCCTACTATGAGGTGTACTATCCAATCAACTAGCCCAAGTACACAAATTAAGAAAAAACAATGAACAGAATGCCAACAATAAAGCTCTCCCCAACCATACGAACCCTATTCGACATGGAAGAGCAGGGGGCAGGGAGAATCAGCAGAACAGATGTCCCAGGAATACAATTGTCACTCTGGTGGACCAAGGGGCACGGAAATGAGTTTCAGAGTTGAGGGCTACTCACTGGACACTCCACCAGCAGGGGGCTATGAGCCAGAGTGCCTGAGATCACCGCAAGCACCAGTGTTTTACGAGGAGCGAGGTAGCCTCTAAGCACGTGTCTACACTTTGAGCTGGGAGGGTGATTGCACCTTGAGGAGACTCTGGTTTTCATCTAGCTAGTACCCTAAAATGGAGTGTGGTGAGAGGGGCTAGCTCCCCCCGTATGCATCTAGTAGTTCTGAGCATGCACTCTGGGAAGGTAGTTTGTGAGGCTGCATTCTATTTTTAGCATGCTAGCTCTAACCCAGAGCTGTCTCCTGGAGCTGGGGATGCCCCCCTCCCTCCCACAAGTCCAAGTGTAGATGTGCCCAAAACGTTTAGGACTGAATTCTCCTCTTGCTTACACTGGGTCTATGCCAAAGTCATTCCATTAACTTAAATACAGTGAATCCTGATTTACTTCAGTGAAGGCATGTGTGAAGGCAGAATCTGGCCCAGCAGCATAGGGATTAAGTGTCTCTTACTGAGTTGTCTTGTCTTATATTCTTGCACAGCCTAAAACTAAGACGGTAGCTGTACAATTAATCAGATACATTACAAATTAGCATATTCATTTTGTGTACAAAAAATCTTGGTTTGTTTATGTTACATTTCTATGGTTAGACACGTATGTGCTTGCCTAAGCCAGGTCCACACTATGAATTTACACTGGTATAACTACGTCGCTCAGGGATGTGAAAAATCTACACTCCAGAGCAATGCAGTTCTACCAACCTAACCTCCGCTGTAGACAGCGCTATGTCGAGGTATGGCGTCTCCTGTCAAAGTAGCTACTGCCTCTTGTGGAGGTGCATTTACTAGGCTGCCAGGAGAATATAATAGCATCTTCAGTGAATCACTACAGCAGCGCAGCTGCACTGATGCAGCTTTGTAGACCTGCCTTAAATGTGTTTATTCTAAAAGATAGCAATATTCAGTTACATTCAGTGTGAGGCTTGACTTAGTGTAATATAGGGTCTGATCTGAAGCCCCATGATGTCGATGGAAAGATTCCTATTAACTTCAAGGGGCTTTGGATCAGGGCCAAAAATTCACAAGGACTCATGGACTTTAAGGCCAGAAGGAACCATCAGACAAGTTACAGACAATCCACCATTTACTCTAGTTTAAACCTGAAAGTGACTTGTGCCTCATGCAGCAGAGGAAGGCAAAAACATACCCAGGGGCTCAGCCAATCTGACCCAGGGGGAAATTCCTTCCCACCCCCAAACCAGTTCGACCCTGAGCATGTGGACAAGACCACCAGCCAGTCACCTGGGAAAGATTTCCAGAAGAAAATGCCTTGCGTAAATAAACCTAAATCCAAGAATGCTTCCCCTTTTTTTCAGCATAAACCTACATTGATTTGATCTTCCTGTCCACGCTGAAAGAAAAGTGTAAAAAATTCAGTAAAGTTTGCTTTTACTGCTATTCCTTTCTTGCTGTCACTTCTTGGTTTGCTAAATGGAAGAATATTCACGTGGATAACTCCTATTGGCACTGCTTGATCTAACAGACACGTTCCCAATGTACACATGCATAGTTATGTAGACCTAACATTGAACAAGAGAAAGGACTGCTGACAAAGAAGGCCATTGAAAAGTGGAATGTTCGCTAGTAATGGAGGAATTCTGCCAAAAAGATATAGCCCATAAATGGGGGAGGGCAGGGGAAGCCTCTCATTTTGTAAATGTCCTGGGTTGGCTTCTGTGACTATGATAGAACACAGACGATTAAATGGAGAATGAACTTATGTTGCCATATGCCACAATATATTTCTGAATGAAGGAAGATAATAGCACAAAAAGGCAAACACTTTGTTCTACAAAATGGTAGAAAACTTGCAAGAAATGTTACCTTGAGCAATTCACTTCCCCTTACTGTGTTTCAGACTAATCTTCCCATTTGTAAAATGGAGTCAATACTTATCACATCATAAGGTTATTGTGTCGGTTAATGCCCATACAGTTTTTTCCCCCAATCTTCAAATCACTATCTACTATACAGCCAGAACTGACTGGACACTGCAAAGACATTCCTTCAAATTCTGTTCATTTTGATCATGTTCATGCCTGTTATTCACTATTCAGGAACATTTGTGAGTGATTTTTTTTTGTTTACACAAATGTTTGGGAAACAGCTCTTCTTTGCATGAATACCCTATTTATATGCTAGCGTGGCAATTCATTCAAAATAAATAATGACTTGCAAATAAACTTTAGTCATCAATGGTGACACTACTGCTTAAAAACCCTTAGTCATCCAATCAGAGCAGAAACAATGCCCTGTGACTTAGGTGACTGATCAGTCACACACCATAAATAACACTTAACAAATAGACAAAGTGAACGCTGATGAACATCTGATAACCTGCAATTTGTGTACATAAACTATATGGCCATTACAAATATATTTGCAGAAATGTATATTAGTTGGCAATTTGCAAACAGGAAAGACGGCAAAAGGGCATTTTCTATAATTTTTCACTGTCATAACTTCCCTAATGTAGTGGACAAGTCTCCCCATAACTCTTAAGAACTATACCTGTAAATGGTGAGCTATGTTTGAAATTTTGAATATTTTTAATGATTTTTTTCAGCAAAATTTTAAACTTTGACCACCACCCCCCAAAACCATTTTTAGCAAAATTCATAGTTGCTTTTTAACCAGTTCTAATTCTCTGATTATGCATGTTGATTGTATGTGAAATTAGTCCTGAGAATCTCACTGAATGACTTTTGTGTTTAAAAAAAATATACAAACTTTTGGACTTCACTTTTGACTGAGTCTGATGTGAAAAGTAAATGTAACAATCTGTACTAGCATAAATCTAAATAGAAATCCATAGAGGGCTGTTAAGAAGAGTAGTAGGTGTTGATCACAAGCCTAGCACTCTTAACTTAGCACCGTTCCTCTTTCAGCAGAATTTTTATTTTCTGAAAATGTAGTGCTATATCAGAATGCCTTTTCTTTTTTTATAGCTGATGCATAATGTATGATTCCCCATAAATCTGGACTGAGTCTAGCATTGGACATGCACAACCATTAATAAATGTATAACAAAGACAGACTTTCACAGCTGCTTTTTGAATAAATTCAAAGGATTGTATGTCTGTCTACAAACTTCCCAAAGTTTGCAATGTGAAGGATTTTATTTCATTTTCTTAATAGTTTCTCCTTTTTTTATGTAAACTCCTGTTATGAACCACCACTGTGACCCTGTCATATGTTCAGCAGAGAAGGGTCTATGTTTGGATATCATCCTTCGAATTGCGACTTACAGTGATAGCAAATAAGTTGCAATGCTACTTTTGGACACTTTCAAGTCCAGTGCTTTCAAAATTAGACAGCCAGCATGGTGACAAAGTGGTGTGATGGAGTGAAGGTTCTTTTTGACTCCCCTGATATAAGACTAATGTTAGTTTCCCTGGGCAAAGGTTGTGCGATGGCCGCCATTTTTGCCAACACTCTGGATTGAACCGAGTTGCTATTGCTTCAACTAAAGTAACCAGGCTCTGTAGGTTGACTGTAGCAGAATCATATCCCTATGGAGCCGCAAAGAGCAGAACCTGAAACATGCACTCACCAGTGGGTTACACTTACTTCCTCCTTAGATTTCTGGAATCAGACATACATGCCCAATCACATGTGGTAGGAGTTCCTCATCTCTCACAGAGTCTGTGGGATTCAGATGGGCTTCTGACTTTATGGAGGAGCTTCTCAGATACAAGTGGGATGATCCTCATGTCACTTCTTTGGCAAAAATACCAGATTCCCCATTAAAGAGAGTCTGCTACTCTGTGCAATCTTTATTGCAGGCACATAGATTATTGGAATCCAGTGCTTAGTTCAACCCATGGTCCATTAAACTAATTCACGTGTCTCTATGTACCTTTTAAAAAATGGAATTGAAACTAAATTTAAAATCTTGATTTAAGATGGCCAGTAGATTACTAGTTTCATGCTATTCATGAAACGATATATACTGATCTGATAGTAAATCATAATGGACATCACTCTTCTCTTAAAGCTAACAAAATTGATAATATAAGAGTTCAGTATAATTCAAATTCTAAACTTCTTCCCTATTCTCTCATTGACAGTGTTCTTAATCTATATTCCTGTCACTCAAACTCCTACTGTGAGCCAAATGGAGGCATTTAAACACTAGGGGCAGGTCAGAACTGTGCAACCCTATTGGGTGCTCAGGGAGGCATAATCAGTCCCAAGTGTAATAGTGAGCAGGGTTACTGCATAGGTAGCTCTGTGGGTTGTTGTGGGAAAGGGTGGAGCATAAGCTTGCCTCCTCTTCGTCTCTTTTGGTGAGAGGCAAGAGCCTGATTCAAAGCCTATTGAAATCAACAGCAGTCCAGATGCTCCCTTGAGCACAGAGCCTGCCTGTTGGTCTGCTTGCTTTTCTCCTGTACACACTCTGTCAGTTAACCGAAGAAGCTAACGTCTTTGTTCAATGTCTATTATACGTAGTTGAATAACTGCAAACTGTGTTTTCCAAAGTTTCCCTTCTTGGGTGTTTCTAACTTCTTGGGTCTGACTTACCAAACAATAATGATTAAACTGTATCCCAACTGGCACTGCCTCTATCTATCAGGATGTTTTAATGTGTTGAATATATGTGGTTTATATGTTAGCAGGCCAGATTGCTGAGTTCAAATCATAGTTCTATAGGAGTGAAAATTGGAGCCGCATTCTGCCCTGAGTGACATGGGTCCAGGTCCCATTAACTTTCTGTGGGAGTTGTAGCTATTTGACTGAGGGCAGAATTTTCTCTGAGTTAATCCATTAATAGACTACTTGCTGTCAGTCTGCAGCCACTCAAAGTCAATCAATTCCTCTAATGAATCAGGAACTGGAAAGGCAGAAGGCAATTATCTCTACTTTTAGATAATTTTAGAGGGTCTCTTCTATGGACAGAGCTGAATCAGAATCAGATTTAGAGTTTACATTCTTTTTTTTTTAATTAAATGAGAAATCCATCAAAATTAAAGTCTTCCCACAAGACCTGACTCAGGGTTGGAGGAATAAGTGAATTCCATCCTTTCAGAGGAAAATGAAGGGGTTTTTTTTGAAGTGGGGGGATTTGACTTTTTAGGGATGAGGGAATTTCTTGACTTTGGATGAATATTTTGGGAGAAATCCTGACAATTGAAATCAATGGGAGTTCTGCTATTGACTTGAATGGACCCAGGGTTTTCCCCTTTATCTACGTCTTTACCTTGGTTGGATGTAAAATAAGAATGGAAGACCAAAGGTCTGATTATCAGTTGCACTATGGCCATTTTATGCCACTCTGGCAGCAGTGATTGGAAATATCCCACTGAGATTACTCCTTGAAGAGAGGGTCTCCCAGCTTGCGTAAGGGCTCTCCACCAGCCTTACTTGAAGCAAAGGAGGTAGATCGGGGGCTTGATCAGAGGGCAGTGCACTTCAGCTATTCCCTGTTTTCACAGCATCAACAGTGAAGCACAACATAAGTAGGAGCAGCACTGAAACAGTCCTAGCTTACCCTGCAGGCCAAGCCGCCTTTGCATGACCCCCAAAATACAGGGAGCACAAAGGTACTTTCAGGAATCCTTGTCCCTATCTCTGTCCCTTTCCCAAGTGCAGGATGGGAATAATGGAGAATCAGGCTCTAGGTTTCAGCAGATTCTTCTGCTCTTCAAATATTTCTGGGACACTGGTTGTAGAAAGATTCTCTGAACTCCCTAATAATAATCTCAAAGAGCCAGGTGGACAAAGCTTAATTAAAATGGTACACTATTATCTGCTAGTACCAGCAAAGCTTTTGCTGACAGGGGAGAATGGTATCTCTCATCTGATGAGTGTGTTTTCCTTTGTTAGAAGTTCTGTGTGAAGAACTCTCTGGAGTGCCCATAGCTTGCTGTGATTCAGAGCTCTATGAAACCTGACAGTTTCAGTTCACAGGAATTCATGAGGATAAGAGGAATGTCTTTCCAGTTTCTGTTCATATGAGTTTGCACTCCTTGAATTTTGCTTTGAGTTTCAGATTCTAATAAATAAATAAAAATTCCCTTCAAAGTCAAACTCCACCAAAATTGCCAAATTTGGCTTGGTTTAAAGTGAAAACCTTTTTGAGGCTATAGAGCAGAATGTGCTTCCCAAACAGAAGCACAGCTCAGCCCAGACTTACTCCAAACTTAACTTAGGCTTAGAAACCTTAAATTTATCAGCATGTTTGCTGTCAGTTTCATATTTATAAACATGTGAAGAGAGAATAAGTAACCATGAATAATGTATTGCTTTAATTAAGCCTCTTTTCAGCCTTTGGAATATTTGTGAACAGACCCCATATTCTCTGATTTGTTATTCAAATACTTTTGGATTTAATCATGGGTTTTTTGGAAATGAGCTAATTTGCACAGTTGTGACTGCTCAGGTATGTTACAGGTATTCTTTCTGTCCTCTGACTAGGTGAGCAGAAAAGCATTCTTGTGTGAAAACCTGAGGGTATATTTCATAGATTTTTAAAGCCAGAAGGGACAATTATAATCATCTAGTATTACCTCCTGCATAAAACAGACCCTGAATTTCACCCAATTACTTCTGTATCAAGTCCATAACTTCTGGTTGAGCTACAGCATATATTTTACTCTTGCCTACACTACATGATAGAGGGTGATTCCCCTGTTTGTGTACATGTGCTCACGCTAGCTCTCATTGAGCAAGTGCAGATATAAATAACAGTGTAGTCATGGTAGCCTAGGTAGTGGTAGCTAGCGAGACTATTTGTATGCAGGCAAAGGAATCACACCCCCTAGCTGGTAGCTTAGACATACCCTTAGCAAGACATCCAGTCTTGACTTACAATTCACCAATATTCACGCAGGCTACTTTGAATTTGCTTTCTGAACCAGTTTTGCCAGACTTCATAGAGAAACTGCTGAGCTTCAGTTCATTTGCAAATTTGACACCATCAGCTCAGGATTAAACAAAGACGGTGAATGGCTAGCCAACTACAGAAGCAGTTTCTCCTCCCTTGGTCTTCACACCTCAACTACTAGAAGAGGGCCTCATCCTCCCTGATTGAACTAACCTCGTTATCTCTAGACTGATTCTTGCCTGCATATTTATACCTGCCTCTGGAAATTTCCACTACATGCATCTGACGGAGTATTCACCCACGAAAGCTTATGCTCCAATACATCTGTTAGTCTATAAGGTGCCACAGAACTCTGTGTCAGTTTTGCCAGTAAAACTTGATCACTCAAATGTGCGTGTCAAGCAAACACAAAGGGGGGAGTGTGGACATGACCAAAGCAAATTCATCTGAAAACTCAAGAAAATGTTTACTGATTTTTTTTCTTTGCACTATTTACCCAACTCAATGAATTAGGAAAACAAGCAAGTTCAACTATGTTCTGAAATGTTTTTTTCCATATTCTTAGGAAGTTATTGCAAATCTGGTGTGGACCTAGCAGAAATATCAAGGAAAAATACTTAGGTATCTCATAATTCAGGATTGGTGGGATAACTCCAAAGTATCCTTCAGAATGGTGAAGGTACAATGCTGTCAGGAACAGCTATCTCATACATACCTCTTACCCTTCGGCCCTAAGTTAAGGACCTGATTCTGCTGAACATTTTTCAACTAATGGTCTTCCATAGCCTTCAGTAGGTTTACAACTGACTTAATGCCAGCATCAAAGCAGGGTCGGTCCATTTGTCGCTAGTTCTGACTGAAACCATGTATTCAGCTACTTGCTAGGGAAACAATTTACAGAGCCTGGTTTGCATGTGGTTATACTGTACATCTGTGATCACAGCCAGTCCTTTGAACCTACAAATAGGCCCTGATACTCCTTCCATTGAAGTTGATAGCAAAAGTCCTGCTGATTTCATTGGTGGAGAATCAGACCTACATAGTGCCCCATAACTTGCTAAAGAGGTGGACACTGGTAGCATTAGGGCACTAGAGACTTAAGTTCCATTCCAGCCCTACATGTCCATGATTTTTATAGTGTATCTGTTTGCTATTTTAAAGCAGGTTTCTTTACTTACAGCATTTATCTGCCCTCCTCCTCATCACATTTGTTCTTAATATGGCTCTTAAGAATCTCAAAACAAAATGACATGCTAATAAAACTGGGTCTTTATGTGCTAGCCCCAACTAGAGAAATGGTTTTATTTTTCAAAAGGGAAAACCATCTTCTGTAGTTTTTAAAAAGAAATCTGATGAGTTCCCAGGAGTTTGAAGTAGAAAAGAACAATGAACAGAATGTTCAAGAACAAAGAAATAGCAGATAACGGGAAGATTAATCAAAATGATATTAAAGACTTTGTTTTGTTTTGAAGTTGTACTCTGTTAAGATTCTAAAATCTAATTGTCTTAAAGATAATAGCGTGGCTCCTCAGCTATAGCATGGATGTGTGTCATGTTGGTAGAGAAACAGCAACATTGCAGATCCAGGACAGGGACTGACAAGAAGGTGGCAGAGGGGTCATGCTCTCAAAGAAACACAAATACTTTCACTACTGATTACACAGCACAGTGCACAAGTAGGGATACAGTTGTGGCCTCTGTGATTCTGGGGTGGCTGTGTGGACCTGGTCAGGGATCTTTTAGTCAGGTGTTTTCCAGGCAGAAAATGTTAATTCCGCAACACCAAAACTGTTTGTGGGAAAGCCGATTTCAACAAATCTCTTGACCTGGAAAATGTTATGAAATTGCAAGATGTCCTGTTTTCACATTTTCAAAATGAAAAATTCCAGTTTCCTGCTTCTAACTGCCTTTTTTCAGTTAAGCATTTGAGCTATGTATAGTTTAAAACAATTAAAAATAGTCCAAATAAAACAACAAATATTGAAAGTATCTCAAATCATTTTGATTGCCCCAAATCAAATTTATTTGTTCAGTTGGTCAACATTGTCAGAAACTTGACTTCTCATCCTGATTTGGGTCAAGCAGGGCTGCCCAGAGGATTCAGGGGGCCTGGGGCAAAGCAATTTTGGGGGCCCCTTCCATAAAAAAAAGTTGCAATACTATAGAATACTATATTCTCGTGGGGGCGCCTGTGGGGCCCGGGGCCTGGGGCAAATTCCCACTTCCCTCCCCCCCTCCTCCGGGCGGCCCTGGGGTCAAGAACTTTTTTTTATCTCAGATATTTTCCAGGGATGAGAGCCATTTCCTTCCCAGTTCTAGCTGGGTACTTGTCTGGTCCCTGAAGACTTCTCTAACTTACTACTCTTGGCCCCTGGGGCCAGTATGGCGGTCAGGGATCAATGGATTTAAGGAAGCCCCAGAAATCCCCACATTCCCCATATGCTGGCAACAGGAAGGGGAAATAGGATAGGGAACTCTTGCATCTCTATGGCAGCAACTGGTCACAGTACGAACACCCTTCTTGGCTCATGTAGTCCAATATCCTGTCTCTTGACAGTAGCCAGCACCAGATGCTTTTGAGGAAAGTGAAGGAAACCCCAAGTATAAAATTATGGGATAATCTTCCCCAGGGAAGAGACTGAGCTAGAGACTGGATTAATCCTTGAAGCATCAGAATGATATCCCACCCCATCAAGTTCTCCTGAATACAAGGACTTTACCTCCTACCACCCTCACAGGCACTAGTCACCCTAAAGGGCTGACTAGAGGAGCATGTCCTTCACATCCTTAAGAAATGCAGCAGTGATACCTGCTGGAGAGCTCCAGGATGCATCGTACACTCCTGCGATACAATGCCTCCTACTTCTCCCACTGAGGCAACATGGCTCTGTGTCTCATGGTTATGTCTGTAGTGCACAGTGGAACTCTTAATAAATGCCTTTCTGGAATTTCAGGTATATTATAGTGATATCCATCTTCACATATAGAAATAGACATAGCTATAGCTATATCAGTTTCCAGTCCAGCTGCAAGATCAGGTCCAGATTCTGATACCCTTACTCTTGATGAACAACATATTAAACCTTAAAAAGCAACAGAGAGTCCTGTGGCACCTTTAAGACTAACAGATGTATTGGAGCATAAGCTTTCGTGGGTGAATACCCACTTCGTCAGACGCATGGGTCTACGTCTCATGCGTCTGACGAAGTGGGTATTCACCCACGAAAGCTTATACTCCAATACATATGTTAGTCTTAAAGGTGCCACAGGACTCTCTGTTGCTTTTTACAGATCCAGACTAACACGGCTACCCCTCTGATATTAAACCTTGAAATCAATGGGATTGTGTGTGTTAGTAACTGCTAACCAGTGCGAGTAAGGGTATCAGGCCCTGATCTTGCAGCTGGGCTGAAAACTTATTGCAGCAAAATCAAAAGTCAATGTATGAAAATCTGGCCTGTGTACTATACCTACAGTATATTGTTGGCCCAGTGGAAATAAGGATAAACTACTTCTGTTATTAAAAGAAATAATATATTTTAGTCAGATTTCAAGACCAAATGCAGGAGACTTTTAGTCATATCACCAAAGAATCAGTCAAGTGAGGATCTCTGGAAATTGTGTGGAACATTTTTCAGTCATAATGGGAACTGCCTACCTTTCACATTGTAGGAAATCTAACCTCATAAATTTCCACTACTGTCCTTGATGCATATTACTGTTTGAACAAGAGACACAAGGAAGGTTTAAGAGAGATCAGGGGGACAGAGAAAGAGTAACCTTAAATACTAAATTTAAAATGCTATTTACTTGCTTGGCATTTCGGGCCTGATCCAAAACACACTGAATCCAAGTCCTTCCATTGACCTCAGCGGACTTAGAATCAGTCTTTTAGGGCTTGATCCTACACTCATTGAAATCAATGGCAAAGCTGACTTTAATGGTGAAGGATTAGGAATTTAATGTCTCCATCTAATCTACTGTACAATGAGTAGCTACAAAAGCAAGCGTTGCAAGGTATCACTTCATCTGTGTGTGGCTTCCTCCCACTGTACCTGCAAATGGAAAACTTCTCAAGTTTCTTTAGGAAATCACATGGGTAACTCACCATATAGGATTCCTCTCTCTGAAATCCTTACTGATAAGAAGGGGCCTTCCCAGTTTTGGCCAAGGTAGTTCTTGGATGAAATAATAAAACCACAGCCACTTGTAGTCACTAATAGAGCTGGGCAAAAAAAAAATTGTCAAACTTTTTGCCAAAAATATGCAGATTGGGGTCAACATTTTGTGAATTTGTGCTGATTTCAGCAAATGGCTTCAGCTGAAACAAAAATGGCATTTTTTTAAAATCTGCATCTTTAGGTGCCTAAAAACCTTTAGAAATCTGGCCCCGGGTGCTCTTGTATCTGCAGGGTAGAATATAATACACAACACAAATCTCACTTAGCTGCACAGAGTTGCCGATTGAAGGATATGCATTCATAATGCTCAAAAACTCCAGTGCACAGACCCTGAAATTTATGTAGTAAAATAATATATTCCATCTATTCTTAAGCCTCTTGCTCTATTTGTTTATATTTCAAGGCTCAAGATTTAGTTGCAACAGCACTTTGGACAAGGCTTAAAATTCACATGGGAATTCATAAAAACACATGAGGCAAGAGGGCAGGACCAGATCCTGATACCCTTACTCAATTTGAATAGTACATCATGCCGTCCATTGAGGACAATGGGACTACTTGTAGAACTACAAGGTGCCTCAGTGTCAGCCAGGCTTTGAGACTCTGGTCCCAAAAGAACAACAAATATTAAGAGTGAAATCCTAGCCCCACACTGAAGTGTGTAGGAATTTTTCCATTGATCTCATTGGGGCCAGGATTTCATCCCCAACCTTGCATGATAGAAACTCTTAAAGGAGTCCAAACAAGGAAAAAAAACTTCCATATAGTTTCTAGTGTGCTGCTGTAGAAAAGCCACAATGGAGCTAGGCTGACTTGCATCTGCTAAGGATCTGACACTCCACTGAGGTAAATCCAATTATTTTTAATTGTTAAAAAAATGTTTACTTTCTAAATAACAACTGAAAGAAATTACTCTTTTGATCAGCATTTTAATAGATTAAACCCTTTAAAAAAAGGATTAAAGAGACACGGATACTGTACAGCAGTTGGCATTTTTTCCTCTGATATCACTACCTTCCATTTTTGCTTTTTTACATATCTATTGTTTTACAGAAGAATTTGAAATGTTACTGTTATCAGTTCTTTCCACCCTTTCTCTATTTGCATACCTATTGAAATATTGTTTTTAAAATATATTTCCTGATGTTTTCCTGTGTCTTTCTCTGTATGGATCAGTTGATGAAGAGCAGTATATCACCTCAGAACATTGTAACTTGGTATTACTGTTTCTTATTACATGTAATTTACTTTTACTCGTTGTTTTGACACAGTTCAAATGAAAAGCTTTGAAACTGTTTTGCATAAAATGTTCTATTCTTTACTTATGCAGTTTGGAGTCCGGGTATGTTCAGAGTTGAAAGTGTTAAAGACAGAAAATACTGGAATCAAATTTTATGGGAGAACATAATGTCTCTAAAATATATGGATAAAACAATGTATCTAAAGTGATTTGTATGGTGCTATAGCTAAACATATGGTCGGTATCTAAAGTAGCATTTCTCAATTCTTTTCTACACTAGTATCATCTGGGATCCCCTTGCATCTAGCAAGGACCCCCCTCCTCATTAAGTCATATGGGAAGTTCAGGTGGTTGTGACTCACTGAAACCTGTTCATGTCCTACCATGGGGTCATGGACCTCTAGATTGAAAACTCCTGTTCTAAAAGGTATTCAGTGTGGTATAGGAGGATCAGAAGCACACCTGTTCTTATTGATAAATGATATACACAATGCTTAACCCCGGCACCTCTACGCATGGCAGTTCATAGCCCCAGTATCTCTGAACTTGCCCCATCAGTTATGAAAGTAAATCTTTGCTTGAGCCCTGGCACCTCTTTCATTACAAATTAAGCCCTGGTTATGCATCTAGGAGTCAAGAAAAAATGGACTATTACTTGGCTACTGACAGAGATCAATAGCCTGAGATACAATCTTGCAAGGAGATAAACATACCTCTGAGGTTCTGAGTGCCACAGACTTCAGTCAAGTTTCAGAGCACCAGCACAGTGTAGGATTGACTCCTTAATGGGATTAGATTATTAGCCATGATAATTCTCACTCATGTACACAGGATTAAACAGACTTCCAAATTTGGGTTTGGGAAAACGATTTATCTACGGGCATATCAGAAGACACCTTGTGTTCTCCCACTTATTCTGGAGCACTGAGGAAGAAATCATCTATAAAGGGATGGGGAAGGCTATATTATATGGTGAATTTCCTGACATAATGAAGCAAAAGGAGAGGTCAGTAGGTAGCCAACCTCAGTCCTTCCTCTGTTCTGTTAAGGGCCAAATCCTCTGGTGGTGCAAACTGGCATACATCCATTGATAGCAATGAGGCTATGTCAATTTTCCCAGCTGAGGCTCTGGCCCTAGAATTATTTAAAAAAAAAATCTGACTGCATTCAAAAGTTCTCCATTGTCAACTCTAAAACATTATTTTTAGTTACCTAGACTCCAGGAACATTAATGGTAGAAAATCCTATAAAAAGCATATGGACAATAGAACACCATTAATCAGAACATCTGTACAATCTTCCCCTAAAATAGGTTCTGATAAGTAGATCACTGCTTTAAGTGTAAAATGAAACTCATCCTTAACCATGGAGTCATGACCAGCACTTCCATAATATCTAGCAAATAAAAAATGGTGCAGTAAACATAAGTTCCCATGTAACCTAGGACCAATTTATGTATTTGTTTAAGATGGGTTTTTGAAATGGGGATTCAATCTGATTCTCTAACTTTCCTAATGCAGGGCTAGCTTTAAAGCAGACTTGGCATCATAGAATGACAGATGTGAGTGCTAATGACTCAATTTTTAAAACACATAAATGCTCAACTCACGGAAACGTTCACTATCTCAGTCAAAGAACTTCGGGGAGTTGAAACAAAATGTCAGAAATTCATTGGCAAACCTATAAATCTCAGAGCACAATTTTAACCAGATTATAATGATGGCAAAGTGAAAAATGCCAGCTTGCTCTAAGAAACTTACATCAGAGAAGGCAGATCAGTGGATTACTGGCTTTAACAGAATCGGAACAAATTTACATAAAAAATATGGAGCATTTCATTTAAAACCCATAAACAAGAAGAAATCACAAGAAGAGAGCAAGATCAAGACTGCATTCCTTTCTGGAAGATAACTTTAGCCATGATATTCTATGGCCTGTATTATATAGGAGCTCAGACTTGATGATTTGACGGGCCGCTCTGGACTTGGAATCTATGACTCGCCCTCTATGATCAGGGATTTTGTATGTGGGGTGGGGGTGAGATGGACAAAGATTGACAGGGAATTGAATTGTTGTCCCCCAGCGCCTAGGAGGAACTCTACAGGAAACATAGCAAGCTTCATTGCATTCCCATTTCTGCAATGGAACCCCCAAGCTGGGGGCTCCTGGAGCAGCTGCCAGTAGATATGCCCGTGACGTCACAGCTCCAGAGGCCTAGATGCAAAGACTGAGGGAAATCTGCTAACATGAAAGATTAATGTCAAAATATTCTAACTCCAGTGCAAATATAATAACTATTGGCAGATTAATTAGACATTGTCTTATTGCAAAGGAGAATGTCTAGGGACTCAGTGATTCTCAGTCATTGCATGGACTGAATTGACCTCAGCCTGACCAGAGTAGTGAGGATTGCATAATGGGGGGAAAACAGTTCCCAGACACCTGAACCCCTACAGCTGATAAAACTTAGAAATCTGCTTTCACAGTAAACTGCACTATAGCTTTAAAAGGGATTTTTCTAAATGCAGGTCTTAGCCATTATATCTGCTAAGAGTTGTGAAGCAAAATATTTTCCCTTCTCAATTATGCATCATTTTCTCCATCTCTGCACTGGTGTATTGATTCAAATTATTTAATAAACCACATTTTCAGGGGTTATATAATAAACCACATTTTTCCTGCTTTTATGAAGGAGGATTATAGTTATTGACCTTTATCTAATATTAAAAAAAACATTGTCATGTTGCTGTTTGGACATAAAAACTATGTTTTTGTTTTAGGCTCCATCATACAATGGGATCTGCCTGCATAGACCCTCATGAACACAGAGAACCCCACTGAAGTCAAGGGAACACAGCTCATGCAGATCTTGTTGCGTGATTGTGACCATATGCAAGCTTCTTATGGTGCAGAGCCCTTAATACACTTTCAAGTCAATAGGACTTCAGCATACACTTAAAGTTAAACACATGCTGGGCGGAACAGGGGTGGACTTCTGCATGTGCTTTCCTTCATCAAAGCCCAAATCTGTTACTTGATGTGTCCCATCATTCTCTCTTTTTGCAGTCAGTGAGAGATCTGCTTGCCAAAGGACTGCAGCTTTAATAACAATGACGAACTGCATCTTTTCACGTTTCAGTTTTGCAGTACACATTGTGAAATAGATTGACAGCACGCATGTTATTGTTGGATAGTTTTTATGTGATAATCAGTAAACCTTTCGTTCACATCTTTTTTTCAAAGGAAAAGTCATCTGGCTGAGGGACTGAATTTACACACCCAATTAAATTAAACAGTCCAGTTATAATATCAACTATGCTATGGAAATAAAATAGATGTATATTTCCGTCAAATATTTTTTTAAACAATCAAGACTAATACTTGCAATACGAAGCATGCTGGAATAAGTAGTCATGCTGTTGAATTATTTGAAGTAATTTAACATTTTACATTGCAGATCTAAGACACCATACTTTAGGCTCCTCATTACAACTTCCTGTATAACATATACTTTCTCATTCATGTGCCCTGTGGTTTATGCACCTCATCTGAGCAGATGCTTTGCAAATCATAAATTAAACCATGGCTTTATTGCCTCTCATTTCTCTGACATTATTGGCCTTGTCATGGGTCCCAGATACAGAATTTTATGACATCCAGTAAATCCCTCTTGGTTGTTTGTTACTCATAACTTCAGCTTCAGAGCTTTGTCATCAATAACTTTTTTTAACAAGAACAAAACTTCCCAGGGTTTACACCTGGAAAGATAATTTACAGGGCTATTATGGATAATGGCAAAAATCTCATTTGAATGCTTTTTGCTTAGACCTATATTACTTTTAGAATACCAATTGATCCAGCAAAAGGTCAGTTAATTCAGAAATAATTCAATCATGTATTCAATTCCATTTGCCAACTTCTACTGAATTAGAAGTTTCATAATATTTAGAAGCTCTAAGTTTGACTTTTCCAAATGAAGGGAAATTTATTATCTGAAATGAAACTGCTTTCCCATGAGAAAATATCCTAAGCAATAGAAGTGCCAAAGAAAACAAAACCTTTATTTCATTGTGTTGTTTGCTAATAGTGCTCAATGAATTTTGTGAAAGTTGGCAAAAGCAGCTACCATTGGGTAGATAATAGGGAATGTTCCTGGAGGAATATACTGTAATATAAGTGAAATAATTGTTTTGTATAAGATATCTATAAGAATTTATACAATCCACCAATCTTGCTGCAGCTGTTAGTATATCATATCAGCACAACATTGCTAAACACTTGACCACAAAATGATCATGGCCACTTGTATTCTAATTAAATCAGTTTGATAATAATATGAAATTGGTAATGCTGGTACATTTTCATGCCTAAAGGTCAACATTACAACTAGAATACACTACAGAAGTTTCCTTCAACCAGTGTGTATTCAAGAGGGGATTTTTGTATTATAATTGCTTCAGGATTATCTGACTGTGATTTTGCTTATAGTGACTTAATCATTTCATTTCTGATCGCACTCCTTGTAGTGGGGCGGCTGCCCCACTCCCTAAGATTATGGGCTGCGGCAGGCCAGTAGGCCTGCACAGACGCACAGCCAATGGGAGAAGGGCTTACTGGGAGCCAATCAGGGCCCAGGTTGGAGACAGCCAATCAGGGCCAGGCTCAGCCCTCTAAGAAGGCTGCTCAAAGAGAGGAGAGTCAGTCTGTCCTAGGCCTTTGACAGGGGAAGGTCTGTCTCCAGAGCGGGGAGACTAGCACCTGGGACAGCGCAGTGCTGGGCTGGGCAGGGCAGGGCAGGCCCCGGGGAGCAGAGGGTAACTCCAGCCCGGTGTCTGCCAGGCTGCAGGCCCTGAAGGGAAAGGCCTAGCCGGTGCGAGGGGCCGAAGGGGAAGCGGCCCAGGGACGTGGACAGACAGAGGGAGAGAAGGAGGGCAGGACGGCTGCCACTAGAAGGTCCCTGGGTTGGGACCCAGAGTAGTGGGCGGGCCTGGGCCCCCCCCCCCCCCTTGCCTTGCACCCGGCTGACGGGAGTGGCCATCTAGAGCTGCACCAACCCCCTGCCAAGAGGGGTGTGACTTTGGGGGTGCAGTTGGCCACATTGGCCAGGGCGCAGAGAGGCACCTGATTGACCCCTCCCCCCCTGCCCCGGAAGGGGGCGAGGATGGACTAAGGGGCACTGCTGGAGGGCAGTGGTCCTGAAGAGGACGCCGCGAGTTGGGGAGCAACGTGGGCTCAGAAGCCAACCGAGGGCAAGACAACGGGCGGGATACCACCGAGAGGGGACCCTCCACTGGACTGAGCTAATTCCCGGAGTAACCGGTAGGAGGCGCCGCGATGGTGAGTCCCAACCGTTACACTCCTCTCTGCTTATGTCACTTCATTGGATTCATAAAAGGATAATGTTTGAGGCTGAATAAAACTGAAGTACATTATTGCTCTGGCTCTATATTAGATTGGAGGTTTACTGTGGAAGTTCCTGAATTTTAGGCCTCAGAGGTCTGGGCTCAACAGGATAAAGACAAGTACAGTTCTGTTTGCCATTCGACAAGCCCTACCTTCCCCTCTTTAGAAGCACCCTGAGGACTAGTGATGTGCCCAGTCCTGTCTTGATAGCCAGGGCTCATTCAGGAAAGATAAGTTTAGCTATCACTATCAGCAATCGCGCTCTGCAGTCTGAAGATTCTTATCGAATGCTTGCTCCTTTTTGCTGTTACTTATGAAGGACCCCTTGCTGTAATCCTTGCCTAAGCAGAACCCAGATTGACTCTAAGGTGCATGGTTGTACATACAAACACACAGGGGCCAGATCCTCAGCTGGTGTAAATCAGCATAGCACTATTGACTTCTGTGAAACTCTGCTGATTTGTGCCAGCTGATGCTCTGTCCCAGAGAGCTTGATCTTTCAGGGCACTGATTGCTCAGTATTTACCATTATCAGACCATAATGCATTGCTTAAAACACAGCTCTCCAGATTCCTTTCATAGCTAAAAAGCCAAAATGTTCCTGAGCAGAAGCAATGAGAGAGAAAACCAAATGAACGGTTAATAATAACTAGCCAGCTGAAGGCAACACACACCAAAAGATATCATGAAAACAGGGAAAACTCTCTCTCATTCAGTGCACTCTTTCAGGGAACATATGGAGAGCAAGTCCGAGTTCCATACCAAACCCAACTGCTGTGCAAAACTCCCACTCTGACAAACAGAAGTTTGAACAAGAACATAATGCAAATCACAATGTACATGTGCAAAGTAGATACCAGAGGACAGGAGATTATTTCTTTCATCTAGTATTTTCATTGAGCAAATAAATAATTTAATTTAGAACACTGCTTAGTCTTGTATATCAAGTTTTGTGAACGTTACTTAATGAATATAGTTCACTGGCAGCCTGATCCTATGTCACTGAAGACAATGGAAATTTTGCCATTGACTTAAAGAGGAGCAGAATTGTGGCTTAAAAATGTCACCTTGGATTACTTAACTGAAAGGGGATGTGAATGAATGCAGGAGGGAGAACAAACCGTGTGTTCTCAGCTTAGTACAAATGCAGTCTCTAGAGTGAGGTCATCTATGAAGCATGGTAGATTTTGCTAAAAATATAGGCTGCGATTTTTCAAAGCCAAGGAGAGCTTTGAAATCAATGCGATCCCCATCTATTTTCATGGGGAGTTGTGTAGCTGAATTCCTTAACTCAGTGGTTCTCAAACTTGGGACGCCGCTTGTTCAGGGAAAGCCCCTGGCGGGTTGGGCCGGTTTGTTTACCTGCCACGTCCGCAGGTTCGGTCGATCGTTGCTCCCACTGGCCACGGTTTGCCACTCCAAGCCAATGGGGCTGCAGGAAGCAGTGCGGGCTGAGGGACGTGCTGGTCGCTCTTCCTAACTGATCTCGACAATCTCAACCATTGATCCCGATCCTTCCCCCACTGAGGTCAAACACAAAATTCCCATTGACAATTTTTATTGGCCATGAGTTCCTGATTCAATTCAAATAAGAGAAATATGAAATCTGAAACACTTAACTATAAATCACAACTTGATTTTTCTATGGCTACCATTCAATGAAATGTATGCTCTGATTCGGATCTTGTTCTAGAATAAATCACAAGTAACTTCCCTGAAGTAGTTTCTTAGTGTCACGAAGTTTTAAATATTGTTGAAAATTTAAATTGCTTCTGTTATAATTTGAACAATGACTGTGTGAGCAGAGCCTCAGAAGCCTGATCCTATTAACAGTACAGTAACTCCTCACTTAAAGTCGTCCTGGTTAATGTTGTTTCGTTGTTACGTTGCTGATCAATTAGGGAACATGCTCATTTAAAGTTGTGCAATGCTCCCTTCTAACGTCGTTTGGCAGCCGCCTGCTTTGTCCACTGCTTGCAGGAAAAGCAGCCTGGTGGAGCTAGCTGGTGGGTGGTCGGAACCAGGGTGGACAGACAGCCCCCCTATCAGCTCTCCCTATCAGCTCCCCACTCCCCTAAATTCCCTGTGCAGCAGCTGCCCCTCCCCCCACTGCCATGTGCTGCTCCTGCCCTCTGCCTTGGAGCTGCTCTCCGAGACTCCTGCTTGCTGTGTGGAGGGGGAGGAAGAGGAGGGCTAATGTCAGGGTATCCCCCTCCCCCGTGCTCCTGCACCTCGATTACCCCATCTTCCATAGAGCAGGAGGGACACATGACAGAGGGAGCTTCCAGGCAGCAGCAGCTGTAGCTGCAGTCCGGTCTCAGCTTGCTGATCTAATTAACAAGGCAGTGTACTTCTGACCCCACTCTTCATATTTAAAGGGGAAATGCGCATCTCTCTCTCACACACACAGGGTGTGTCTCTGTCTGCCCTCCCTCCTTTCCTGCTGCCTTGTACAGTAGAGTGTGAGAGTTAACCCTTGAGGGCTCAGCCAATTGCTAGTTCATCATTTAGCAGTAAGGCATTCCCTGGAAATATCCCACCCTCTGACTCCTCCACCTCAACCAAGCGTCACAATCATTATCACTGTGTACCAGTATTAAATTGTTTGTTTAAAACTTATACTGTGTGTGTGAGTGTGTGTATATATATAATATAGTCTTTTGTCTGGTGAAAAAAATTTCCCTGGAACCTAACCCCCTCATTTACATTAATTTTTATGGGGAAATTGGATTCGCTTAACATCGTTTCGCTTAAAGTCAAATTTTTCAGGAACATAACTACAACATTAAGTGAGGAGTTACTGTAATCACCATGCTATCTCCTCACGTGACACATTTCCAAGTAGCATAAAATTTAAGGCAGATTTCATTAACTCATGTTTTCCCCAAAACATATTTAGATGAAAACTGTAGCTACCAATGAGAATGAAAGGAGGCCCCAATGTGCAGGATTCCGAAATAAAGGTCATATTGTAATGTATGCATGAAATTGTAGGTTCATATTTCATGTGGTTAGACTTTAAGACTCTAATTCTCAAATCTGCTAAAGCCCCTTTAGGTCATTCTGGCAGTCCAAAGGTACCTTAAATGAGTATAAATGTACATGCTTTTGTGTGAATGAGATTCTACCTTTTTCATAATGACAAATCAATTAAAGAAAAAATGCATAGGAAAACCATAGATCTAATAGCATCTGTGTGGTTTTAATTTGATACTTCTTATATGGCATTAATATTATAATACCTCCCTTTCTCCAGTTTGGGTTTTTTGTTGGTTTATTTTGCGCATGAAAGACTTCTGGGATGAGAGCTTTTAATTACTGTGTACCGGAGCTATAGAACTGTTTATTCCAGGTGATTGATTGACTATCATGGTTTCATTGTTTAAGTGCAGGCTAAGAATTATTTATTTGACCTAGCTTATTGCTATTTATTCAAGCTACTAAATTTATTATTCTCTAAAATACCTTAGAATGCATTGCATGACAGACATATGATGATATCCTTATTTGCATAATGCAAATCAGTACAATTTTGATTGGAAGTAATAGATGTTAAGCACCTTATGAAAGGTTTATATATATTTTTTAAATTGCTTGTAAAAATTTGTAGTCAGCTAAAATAGAAAAGATGAAATTGGCACTGTGCATGTTAGATTTTGCATTATTCTAGAACAGGTTTGTGATAGTGAACTGTCATATGGGCCGAGAAAGAAAAACCATCCAAGCAGCTGGCTACAATTAAGCAGTCCTCTCAAAGGCTGCTGGGAGTGTGTGGTGGGGTGGGGCAGGTAGTCTGGGCTTACATAAACCAGACCCAGCTCATTCCAAGAGGGAGAGGAGGATGAGACAGCACTTGAAATGCTCAGGAGACTAAAGAAGTCTCTGAAAAAATAAACAGAAGAAGGAATCTTTTGAGGAACAGGTACTGATTTTGGGGAGAGTTAGTCCCAAGTGCAGGTTTTCCTCCCCAGGCAAGTTTGGACTTGCTGTAGTGGTAAGAGAACTATGGGGAAATGTGGGTAGAGACTTTGTGTATCAGTATTTACTTTATCATCATCTGCAACCACTTTTATAACTATTACTACTCTCTGTTATATATTTTTTTTAATTTCCCCTTCTTTCTTCTGTTGTGATGAGGGCATGCTGGCTCATCAGGTGATAGCTTGGTGACAATTATACATAATGAAATCTACTACAGCTTCTTAAAAGTGTCTTTTAAAATTAGAGATGACTAAAGAAGAGTCCTTTTCTAATCTTTGTTCAGCTGTATAGCTTGACTTGTCAAATATCCTGTCAAGCTGGAGGCCTGCACTTTCAATCTTTTGAATGCTTAGGAGGTATTTGCATGTAACTGAGGTTTGGGCTAATTATGCATTTTTATTTTGAGTGTTATACATTTTATTTTACAATCTCTTCACTTTATGGAAGCACAATCTGCATACAAGTGTCCACTAGAGGTCTCCTCCAACTCAAATGATCCCGTGAGCTAAAGTGACTCCTTCTGATCCCTAAAACGAACAGTGGATATTGCTGTTTTAGGTATTACTTTTGCAGAACCCTAGCACTTATAAGCTATTTTGTCCAATGGCACATCATAGTCCTAAAGCAACATTTTAAGTATTAAAGTTGTCACTGTGAATTATTTTATTAACAATCTATACCCACACTAACTAATTGCTACCTCCCCCTGGACTCTACAAGCCAGCTGAAGTAGGTGAAGTTGTCTTTACACTCCATCCCAATGTTCTATCTGGATCATACTGGGGGCAAGGACTTTCTGGTTCAGCAATCCCATCTATGAAACCTCCTCCTTAGCTGTTTTGCATGTTTGGTGGAATGATTTCCTAATTAAGTCAGTATGGCCATGAGCATTTTAGTTTCCTTTTTGTCAGTATTTTAGGGGGCTTTTTTAATCATTATCGATCTTTATTGTCTGGATTTGTCCAGGCTGTGCACCAATTCTGAGTTACATTTTTGTTTGAATTTTGGGTATCATGTCCCAGTTTCTCTGCTAGGACCTGATCCCAAAGCCCATAAGTCAATAGAAGTATTTCTGTTGATGTCAGTAGGCTTTGGATCAGTCCTGTATAGAGCTGGATTCCTTAAAATAAAATAGAGAGAATTTGCATTCAGGGGAAGCATTCATGTACTTAAAGTTAAGCAGGAGGACAAGTCTTTGCAGCATCAAGGCCTTAGATTGTAACCTTTCGAAGCAGCAATGGTGGTTTTCCTATATGTCGAGACAGTACCTAGGACTATGTATTAAAACGCATGTGCTCTCAGTATACTAAATAATACTAACTCTCAGGTACAAGAAATTGGAACTTTGTGTAAGGAAAACATGAATCCTCCCTTTTAAAACTATCATGGAGATCAGCAACTATAGGTATATGGAGAAAGTGAGTTAGTGATTCCCCCCCCCCCCAAATTAGCCAATAAATACAGGTCTCTGTCAAAGATGAGGCTGAATGTTAGGAGAATTACAAATCCAAGACTTAATCCTGATCAGAATTTTCCATCTTGCCCATATCTCTATCATGGATAGTAAAACCCCAGATCCAACATTCCTAATTTGTAAGGCGTTTGAACTTCACATCCATATTTTGGACCTTCAGCCCACTTCTGCTTTGTATACAACTTTCCTTCTTATGTACAGTTTTAGAATGCACAACAATAGAATATTAAATCACCACTGGGAATAATATTGAATTTTGAGTTTGCTATAATTCTGTAGTGCTATCTCATTACTAACTGGTCTTGTTATCTAGTCACGTGCATTTTGTTCAGTTTCAATCCCATAGAGCAGAATACAGATAAAATACATAGAAAAACTTGATGATCAGCTTTCTAGGAACACAAACATTAGTTTGCTAGATCACAATTACAGAATACAAACTATATTTTGATTGTACTCTTGGCATACAATTATCCACTTCAACTTTATTTGTCAAATGCTTGGATCGATTAGTATAATAATTTCAGCTGACCAATGTTCTCTAAAATTCTGACATTTGCTATTGCTTTGTTTAGAATTATCAGATTTTCTTCTGTACAGTCCTCATTTCATATATCAAACTTTATTAGTTGTAATATCTTTAAAAAGATATACCAAATGTCCATAGATTTCTGTTAAGGGACAAACAGAATCCTAAAGCTTATATTATCAAACGTGACTAGCGATTTACGGTAGCTCTGTTTTTGAGTTCCTGATCTTACACATTTTAAAGGGGTTTGCTGTTTGAGTTTGCTAGGAATCTGTCCTCTGAAATATCAGGCCCATCTAGATATGTCTCAGGTTGGAGACACATAAGCTGACACCTGATCGGTTAGTAAAATATTTTAACAGATTCCCCTTCTCATTAACATATTGTGAATTGTTGAACTCTTCAGTTGAGATTCCATCTAAGATCCTGATCCTGCAAACACATAACACACATGCTTAACTTTACCACTGTTCATAGTACCACATCAGTCTGATTTCTCACAATAGTAAATTAACTATGTGGATAATTATTGTCAGAATAGAGGCCTAAGGCCTCATTTAAACTCTGTCTATTTTCTGCAGCAAGGAATCTGATGGAGTCCATATCATACCAGCCACCCCACACAAAATATCAGCTTTCAAGACTGAAAGTGAGAGTTCAGATATATGGTTTTGCAATGAATTATGCAAAACAAGGACCGTTTTAAAAAGTCTAATCAAAATCCCCTATCAGAGGAGGTTTAACGTTATATATTTACTACAGTGAACTCTGGATCAGGTCCATCCTAATTAGTATAAAACTTCAGCCATGCTAACATACACGTTAAAATCAACATAATTATATTCCAAATATTTATAAATTCAATGAAAAAATAAGTCTCTAAGCATCACCTAAGTTTTCCTCGGAACTCATGTTGCAATTGCATCTCATTAAATTATATCTAATGACCTACTTCAGATGTTTTCTCCTTAGAATGTCAGTTGCACATGCTACAAATGAAGGTAGAGCTTTTATAAGTCTTTTCTGTCATATGAATAATGAATAGGTTTCACACAAAATGCAGGAAATTGCCATCAACACCAAACAACTATAAAAATAAGATGATCTAAGAGAAAATGCAATTCAAACAATTCTTTTTGGCTTGTATGTTTGAAGGTGATCTCTAATGGATTTATATGTCTAGTTAATGAGTACCATCTTAATTCATTAAAATCAAAGCAACTATCTTAGACATAACTTCCTTTCAATTTTGTTAAAAATCATGTGGAAATGTCTTGGTAACTGAAATCTACATTATTTTAAACATTCTCTATTTGAAGAAAAGGCATAGCGAGAAGACTAATTTGATGATGGCAAAGTCTCTGATTTTAAGAAGCTCATTATGTGAAGCGTTTAATTTGTTCTCTGCACTAAGTTGAATTTCTTACTACTTGCTGACTTCTCCACACTTCTAAAGCCCCTGGAGTGCAAAGTAAAATGCTAGCATGAGAAAATATGTCTAATAACACTGGTCTACAATTTTTGAGAAGTCGTCTGCTTCAGAGATAAAATGTGCTATTTATTATGTATTTTGATGTGCTGAATACAAATACGACAATTAAAACAACTGATTGGCTACTGTTTCTAAGATATTTAAGTTTTTACATTTTATGTCTATGTATATTGTGTAGATAGTAGAGTCTTAATCATAAATTGTAAACCTAGGTCTTTTCAAGTGTGGGAATCTCTTGCACGACTATCCCATTCACAGAGAAAACAGCAGTACTTTGTGTATCCAGTCTGCAGACCAAGCAAGAGAGCAACAACCTTCAAATCGCCACAGAGCTGCCACTGATGTTGGTCATAGTTTATGCACCTCAAAAGTTGTTTCATGTTGTCATAGGTTTCCTTCATATGGACTACATGACCAACTGAAATTGATGGCAAAACATTGCCATTATGCAGTAAAACAGCTTTAAGACTCGTCTTCGATGAATCAATGAACAGTCTCCACTCATCTGGATCGTGAACGATGTTGAGGGCTGCCATCACACCATCGATGTTGTTGCAGGCTACAAGTTCACCTTCCATGAAGAAGAATGGGACAAGATCCTTTTGATGGTCACGGAACATGGAAACCCTAACATCACCTGCCAGGAGATTCCACTGCTGTAGTCTGGAGCCCAACAGCTCTGCCTTACTCTTGGGTAGTTCCAAATCCCTGACAAGGTCATTCAGTTCACCTTGTGTTATGAGGTGTGGTTCAGAGGAGGAGGATGGGAGAAAATGTGGGTCCTGTGACATTGATGGTTCAGGACCAGAAGTTTCATCCTCTTCCTCTTCCTCGTCTGACTAAAGTGAGAATGATTCTGGTGCATCAGGAACCGGCAGTCCTTCTCCATGGGGTACTGGGCGTATAGCTGATGGAATGTTTGGATAATGCACAGTCCACTTTTTCTTCTTTGACACACCTTTCCCAACTGGAGGCACCATGCAGAAGTAACAATTGCTGGTATGATCTGTTGGCTCTCTCCAAATCATTGGCACTTCAAAAGGCATAGATTTCCTTTTCCTGTTCAACCACTGGTGAAGATTTGTTGCACAAGTGTTGCAGCATATGTGTGGGGCCCACCTCTTGTCCTGATCTCCAATTCTGCAGCCAAAATAAAGGTGATAGGCTTTCTTAACCATAGTGGTTATACTGCGCTTTTGTGATGCAAAAGTCACTTCACCACAAACATAGCAGAAGTTATCTGCACTGTTCACACAAGTACGGGGCATCTCTGCTCACTTTGGCTAAAAAGAAATATGTCCCTTTGCAAAATCAAACACTGACTAATAAGAGAGCACAACATTGTATGATTTCTAGAGCTGATATAGGGCAATTTGTTCAGCAGAGTGATGTAAGCTTTGTTATGATTGCATCATCCCTGACTTCTAGGAATAACATGATGCAATTCATATCATGTATGATGCAATACCAGCTTCAGATTGCATCATTCATTGTTTTGTCTAAAAAGCAAGTACTGTCCAAACCCAGTCATAGATTTATTCATAGATCCAGTCAAAGATGTATTTTAGTCATTTCTGGTTTAAATTGAGATCCCTTCCCTTTATAACTCACTTATCCTCCGCCATTCCCAAGTCAAGGGTCATATATACTGACCCAATAGCATATCTTGAAAACTAGAGCCAATCAACAATTTTAAGCATCATTTTCGTTCTCAGTGACCCAGAATTAGTAAAGTTTGACTACATTTATTTCAGAAGCATTTTGGCTGTAGGGCAGTGTAACCTGTCTAATCAGATATTAACAAGCCAGTCCTCAGTTGATCTGTATTATTACAAAAAGTTCAGAAGTTAGAGAAAATTACCATTTCGTTTAAAAAAAAAAAAAAATTCTGGTGTGTATATATAATATATCAGCTTCATTTTGAAGATGTATATTTTACACTAAGATTTTACATAGACTGCAAGCTTCCAAAGGAGCAAAAATTTCAAGCATTATAATAACTAAGGCCTGATCCAAAACCCTCTGAAGTAGGGTTACCAATTTTGATAGGACGTGTTCATGGAGGTTTCATCACATGACATAATATTTAAGTAAAGATTAATCTTTAACTCATGGAGACTCCAGCACAATCATAGAGGGTTGGCAACCCTACACTGAAGACTATATAGGAGTCTTTCCATTGACATCAGTGGGTTTTGGATCACTCCTTAAATGTCTTTCTGGAAATGATTAATTGTAAGAATTGCAACTTCTTAAATGTCTCAAGCACCGATATTTGGATTCCATCTATTTTGTCAGCGGTATCTGAATTCTAGATGATAGCTTTGGTGAGTGATTTTCAAAAACTCTTTATCTTGGCCTAACTGCTCCCACTGAACCATTGGGGCATGGATCACAAAGGGATTTAGATGTTGCAAACTGTCACATCGCCTAGAAAATGACAGGAACAACACAAATCCTCAATTAGGTGGCTGGGATTTCTGTACAAAGAATGAGGGGAAAGAGCCACGTTAGATTGGGATCCATGAAAGCTAGCATGCTAGATGGGGTGCCGCCTCAGCTAGCCAAGGGAGATGCCAAGGAGCAGTAGGTGCTGCTCTGAGGCCCATGCTTAGGTGCCTATCTCTACTTATCGATCCACAAACTGGAACCCTTGCCACAGGCACCCGGAGTAAGGGTTTCTTGCAGCTGTTTCACCCAATACAAAACTTCCAAAAGACGAGCTAATGGTAATGCCCACCTGACAACTTTCTAGCACGTGGTTAGAGCACTTGCCTGGGAGGCAGGACTCCCATGTCCCATTCCCTCTTCTGCTTGAGGGGGAGAGAGGATTTAAACAGGGCCCCACGCTTCTCAGGAGTATGCTCTAGCCACTGAGCTATGGGGTAGCTCACCTGTTGAAGCTGTTCCACTGTGGATAATTAATGAAAGAGGGATTTGAGAGGGGGACTGGACCCTGATTTTCCCACCTCTCTGGTGGGTGACCCATGAGACTAAGCTCTTATGTGCCACAGGCAGAGTATAGGAGGGATCAATGCCTAAGTCACTTGTAATGGCAGGGAATGCATTAAATGAGATACAGTCAAATAATTCTGCCAAGTGACTCTCACCCCATGCTTCAGAGAAAGGCGAAAAACCTCCATTGCCCATCCAACACCACATATGGAAATCAATTTGACCTTGTGCATGCAAGCAAGAGCCAGCTAGCTAAGCACGTAGCCTGCTTAATGGTGCCTAATTGGAGCCTTGTTTATCACTATGAGCCTGCTGCTTCTTGGCCATTGATTTGAATAAGGATGGATTGTTAGCTCTTTGAGGCAGGCACAGTCTTTTTGATCGATTTGTACAGCACCCAGCACAATGGGGATCTGCTCTATGACTGGGGCTCCTCGGCAATTCCTTAATACAGAAATAATGATTACCTAAGTCCATTAAAAGAGTGTAAAAAGGATACAACAGGATATTTCTAGAGTTCATTGAGCATTCCTCCCAAGCATATCATGCTCACAATTATCTTAACTCCTTGGAGTAAACTTTCAATGACATGTGCAGGGATCTCTGCTTCCATACATACGATAGGATATGCTGGTCTGGATACACAGGTCTGGAAAACTACCTCAGATCAGTTACCCTCTTCTGACATCTGCCAGATCAGTTAATGGTTTTCTTAGAGAAAGCTAAACATTTCTTACCTTAAATATTAAAATTTATAATAAATTTTTGAAAGGGCTTGATTCCTGAAGCCAGTTTTAAGCCTCATTTGTCATCAGCATGAAATTCTTGGTGATTTTTTATGAATAAATTAAAGACCTTCAATATAGATATTACAAAATTAAATGGATTTTGCCAGAATACATTACAGCCATTAAAATAAATCAGACTATTAAACAGGAAAAAAAAGGAGACTCTGCAAAGAAATGTAATTCCATACAACTTCACGACAGAATCAATTAATCAACTAACTATAATCTGAGACCCTTGCTAGAAAGCCCGTTCAGGAAGAGGGTGATAGATATCCATGATATATTTCATCATTATGTGAAAGTATGGAAAATAAATTTTGCAAAGAAAGATCATAAGCTTGGAAACTGTCCATATCACGTAACCAATTAGATGTGGAAAGAGGATTTTTTTTTTCTTTAATCCCCTCAGGTCACATTACGTATCTGCATCATCACCTCAAAGCATTCATAGAGGAGTGTGAATCCCTTTTAAAAAAGTCTAATGTCTTAAAAAATAATCAGGATGCTCATTCTTTCCCAGAAAAATACTCCACAATGAGGGAGTAGTCTGTAGTCAGGCCACTTGTCCCCTCATAGTTGCTGCAAAGGGGTATATGTGGCTCAGAATAGATCCCACTGAAGTTGTGGAGGTGACATTCTCAACTAGGAAGAAGGCATGTAAGCTTCCCCCATAGCTCTTGGATGGTCATATAGACCATTGGACTTCCCTTGGAAAGAAGACTTGCTTCCTAAATGAGCATGAGTTAGGACTGGTGAACAGCTAAATCTGCTATTTCTCTCTCAAAGGTGGGAGCCCACATAGTTAAACCGCATTGTATGTTCTTAGACAAATCACTCCTCTGCCTCTTCTTCCCTCTCCTGTCCTTACTCTGCCTTGTCTATCTCGATTGGAGCTATTTTGGGCAGGGACTTCCCTTACACTGTGTGCACATGTGCACAGTACCCAGGGGTGAAAGTAACTTAACGGACTTACCAGTACACTGGAGTCCTGAGCAGGAGGGCGTGGCCTCAACCGGAAGAGGCAGGGTCTTTTAGAGTCCCAGGCCCTTTAAATTGGAGCCCCACTGCCAGAGCCGTCCACGATTTAAAGGGCCCGGGGCTCCGCTGCGGTAGTTGTGGCTGGAGCCCCGGGCCCTTTAAATCGCCTCCCGAGTCCCACTGCCAGAGCCCCCCGGGTAGCGGTGGCGGCCGGGGTCTCTGGTGGTCCGTTAAATCACCGACGGAGCCCTGGGGGCTCCTGGCTGCCGCCGCTACCCTGGGACTCGGGGCTCTGGCGGAGATGTAAAGGGCCCAGGGCTCCGCTGCGGTAGCGGCAGCTGGGAGCCCCAGGCCCTTTAGATCACCACCGGAGCCCCGCTGCCGCTACCCCAGGGCTCCGGCAGCGGGGCTCCGGTGTTGATTTAAAGGGCCTGGGGCTCCCAGCCGCCGCTATCTCAGCAGAGCCCCAGGCCCTTTAAATAGCCACCGGAGCCCTGGGGGTCCCGGCCACCTCTGCTACCCGCCTAGGGAAGCTGGTCTGGTACGGCGTACCGGCTCTTGCTGGTACGCCGTACCGTACCAGCTTACTTTCACCACTGACAGTACCTCGCACGATGTGGTCCATAGGCACTACCATAGTACAAATAACAATGAGAACCAGAACCTCGCAGAGGGGTTTGAGGTTGGGTAACAGTCCTGGAGGGGAGAAGATGCTTATTGCCCTCTGCCCCGTGGCCCCTCCCAGGCCATTTTGACCATCCCTATTCAACATCTTTAAGTTAAAAGACGTTATTTCTGAATGAATCAGCTCCTTACAAAAATGTCAGACACTAAAGTTTACAAGGGCTTCAATCCTGCAAGCTACTGAGTGAACACCCTCAATTCTGACTGGCTTCAGCGAGAGGTGAGGGTGCCCAGCACCTTGATGATCAATCCCCATGTTAGCTGAATCCGGTGAGCTTATCCCTTCCCAGTTTCATCCTCACTTCTTTAATGAGAAGCTCCTCTGACCTTCTCTGTGTTTTAAGAGTTAACCATATACAGAACCAATGGCTTAGTCACAAATTTTTGTTTTGCTTTTCTTATGAAACACAGAAAACTCTGTATCTTAGCAGTAAGGTGGAAGCAAATGTTAGATATGAAAGAGAAGATTTCATCCATCCTGCTAGCAAATCAGCTCTTATTTTGGATATCTGCCTTGTGCTGCCTTCTAAATACTCGCAACTGGAGCGTAAAAAAGACTAGAAATGATAAATGGGGTAGAAACTGCTTAAGGTCTTTGCAAAGTTTAATGAAAGATTTATCTCTTGAGGGTAATGTTCCTCTTTCTTTTACTGAAACAAGAGTTTGATAACCTCTCATTGTGCGTTTGATAAATTACATCTCACAGTCATAACTAAAATGAGTAAGTGGAAAATAACTAAACCTTTCTTTAGCCTTTTTTTATCTGAGTCTTTTAATACAAAGAATCCAAAAACTACTAAGTAGCATGCAATGTATTTTTAATCACAGAAGTGAGAACACTATGATGCAGTAATATAATAGCAGAGGGGAAAGGACTCCTATATCTTGCTGAGTGTACATTGCATCCATTAGTATTTTAAAAGATAGCTCTAGATTTTATGGTGAAGCCTGATCCCTCAGAAACTGGAATATTTATCCCTTGGATATCCTTCTAGCACTAATTCCCCATCACTAATGTAGCAGTCATTATATTACCATAGAGACAAATCCTGCAGTGCATGGATGTAAAACTCCACTTACAATCATGGATCCTTTTGCAGGGTTAGGCCCTTGTGCTGGAATCTTCTCTATGCACATAGAACATGATTAAGCCCCTATCTAGGCTGAGTGTAAAGGAGCTAGGGAGGTGAAATCCAGGACCCTTAACCCAGCCAGTGAGAGAGGCTGCTGCACGATATGAGCCTTCTCCCCTCTATTCCAAAGGAAGGAGCTGCTGTAGCCTGTTTTCTAACACTGCAACCACAGTTCCCTCCATAGAGCTGGCTGGAAAGCAGAATATCCATCCCGTGAAAACCTCACTGAATCAGAATGAAACTCCAAACTTCAGAAACACCTGCAAAAAGAAATATTCTGATTCAGGAACATACCAGTGTCCCTTACTGGGTCTCCCTATCTGCTGTGGGGGAGCAACCCTTAGGCTGATTGGAGGAGCCAGGGATGTGGGCAGCCCAGCAGGCTGGTCGCTGGGGCGGAAGAGACTGAGGAGCCCAAGCTTCCTATCAGCTGAGCTGTTGAGGACAGGGCCGGTGCTACCATTAAGGCAAACTTGGCTGTTGTCTAGGGCATCAAGATTTGGGGGCACCAAAAAGCGGTGCCCCCAATTTGTTTTTTACAGCGTTCCTGGGCTGGGCTGCCGGCGGCGCGCTGACACGTGCGGCTCAGACTCCCTCTCCCAGCGCAGCGGCCACTCTACTTCTCCTGCCTCCCAGGCTTGCAGCGCCAATCAGCTGTTTGGCGCCGCAAGCCTGGGAGGGGAGGAGAATTAGAGCGGGGGCGACGTGCTCGGGGAGGAGGCGGAGCAGAGGGGAACTGGGGAGGGGAGCTGTCGCACGGCTCCCTGGGTAGGGGAGCTGCCGTGGGGGGAGGTGCCTCAGGGCGTGGGGGGGGGGACGGGGAGCTGCCACAGGGCTGGGGGGGCAGGGGGTGCGCAAGGTGGAAGTTTCGCCTAGGGCGTGAAACTTCTTTGCACCAGCCCTGGTTGAGGACCAGGGACCCTGGGAACCCAGTCTCCCAGCAGTCTTCCAAGAGAGCTGATGAAGGCCCGAGGAGCTTGACAGCCAGGGCTCCCAGTGCTTCCTGGCTCCCCTTTCAGCTTTCCAGGCAAGCAGCTGAGGAGCTGGGCAGGTGAGCTGGCAGGAAATCTGCCTGGTTTTCCCACTGGAATTTCATTGAAATTGGCATGTTCCTACAGAACACTTAATTTTTTGACGAACTGGCATTTTCTGACAGAAAACATTCCCGGCTAGGTCTGCCCCTCAGTGACTGCTGGGCCAACAGAGCTGTGCAACCAGATATTGTCATCCTCTAGCACTCCCATTGCAGCCCATGTTGCAATGTTGGTGCAAACTCCCTTTCTGTGTCTCATTAGCGGCCTCACGTACTCTCTCTAGCCGGGGCTTATGTGATTTTCAAGGGTATGTCTACATTGCAATTAAACCCATGGCTGGCCCATGCTGGCTGACTCAGGCTTGGACTAAGGGGCTATTTAATTGCAGCATAGATGTTCAGGCTCGGGCTGCAACCTCCCACCTCACTAGGGTGACCAGACAGCAAATGTGAAAAATGGGGACAGGGGGTGGAGGGTAATAGGAGCCTATATAAGAAAAAAACCAAAAATCAGGACTGTCCCTATAAAATTGGGACATCTGGTCACCCTACATCTCACAAGTCCCTCCCACCTCACAAGTCCTAAGGCCTGGGCTCCAGCCCAAGCCTGAATGTCTACACCATAATTAAACAGCCTCTTAGCCAGAGTTTCTTAGCCCTAGTCAGCTGGCATGGGCCAGCTGTGGGTTTTTAATTGCAGTGCGGATACACCCAAAGGGACTTATTCTTGCTTGCTGTTCATAGGTATTTAGGCTAGTGGCCCTTTGTTTTCCTGTGGACTTAGAAAGCTAAGATGGCAAATTGTTTCTGAGGGTTAAAACAAACACTTACAAATAAAGGAGGGAAGCTTATGGAGGGGCAGGTAAAGATGTTCATCCTGTAATGTCTGTGGACAAAATCTGAATATGTTGACATGCCACTAAACATTCAGCGGCAATAGGAAAAATAATTTATCAGTCCCTTTCTACAAAATAACCTCTGTCTGACAGCACAGCTTGGGGTCAAAGAGAATTGAATGGACAAAGGCAATGAACTACCCTCTCATCCCAGAGGTGAACCTGCCAGAACAGGGCTGAGGTACATTGGCAGGGCAGAGCGGGAAAGCTTGCAATGACCAACCCTTTCATCCCAGAGGCAAACATGCCAGAACAAGGCTAAGGTATATTGGCAGGCTGAGACAAGGAAGCTTGCAAACCCATTGTTTCTCCTGGGGCTATATTTTCTCCTTTGATAAATTTAGTACTTCATTTCCCATTGCTCTCCATTTGGTAGCATTCCTCAAGGGTGCTAGATTGTGCTGGTTTTGATTCAAATGACTATTGCTGACAGTAGTAGTTTGCCTGACTATAGTGTACTATTGTCATATAACTACTAACTGTAACAGACTACTCAAAGAATGTATATAGTAGTAGTAGCAAGTGCTGAAATGCTCCATTATATTTGTTCATAACCCAACAGACAGAATAATTGTGGAATACCTACAATATACAGTTTGCTACTTAGTTTTGGAACTCTTGTTGTATATCTATATACTGTAGATATATAAATGTCAAACTCTGACTGAGAACAGCATGGTTCATGGCGCCATTAGTAAGAGAGATGCTTTTGTACTTTGGCTTTTTCTTTTAATGAACCATACAGCAAAACTCTTCAAACCACAAGGAAAAGCACATTTTTTCTGTTGAAAACCGAGCTATGAAGGAAGACATTCACTCTATTATATGTGCACATTTATCTTTCAATTATTTTGTTTACAACACACACATAATGTTCTCTTAAGTTGTGGAAAACCTACTGCAGCATTTGCAGGGAAGTGACTATTCTACTCAATAAGAAACAGGTTCTTCCAGTATTTTTTTAGGTATAGGGCACAAGGAATTACAAAATTGCAACATGGAAGTAGGAATTGGGACTCCTTTCTTCTGCTTTTTGGCTCTGCTATTCACTCTGTATGATCATAAGCAAATCCCTTAACCTCTTCATGCTTCAGTTTACTCACCTGTAACCTTGGTATAAAATCTACCTACCTAACAAGAGATGAGCTAGATACAGGCTGTTTTGAAGTAAATCAATGAGTTCTATGTCTAATAACAATGTGTGGGTTGTTTGTTTGTTTTTTTATAATTGTCATCATGTGTATGTATTTGGTCAAGCTATTGATCATTCTACTGGTAGCCCAACATCCAGATTAACTGTCCTGTTGAGAAGCAATCTCTCACTCCAACACATAGCATTATTAGAGGCAATAAACACAAATTAAATTTCTCAAATTAAAAAGGATAGCAAATTTTCAGAGTGTCACTTGTAGGCATATTCAAAGTAGATAACTCTTTATGAGGCACAGTGGGATTCAACAAAATTGGTCCCATACCACAAACACTGTAGTTTATGCACTTCTTGTAATACACTTTTAATTAAGCGATTATAAAAAGGGCACACTGCTTTATGAAGCATTAACCTTGCTCACAATTAGCTAAACCATGAGATCAAAGATTTTGAAGATATCCACATGAAAATATATCATTTCAGAGAGAGTGCAGTCATTATTGCTAATATGTTGTACGCAAGCATATGTAAAAAGTTTTATAGTTGAATTAAATATTTTTAGAGTAAATACTTAAAACAAACAAAGCAAAGTCTGATATGTGGAGCTATTTTGCTGGCATCTCTGGAGACCAATTCCTTGGCACCATTCCAGTGAAATCTGCTTGCTGGAGAAGTGGTAATGCTACAGCATAGAACAACCGGTAGGCAACTACATGTAAAGTGCTGAATCCTTAACTGATCGGCACAACTTCATTGACTTCAAAATGTTTGTTTTGGCTGTTTTAACTTTGGACACATCTAGATCAAACTTAAGCACCTTAAAACAAAACGAATATATATATAAAATATAGTGTATGAGATGCCATACAGAGCCGGCGCAACCCATTAGGCGACCTAGGCGGTCGCCTAGGGCACTAACATTTGGGGGGTGGCAACCGCAGCAGCCGGACCTTCCGCCGCCTCTGTCGGGGGCGGCATTTCGGGGGTGGGACCTTCCGCCGCCTAGGGCGGCAAAAAAGCTGGCAGCGCTCCTGGTGCCATACAATAGAATTTAAAATATAGCAACAACATAAAAGGGATAAAATGATTCTGACTTACAATATGAACACCAAATGTAAGTGAAGGGGTCCAAGAAGGAAGGGTATTGAAAGGGATGGTAATGAATATAGCACCAAAAGTGTTTGTCTTAAAATAGCCTTACATAATTTTTTTTTTTAAAAAGCTTTAAGCTGTTTAAGAGGAGGGATGGAATTGGCATTTCAGTGGGACTCAGTTCCACATTATAGAGCACAATGCTGCAGAAATGCAGTTGCCTCTGATTTGAGTGAGCATCGTGTGAGCACAGCTATATGTGGTCAGTCTAAGGATGTAGCTATGCCTATCGCCATTAAGCGCTTCAAAATCCAAAGTTAATAAGCAGACACTTTATGGGCAGTGAAAATAAAGGCCAGGGTGTGACATTGCACCCCATAATGCTTTATAGAAATATGCGTATGAATGTAAATATGACATAACTGGAATATGTTTTATGCTACATATGCCATGTAACATATCTTTGCAAAGGTACTGAATATATTCATTCTATTTGTATGCATGTATCATTTTTTGTATTTGAAGTTATGAATATTGGCTGGCTGTGTACTTGTTTAATTTTAAGTAGCCTCAGTGAAGCATTTGGTCAGCTTCTTGAGGAAAGACTAGTCTCAGTAAGTGCCCAATCAAGAAACACTTAAGCTGACAACAGACCTTGATAGACACCAATCCACATCTAAGCTTTCCTGGGAATATCCTGTAAAGTTCTGAGTCATGCATGGACTTCTGACTTGCCCATGTGACTCCAAAACTCCATCTTGCAGCTGGATTCTGCATACGAGAGAGGAAGAGGTCTCCACCCACAAAAGAAAGTCTATATAAAGTCCTGGGAGACGCATCCATTTTGTCTTCATCTGGCTCAAGAAATAGCCTCTCCACCCCCAAAGGATACCTGAAAGAAACTGGAATAAAGGACAGTAACCAGAGGGGTGTGAGTGGGTGGGTGCTGGACCCAGACTAGAAGGAAGCTAGTCTGTAAAAGAAACTTATTGGAACATCTCTGAGGGTGAGATTTCATCTGTAATCACTTTCTTATTGTATTAGGCTTAGACTTGTATTTTATTTTGCTTGGTAATTCACTTTGTTCTGTCTGTTATTACTTGAAAGCACTTAAATCCTACTTTTTGTATTTAATAAAATCACTTTTTACTTATTAATTAACCCAGAGTATGTATTAATACCTGGGTGGGGACAGCTGTGCATATCTCTCTATCAGTGTTATAGAGGGTGAACAACTTATGAGTTTATCCTGTATAAGCTTTATACAGGGTAAAACGGATTTATTTGGGGTTTGGACCCCATTGGGAGCTGGGCATCTGAGTGTTGGAGACAGGAACACTTCTTAAGTTGTTTTCAGTTAAGCCTGCAGCTTTTGGGGGACATTGTTCAGACCTGGGTCTGTGTTTATAACAGGCTAGCGTGCCTGGCTCAAACCAGGCAGGGCACTGAAGTCCCAAGCTGGCAGGGAAAACAGGCTCAGAGGCAGTCTCAGCACATCAGGTGGCCATTCCCACAGGGGGTTCTGTGATCCAACCCGTCACACACAGGTTGGGTCTAGTATTATGCTAACTCACCCCTCAGAAGTTGTGCTGCTGCTTTACCTGGAGCCCTACAAAGAAGAAGAAATAATGCTAATCGAGACTCACAAGCAGAAAGACACGTGTTGCTGTGCTGTGAGGCCATCACAAGATAGATGTATAGCTGACCTGAAAATGACTAAAAATCAAAGCTCACTTTCTAAAGTCTCCTGAAGTTTACAGGCAGAACTAGGAACTCACGGCCCAATCCTTCATTCCTTACTCTGCTTATCATGCTGAGCTTAATCGTCCCTGTGTTACCTTGTGCTCTGCTATCCGTGGTATCCAAATATAAAATCAAAGTCAGTAGGTGGATTGTAACTTCTTCAGGCCAGGGACTGCCTTTTTGCTATGTCATTAACGTGCCTGAAATGAGACTGGGATTTCTAATTGCTATAATAATAAATCAGTATCAACAAAAGTCTTCAAGCATCAGAACTGAAAGAGAGAGACTGGAGTCATAGATTATTTTTCAACAAAATATTCAATCAAGAATGCGAAGATCCACATTTCTTAAATGATTCATTTGAATGCTGTCCCCAAGACTTATTAATTTTTGCTATTTGGAGGGATTTTGTTCCCAACTTTCTTCCTGGTTTTGCACAAAGGAGGCTGGAGAGCAGTTCTTCATTATTTCTGCATTTTTTTTTTCATTTCTTCTCCTGAAAATTCATTTGTTCCCTCCTACCACCTTACCGATCACTGGCTGTTGAATTTCCCTGAAGTGCAAATGACTCCCATGTAAAACACAGAAGGAGAAGTGAGACAGTCATGAGGATGTATAAATGAAAAAGCTGCCATATAATACACAAAATGGATTTTTTTAACGCCGCCTCCTACTTAATAATATATAAAAATAATATTCTATTTAAGACTGAGGAATGGGTAGGCAAAAGGAGAAATCAAAGAGAACGTTAAGGGTAAACAGGAAAAGGGACAGTTTAATCATTATTTAAAACAGATTCTCATTTTGACAAGGAGAGAAAGTTCATCCTCCATCAGTGCTAACCATAGATTAGCTGACAAATGTGGCAAGTAACACATTTTGAAGATAACAAACACAATTGTACAGAATTAGGTGTTTGTCTTCTATTATAAAACTGCTAAAATCTAGTATCCCTTTAAAATATACTGGCTTTCAGGGGATATATTTTAAAGAACCTTTTGTATACAATCAATTTCTATTCAGTTATATTTTTCTTGTTGTCTCTGAGTTATACCCAAATTCAAAGGAAATCACATGAAGATATTTAGGTGCTGTGACTCAGACATGACAGTAATATGGAAATAATTTGTTTCACTTCTTTTGGAAGACTGAGCTAATTTGTCACTGTGAATGAATGTAGTTCCATGAAATTAAATGGAGCTACAATCATTTACACCAATGGGATCCCGTCCTGTGTATATCCCCGAACCTTGTAGGAATGGAGAAAATCAATAGGTTTTAGTATGTTATCTTGCGGGGAGGGTGTTGATTGCATGTTCATTTATGTCGCTGCTGTGGCTGTTCTGGCTGTGTTCTCCATTGACTCCTAGGGCCGCCGAGAGCGGGTTCGGGCCCCGGTGAAAAAATTTTTTTGGGCCCCCCAGCAAGGGCGGAACGGCTAAACAGGGCCGATGAGAGGGCGGGGAAGCCAGGCCTGGAATTTTTTCGGGCCCCCCAGCTAAACAGAGCCGATGAGAGGGGGGAGGGAAGCCGGCCCCTGGACCCCCTTCCGGACCGCTGGGCCCCAGTAATTTGTACCGGCTTCTCCCCCCTCTCGTCGGCCCTGCCTGAACCTCAGCCAGTCAATGAAGTTATGCCCGTTTACATCTGCTAAAAACTTGACACATTCATTCATTCATTCATTCTTAGTCAGCATCCTTTGGTTTATCAATACCATATTTGAGGAAAACCCAGTGAAAAGTGTGTGTGATCACATCCACTTCTTGTCTGGGAGAAACAATATGTTTTGGGGAGATAAAACCAATTTCAATGATGTATCAAAGGGGCTGGGCCTTTGTGTAATGGCTGACTATGGAAAGTTCTGTTTATGTCACAGACCTATGCAATTTCCAGGGTTAAATTGTGTTGTCCTTAATCCTGTCTGTGAACACTTACTCACGTGAGTAAGTCCCATTGGCATCAAGAGGAATTACTCAGATGAGAGGGTCCAAAGCTTACTCACACCAGTAAGAGCTCAATCTAGTTTTGTACACTGTATGTAACATCAGAACTCCTCCTCTTTATTTCCAGCATTCCTATTTGTGAGCATTAGGGGAATACCCTGAAGGTGTTTAAGGAGGGCAAAGTTAATAGATGCACTATTTCACCACCTTCAGAAGGATCCATCTAAGGTTGATTAAGCCTTTTTTATTATTTAATGCTTGATATGTCAGCCAAAGGCAATGTATAATCCTTCAGTGACCTGCTCTAGTAGCTCAGGCATTAGGCCAACTTCTTTGCATAGAACAAACCTCAGTTCAGCCCAAATGTCTACAAAAGTGGTGATGAGGAAGGTTTGATGTAAACACTAGGGTTGGCCACTTCCCCTTGTCTGTTTTGCATGACAGGTCAGCTCTGAGATGTTCTACTTATGTAAAACTGTTATGACTCCACTTACGTAACAGAGCTAGGAAAATACACTGTTCAGTGGTCCGTTAACTTGCCATCAAAGAGAACGAAGTAGTTTCTCAGCATAGACTATGTTCTTTTAGAGATACATACTGTCATCTTTATTGCTTATCAGTACAGTGCTTAGTATAATGGGTTCTGATTCTTGACTGGGATTCCTAAGTACTTGTGATAGTTTTATAAAATATTTTCCATATTTGTAGAAAACAGCTTTTCTGAATGTCATAACACCGTACATTTCTCGCAAAAATGATGTAACCGGTGAGAGCAAAGTGTGGCTCTTTGTCTCCCCACTAATGGCTAGGTTTATAAGTATGCTACTGATTCTGAGCTAATGAACCTGCCGCGAGATAGAGAAGTCCTAAGTTCAGTCTCTGCAGAGGACCCATCCAGAAGCATAGTTGCATTTGTAACACCAACAGACCCTGGTCTTCAGGGAGCAGGATCAAATCAGGGATCTTGGGAGCTTAGTGCATGAGCCTCTACCACATGAGCTAAAAGCCAACTGGCTATTAGCTATGGCTGTAGAGCAGACTCATTTTCTCTCTCTTCTCAGTGGTCTCGGTGTCACTAGGTGGGACAGAACACCACACCCAGGAGATGTGTGGGTTACATACTTCCCCTAGCTGAGGAAGCACATCCCGAGCTTCAGAGTCTTCCTAGTTGAAATCCCGGATGAGCCCCCACTTGTAACACCGACAGACCCCGGTCGTTGGTGGGCGGGATCGAACCCGGGACTTCTGGAACTTAGTGCATGAGCACTGCAGCTGTTAGTAAGAGAGATGGCTAAGCAAGGTTTGGGAAAAAATTGAGTTGAAGTGTTCCCAGTGTATGCAGATACTTTGAGATCTGGGGAACCTGAGTGAGATCCGGGCATCAATAGGAATATAACAAGTTGCCAATGATGTAGGCAGATAAACAGGTGATAGAAATTGGATGAAATTCAATGGTACAAAAGTGCAAGGTTATGCACTTAGGGTCTAAATTTCTGCTACAGTCTGGACCTCATCAGTTGCAAGCAGCAAAGGAGGAGAGAGACCTGTGTGTGTCTGTCACAGGATGTCGGAGCTACTAATGCAGCCGTGAAAAAGGCAAATATGATTCCAGCATGTATTACCAAGGCATTTCCAGGAGAGGGGGAGAGAGAGTGGAGTATTAATGACATTGTACCAGGCACTGGTAAAACTTCATCTGGAATACATTCTTCCCTTCTGGTCACCCATGTTCAAAAAGGATGAATTTAAATGAACAGGTGCAGAGAAGAACTATCAGGATGATCAGGGGAATGAAGGGCCTCTCTTATGTGAGGAGTCTGGAAGAGCTTGGCATGTTTAGTCAAGAAAAAAGAATGCTCACTATAAATTAGGGGAGTAAATGCCAGAGAGGGTGAAGAGCTAATTAAGCTGGAAGGACAATGTTGGAACAAGAACAAATGGATATAAACTGGCCATAAACAAACTGAGACTGGGAATTGGAAGAAGGCTTATAACAATCAGAAGCTCTGGAACAGCCTCCCAATAAGAAGCGTGGAGGCAAACAACATAATTAGTTTTGAGAGAGCTGGGCAAATTTATGAGCATGATTGTATGATGGGTTTCTTGTGATGGTAGGGGACGGGGCTCAGCAGCCCAGGGGCTCACTTCCTATTTGTCTTATGTTCCTAAAGCTTATGCTTTATTGTTTCAGCCAGCAGGGGGTCAGAAAAGGATTTCCCCCCCCCAATGTATTCTGGGAGTGATCTTATTTCCCTCCTCTGAAGCATCAGGGATGGCCATGGCTGGAGATGGGACATTGGGCAAGGTGGGCCAGGGCTCTGAGTTGGCACCAAGCATTCTTTCTCTCAGGTGCTTGGCTGGCTGGTCGTTGTTCACCTGCTCAGAGCCTAACTGATCCACATATTGGGATTAAGCTATCATGTACCACAGGCAGAGAATAAGAGGAACCGAGGTGCACCAATGCTTGAGGCCCCTTCAATTACTGGGAAATAGTTAAGTGACCCACATCTGTACGCTACAGAGGAAGGCAAAAAGGTCACTGCCAACCTGACCTGGGGGAAAATTCCGTCTGTCTCCTCTGGACTACAATACTTTGGTCTCATTTTGGTGGTTGAGTTTAGTGTGCGGCTTCTGGGTAGAGATGGAAGCCTGTGATATAAAGATTAGATCTAATGGTCCCCTCTAGCCTTAAACTCTGATTCTGACTGGAAACAGCTATTGGAACCTCAGCTGGGCTATGGAGTCCAATCTTCTGCCATCGCAGGCCAGTCAGTCATAGAATCCAATTCAAAAACAAACAGTCCTGAAATACAGCACAGCATGCTGCTGTACTAATTCCTAAAGTCCTTATTGGACTTTCAGTGGCCTTGGAAGGAGGATAACATACATGCAGTCCCAGCCCTGCCCCTTCTCATGCCTGGACCCAGAAAGTGACCTCCACAGGAGCAAGGATTGGATTGTGTGTTGGAGAAGGGCATTCAGATACCACAGATGTGATGACTGGCTGCCCCCCACATGTTGCACAGGTGTTTGTGCGCCCTGTGAATTTAGGGGGAAGGATCTCGCCCGTGGCTTTACTTCAGTCTGAGTTTTCCATGAGAAATATTTTTAGGACCTTTTTAAAGTGCCTCTTTAGCAAAGCATAACTCTGTAAAAGTTTTAAAGTTTTTTTTCAGATTAAAAACACTTAGGTTCTCCGAGCCATAATTACAATACCCAAGTGTCCAATTTAGTTTGCATTTCCAGTCTACTAGTACATGAATCATGTACAATAACCTCCCATCTGAGCGCTTTATTGCTGTTTAAGTAAGAATTAAAACTTATAAAAATAGATGCTATAAATCATTGTAGCAATTGCTAGGAATTGTCATTGATCATGGGTCTAAAACCCAGTCAGACCCACACCTAAAACATCTGTGGAAGAATACAGTGTTACTGTTCAGAGTTGTTCTTTCCTATATGTGTGTCAAACTGATATTAACACAGTCATGTCTGAAATGTGGTGCATGTTTTCCACTATGAAGGGAAAATCAAATAATGTACTACAAGTTACTGTTGACAGTCAGGAGACCATAAACCAACCCACATTATGAAAAAATCTGCTTTCTAAGCTTATGACAGCAAAAAAAAGATGACACACTTACATTTCAATAAAGTTATTCAAAGAGATGCTGTCAGGAACTATTCTCATCTCTAATATAATGATTCTCCTATAAAACACTAACCCTGATATTTTCTTCAATGTTACATGCACCCATGTGAACTTTACAAGTCCCCTTACTTGGACATGGAGTGATCTAAACATGTACTGAACTGGAGATTATTTCATTGTCAAAACCTGTGAGTATTGGTCTAACTGAATGTCTCCTGTTTGGCTCTTGGTTCAGGCTATAGGAATATGAAGCAAAACCAAATGGTTCCTAATTCTAAAAGTCTTAGACAAAACCACCATTGAAGCCAATGAGTCTTTTGTCTCAAAGACAACTGGCGGTCCCCATATTGGTGGGAGAAAATATAAGGGGCTTCCTTCTTTGCAAAGTAACCCTCCTGCTAGGTGGTGTCCGCAGCAACAGGCACTAGATTCAATATCTAGCTGTTGCTCTTAGCCATTGCAAAACAGAACTGGCTCAAGCCCCTACCCGGTAATCCGGGAACACCAAACACCACCCTTTTGGGTGCCTCTGAGACAATATTTCCCCACTTGCAAGCAATGAGTCTGTGTGTGACACAAGAGAAATGTATTAAAAGGCAGAGGGAACTCAGCATTAATTTGGGAAAACACTGCAGCAATTCAAAGCATGTAAATCATAAGTAAACACCTGCCCTACTGTATGGTGGGCCGCATCTTTTGCCTCAGTTTTCCACCTGGCAGTGTGAAAGTCTGATGGATGAATGTCCCTTTAACACACCACTCCTCTTTCCCTCCACTGCACCCCAGTCATAGGTGGTTGTCCACAGTCAACTAATCCCCACAATTCAGGGATGCATTCACCTGGGTTCACCTCCCACCCCGAAAGGGGGACATCGAGCAATGTCGCTGCCACTGCTATCTCGGCCGCTGCTATTGGTATGGCTGCTGCTTGCCACTCTCTGTCACCTCTGCAGTGCCATGTTCTGAGGTTCTGTCACATAGTCCAGTTCTTAGTGATTTCACCGGATAGCGGGGAACCTCCCTGCTACTGCAGCCTCTGCGCCATCTTTCACTGCAACTGTCCCCACGCCAAGTCTAAGGCTCAGCCCCTAGACCGGCTCATCAGTGATTGCAGCTCTAGTAATCGCTGAACAGAAACAGGAATTCTCAATTGAGTCTGGTCAGCTCTGTCTTCAAACCCTGGAGAGGGGAGAGTCAAATGGAGAGAATGTGTGTCTATGCAAATAGACACACAGCTCCTGAAGTCTTTCCCTCTAGTTCATCACTAGATGGCAGAGCGCTCATTCAGCCCCCGGCTAACAATCTGAGGGCAGGAGTTTGCTCTGTGAATCAGAAGCTTGTGCCCTGTGAATTAGGCTGCCTATTCTACTCACATGGTGATGAGGGCAATATAAGAGTGTGTCTTCCAGCGGTGCCTTAAGCGACATGATTTTCATCTGTGATTTGTTCTTCTCATCCTCTTCCTCAAGGAGACAAAGTGTACAATGTAGTGTTTTGGCAGGGTTTTCTGTGTTGTTTTTTTTAAATATCCATGCTGCTATGTGTTGCCTTTCAAGCAAATAGTAGTATCCACATGGCATTACTAAAAATGTAATTGGAAGCAGCGAAATATGAAACAAGTATTTTGCTTTTGTTAAATCTTTTGATTACTCCCTTTCTTGCAACCTACTGGTCTGAAAGAGGTGCCTCTTGTATAGACCACAAAATAAAAACTGCAGAATTATAAAAATTCAGCCAGCCCCACTGATCTAACAACACATCGATGTGCCTTACAATCTACTCCTTTGTAAAAGGCCATGATGGTCCTGCCATGCCCAGTAACAAGGCCACCTTCTTATTGTCTTGAAATGGAACCCATCTTTTCTATTGCTAAAATGGAAACACTAACGTATAGTCATAGTTCAGACGTCTTGGTTTTCCACTATAGAGAATGGGTTAACTGCTGTGATTGCTACTTTATGCCCTAATTTCACACTACAGCCTTTGAATGATTAGTATTAAATGTGGTTTTTCCACTACACAGTTTGCTCTGTATAGGTTGCTTTTTCACTGATTATGATGATGATTCATCTGGACTTGCAATGGGGGTCTTTTTTACTAGAAGAATGATCTACACCAGTGTTAGAAGGGCTAAGTAGTCTGAGTAGAGCTAAGGTTTTAAAAAAGGGTCTATTGCTTAGACTGCTTTATAGGATAGCAATGGAAGCATGATCTCGACACACACCTCAGATTATTTTAGTACCAGAACCTAATTCTTGAAGCTCCAGACATTTTATTCTTCAATATGTCTTAATTTTTTGGTAAGATTATGTCCTGAGTTCTAATCACTGAATTTGATTGATAGTTTTATCATTTTCTATCTGAACTGATCGCAGGAAAGGTCCAGTGATAAAGATGATACATCTTTAGGCCAGGTGTTAATACAGGCATTACCCATTCATGACTTTTCCTCAAACAAATGTGAATCTGGCATAAAATCAAAAGAAATATTGTTTCAGTAACTATAGAAGACCACTCTGTAGGCTTTTCAAAGTAACATGTCTAACGGTAAGAAATTTCTGTCTTGTACTGTCAACCTTGCTCTTTCTGGTTTCAAGGACAAAATTTAAATAATCCAGACATTATAGTCACTAATCAGAGTCATGAGCTTATAAAAGAGAGACTCTAGACTTTGCCAGTCTTTTCCACTTTCACCTCTCTATCTTCATTATACCAAGGTTGGGTATGATTGATGCCCAGAACCTCAAACAAAATTATTTGTACTTAGGGAACTGGTGTGTTATAACACTTACCAGCAAAAAGCTTGTTGGTTTTCAAAAGCAATCTTTATCACTTAGATAAGTATTTCTAATGAAACCCATTTTCCTTTCTTTTTAAGAGGAAAATATAAGTAAACATGAATGTGACTTCAAAGATTTTTTGGATCAGTGTCATGTAACCTGTAATGGTGAAAGACTGAAGGTCATGATTTTCCCATATATCCCCATATATATATTTTCCCATATATTCAGAGATGTTTTTTATTCAAGAAAGACTAGATTTTGTATCAATAAGACAGCATCTATAATTAAGCTATGAAACATCACTTTGGTCCATATGGAAGCCCCACGGAGTCAATAGCCATCTTCCTACTGAGTTCAACAACAGTGGACTAGGGCCTTTATATCCTAAAAATGTTGCTTGTCAGTGAAAACTCCAGCTTGTTTAGGTCTCCCATTGTACAGATACCATGAAGTGCTGGAGAGCACAATTGTGGTATTTACTGAAGCATCAGTAAGCTACTTGCAGACATATTACAACTTTTTCCCAGCATATCACTGAGACCAATAGAATCAAATACTTGAGCAAGACAGTTACTAATGAACTTAAGTCTTTTAGCATCAAAAACTAGGAGGCACATATTTAATAGCTGCCATGAAGCTAAGTTTTTACTGTCATTCCAGATGCAAACCATCTTGATCAAATGGAATTTGCTTTGCTTTGTTGCTATTGATCGTATTGAAGGAAAGGTAGATATAAAAGATCATTTTGTAAGCTTTGTGGCAGTAAATGAGGCAAATGCTGTATCCTTGTGTGATCAGTTACATATTTTATTTTGCAGCTATGCCTTAGTGTGCTCTGGCTTCTTATTTCATTCCTTGCACTTCCCTAGGACCCACTACTGGAGATGTATTGCTTCCTGCAGACTTCATCATTTCTGTCTCTGACTCCTAGCAGACCTCTGCATAGAGAGGAAAACCCTGGGGTTCTCCCTTCCACAGCTTCCCTTCCATATAACTCCTCCCTGCTTGACATACCTGTCTTCAAATATAGCAGGACTAATAAGCCTACATACTCTCATCAACCCCTTCCTAAATCCAACTCCCTTACCAGGCCTCACATTCAGGGTCAGTCTCCTGTCACGGGAAGGTTAGGGGGGGTGGCTAGACCAGCCCTCTTGCCATAAAGAGTCCAGCCACCCTGTGACAGTGGCCAAGGATCAGAGAGTGGCGACCTACTCCCTAACAAACAGTCCCTCTTCTGCATCACACCCAAGTAGAGCTCAGGTGAAGTGGAGAATCAAGATCATTCTCTCCTTGCTTTACCCCTCTTTCTCATTTTCAGCTGATTTGTGTCTTCTCTCAGACTGGCCCTGTGCTTGGACCAGTCTTTCAATTCCAGTCTTCCAAACTTTGTCATTGCTTTCCACTTTGTACAATAGGAAACACAACATTAAAAATCCTTTTAACCTTTTATTATAGATACAGAAAACCAGGAAATGAAGTTAAAGCATTTGAAATGTAAAGTATTAAGGGAGAAGTAGAAGTAGATCGCATCATGCAGGAGGCAACTTTAACTTATGTCATTGACATAAAGTCCCTCCGGGACATACTTGAGTAAACAATTCAGTTTAGCACCAATGCCCCACAGCCTCTCTGCACTCCTGGAATGTCTCCAAAATGCCCCCTCCCTCCTATTATACTGATGGGGACTAGCAGATAGGTGCTAAGGGTGGCAGAACAGCCTCTGGTAGCTTTATACCAGTGGAGAATCCTCCAACACAGGGAGAATTCACTAACCTTCTCCAAATGTTTCGGGTTTACTTTATAGGATGAAAACTGAACTTGGAAGCCTGGCGAATCTGATCTGTTGCAAGGAACATAGAGAAAGTAGGGGAACATGAGAACGGAGATACGAGGCAGATGGAACAGGATAATGTAGGGCCTTTAAGATGAGGAACTTTAACTGGACACAGTACAAGATAAGAATGACAATGAAGGGATTTGAAGAATTAAATATCAGGGTCAGAGTGACAGGAGAGGAAGATAGTCTGGATGGAGGAAAAGATGAGCAGAGGAAAGGCCAGAAAGGAGAATACAGCAATTAGGGAAAGAGATGCCAAAGGTATGAGCAAGGGTTTTAGCAGAGCAGATAGGGCCTGATACAATGCCCACTCAAGTCAACAGAAAGTTTCCCATTGTCTTCAATGGGCTTTGGGTTAGGCCCAGGATGAGCAAAGGGTAGATTTTAGTGATAGTAAATTAGAAATCAGGGCCAGAAAAACAAAACTGTTTGCTGCTTTAAGAACAATAGCTAAGCTTCTTATATTCTCCAGTATCTCTAGAATAGCAAGATGCTCTCCTTAATTATGTAGATGAAACGATTGTGACAGATTTTAAATGATAGTCTTTCTATTTTGAAGATATATTTTGTTATCGAACTGTAACTGAGTGAGTGTCAAAGATGCTCTTTTACACTTTTATATCTCCTTTTGTGACTGACAGTAGATTTCAAAATAGCATTCATTTATGGAACATGATACTAAATATGCTACATGAATATACGTGATCACTGTATCTTTTTTGCCTATGGTGTATTGCTTTTTATTTGTTTTCAGATTGGAATGTTGCTATATTTCAAAACGATGTCTATTTATATGTCTGTTAAATAGAAGAACGTTTTCTGACACTTGATTTTCCCAGAGGAGTTATGATCAGCTAAAGTTGAATATAGCATACGCATTATCTGTGAAGCAAGATTTCTTATTGTCAAATCATTTTTGATGCAAGGAAGCATCACTCACCCAAAATTGCCTTCTGGATTCTCCTCATAAAAAAGTGAAACCACGTCAAAGCTGTTCCACCCACCCTTAGACTGCAGCCTTGTCAACAGCATCTTATAGTCATTGTATAACAGGTGGTTGGCAGAGCCTCAGTTTGTATAAATCTGTTTAGTGCCATTGGAGTCATTGGGGCTATGTTGATTTATACCTGCTCAGGACCTAGCACATTAACTTTATCTATAGACAGAGGGAGACCATTGACCAAAGCCACTAATGCAGTTTTAGTCCTGTACCCAGGTCAAATCCTAGAGTGACCATAATCAAAAGGTATGAAGATTGAAAACATTGCCTTAGCTGATTCTCAGTAATCTTTCCTAAAACAACGAGGAGTCCTTGTGGCACCTTAGAGACTAACAAATTTATTTGGGCATAAGCTTTCATGGGCTAGAACCCACTTCATCCGATGCATGGAGTGGAAAATACTGGAGCAGGTATAAATACATGAAAAGATGTGATAGACTGACCTCACACTTGGTAAGCCAAATCACATCTTTTCATGTATTTATACCTGCTCCTGTATTTTCCACATCATGCATCTGATGAAGTGGGTTCTAGCCCACGAAAGCTTATGCCCAAATAAATTTGTTAGTCTCTAAGGTGCCACAAAGACTCCTCGTTTTTGCTGATACAGACTAACATGGCTACCCCTCTGAAACCTTTCCCAAAATGTTTGGCAAGATTGTCAATGTTTGCTGTTGCTGCTTCTTTATTATTATTAATTATTATTATTATATTATCATACAGCCTAGGAACCCTAGTCATGGACCAAAACCCCATTGTGCTAGCTGCCATACAAACAGAGAACAAAGAGGTGGCCCCTGCCCCAAGGAGTTTTCAATCTAAGTATAAGACAGGAGACAACAGATGGACACAGACTGACAGGGAATACAAGGGAGCAATGAGTCTATTGGTGATAAGTAGTGGTCACAGCACACCAGCCTAACCATTGCCAAGTTTCAATAGGCACCATGGCAGAGGAGAGTTTTGAAGGAGGATAATGAGGTTGCTTTGCCGATGTTTACGAGGTGTGGCGGGGCTGCATGGGAGAAAGCACAAAGGTTCGAAAACTCAGTATACTTAACACGTGCATGATGGAGGCTGGCATCTCTTGAGTAGAGACCTCATCAGTGTCTATTTGAGAATGCCCGGAGAAAAAGAGGCATTACAATCTTCACAACAGGCCATTGTCTCACCAACCCAGAGAGGAAAAAGTTCCAGTGGACAGTACTAGCCCAGTGGAGCTATGACAATTTACACAAGCTGAGGTTCAGCCTCTTGAGTCCACCTTTTTCTTACTCTGGGCTCATTTTTGCTCAGAAATGGAGGTCTCTTTTCAGCTGAAGAACTGAATGAAACACAGTGAAATTTTCAGTCATCATGGGCAACTTTAGAGTTTGCAAACAAAATGCAAAGAAATTAACATTTCAAAGATTTTTCACTTTCGTGGGACTGTCACATACCTTTGCTGTCATCCTATTTCAGAGTCATTTTTTCATGTATTGCTAAATCCATGATAACTTTATACTGGGAAGCAGAAAATGCACACGTCTATGCACACTGTTAAAAGATAGCAAGGTTCTTGGGAAATTTCTTTGCTACAGTACAATGAGTAGTTGGTTGAATATGATAATAAATTGGCATTGCTCCACTGACTCAGGATCTGGCCTTATACACTGAAAAGAAAAACTATTTAAGAAATAAGCCCTTAATTTAACTAGCTAGTTTATTTCCTGTAGATTAATTCAAGGGCCGCATGGTATAACTTTCAAAAAGGTAATAATTCTGCAAATAGTTCAAAAAGGTCCTCTCCAACGTATTTTCTTTTAAAAGCAGCCAGATTGGCTGTCTTTCGCATTACAGAAAATAGAGTTGGATTAGCTTTCTTTGAAAACCTTGTAGCCTACCTAACTCTAGTTCAGAGTTTCCTAAAGTCAAACCACTGTTGTTGTAATGCAGTTTGTTTATTTATGTTTAATTTTATTATACCTTTATAATCTGATCAAAGTTAAGTAAACAAACAAACAAGTGGTGCATTGCATTCAGTTATTGCTCTTCAAAGACTTTCGCAAAAGTTCTGTAGCACATCTCATTATTGCACAAAGATCAAAGTTATCACAATACTTCAAAATTGTCTAGAATTTTTGGCTAATTTAAATATGATAAATAATACTACCAGACATCAAACATACCAACATAAAATAGCAACTGTTAATATATTGATACAACATACCATAAAGTGCCAGTGCTTCTTAGGGGCAGCATTATATTACGTTCTATCCAGCTTCATAGGACTAAAGAATAATGGCAGGGCATAAACAAATTTCTGCTTCAAAGTCAAGGGCACAAACTACAAAATGTATGTAGATTAATATAGTTACCCCTACAAAGCAAAGGCAGTAACCAAGTAGCTGTCAAAATGTAACAGTTCAGAAGTATATTCTCATCTTAATTAAGGAGTGAATTACAGAGACAAAGATCATCTGAAGACCTGAATAAATCTTCAACTAACATGGTTCATTTTCTTCTAATACTTTTTGAAGAAATTAGGAAAGAGTATTTGCCCTCTCAGCCAGGGGATCGGCCATGTTTACTACCTGGAATACTGAACCTCTTGTCCAAACAAAACCTCTAACTCCTTCCTGGAATTTTCAAAACAACATAAGAGGGAACTAGGCACCCAATCCCATTGACTTTCAACTTTTCTAACTTTGTTTGGTTCCTTTGAAAATCCCAACCAATGTAAACACATAATAAGAGGCAGTCCTTCCTGGAAGTGGTTAGATTCTAATGTAAGATAAGACATCAGTGGGTAGAACCAACTGAGGTTTGGTTGAAAGTTAATAGAAAGCCATGGAAGTTCATTAGATTTTGGCTAATGCCCAGAGTGAATAGGAAATGAAGGATGAGGAAACCAGTAGTAAGAGTACATGGCTATGTAGACTAGCTACTTGTGTAATTAATAGGTTTTCACCCAAGTACATTGTTTTGTAGTATTTTTCTTAGGATATAAATTAAACCTTTATTCTATCTCCAAAGGAAATTACCTTGATCATTTCAATTCCAAAATGTAAAGTTCATTCTTCCATTAAAAACAAATGTGTAGAATATTACACATCAAAATGTCCATTTTTCTCTGTCTGTCAAAACCCCGCTGTTCCAATTAGCAATTCTCACATGTCATACAATCATAGAAGATTAGGGTTGGAAGAGACCTCAAGAGGTCATCTAGTCCAATCCCCTGCTCAAAGCAGGACTAGCCACAACTAAATCATCCCAGCCAGGGCTTTGTCAAGCTGGGTCTTAAAAAGCTCTAAGGATGGAGATTCCACCACCTCCCTAAGTAACCCATTCCAGTGCTTCACCACCCTCCTAGTGAAATAGTTTTTCCTAATATCCAACCTAGTCCTCCCCCACTGCAACTTGAGACCATTTCTCCTTGTTCTGTTATCTACCACCACTGAGAATAGCCTAGCTCCATCCTCTTCAGATAGTTGAAGGCTGCTATCAAACCCCCCTCCCCCACTCTTCTCTTCTGCAGACTAAATAATCCCAGTTCCCTCAGCCTCTCCTCATAAATCAGGAACCCCAGACCCCTAATAAATTCCGTTGCCCTCTGCTGGACTTTCTCCAATTTGTCCACATCCTTTCTTTAGTGGGGGAGGAGGGGGCAAAACTGGAAGCAATACTCCAGATGTGGCCTTACCAGTGCTGAATAGAGGGGAATAATCACTTCCCTCGATCTGCTGGCAATGCTCTTACTAATGCAGACCAGTATGCAGTTAGCCTTCTTGGTGACAAGGGCACACTGTAGACTCATATCCAGCTTCTCGTCCACTGTAATCCCCAGGTCCTTTTCTTCAGAACTGCCGCTTAGCCAGTCAGTCCCCAATCTGTAGCAGTCCAAGGGATTCTTCCGATCTAAGTGCAGGACTCTGCACTTGTCCTTGTTCAATCTCAGCAGATTTCTTTTGGCCCAATTCTCCAATTTATTTACGTCACTCTGGATCCTATCCCTACCCTCCAGCATATCTACCTCTCCCCCCAGCTTAGTGTCATCTGCAAACTTGCTGAGGGTGCAATCCATCCCATCATCCAGATCATTAATGAAGGTGTTAAACAAAACCAGCCCCGGGGCACTCCGCTTGATACCAGCTTCCAACTAGATATTAAGCCGTTGATCATTACCCGTTGAGCCCAACGATCTAGCCTGCTTTCTATCTACCTTATAGTCCATTCATCCAATCCATACTTCTCTAAGTTGCTGGCAAGAATACTGTGGGAGACCATATCAAAAGATTTGCTAAAGTCAAGGTGTATCACATCCACCGCTTTCTCCATATCCACAGAGCCAGTTATCTCATCATAGAAGGCAATCGGGTTGGTCAGGCATGACTTACCCTTGGTGAATCCATGTTGACTGTACCTGATCACCTTCTTCTCCTCCAAGTGCTTCAAAATGGATTCCTTGAGGACTTGCTCCATGATTTTTCCGGGGACTGAGGTGAGGCTGACCGGTCTATAGTTCCCCTGGTTCTTCTTCTTCCCCTTTTTAAAGATGGGCACTATATTTGCCTTTTTTCAATCGTCCAGGACGTCCCCCGATCGCCATGAGTTTTCAAAGATAATGGCCAATTGCTCTGCAATCATATCAGCCAACTCCCTGAGCATTCATAGGTGGTAGCTCAGTGGCATGTGTTCCATTTGAAAATGTATGAAAAAGAAAAGGGAAAAAAAAAAAACTACTGACATAGGTGGCATTAACACATGAAAGGGTAGAGACCAACCTTTGGAAAGCCGTTCTCTACTCTTGGGTAGGAAACATGATCTAATAGATAGGAAAGAAGCTTGGGTTCCCTTCCCAGTTCAGCTACAGACTGGTGCCAAACTCCTATTGAAATCAATGGGAAGTTGGGTGCCTGAATGCCTTTGAGACTCTGAATCTGAGTCCTCCATCTATAGCCTTCTTTTGGAGTTGTTGTCAGAGGGAGGCTATTCAACCAGATGGATCACTGGTCTTTTCAAGTTTGGCATTTCCTATGCTCCTTTGTTCCTATGTAGCAGATTAACTGCTATAGACAAATTTCACGAGGCGTACTATTGAGGGGTGATAAGATATTAAATATCCTTATTTCTGGGCATTGCCCATTTCTATTGTGCATCTCACAATAAAGAGAATTTGAAAACAAACATTCAATTTTTGACGTTTGGTAGAACTTAATTAGCTCCATGTAAATTATTAAATTAGTGGCATTGGCGTTCTTTCTACAAGATATTGGCATTTCAAAAGGACCGAAGGTTTTTAAATTATTTGTAGGATAATCATTCCAAACAACAGACAGAACATGAAAAAAGTCTGTCCAACAGATATTTTCCATAGTTAGAGCAAAACTTGATCAAATAGATCATCCTTAGTATGACAAACACCAAACGACGCCTGACATAAATAAGTAGCACACACAGTACAAACTTGATCTGAAAAGTTAGTGAGGAAAGCTGATTCTGGATGTGCACATTGTTTAAAATTCTTAAAAGAGAACTATAGGCTAATTTTCCCTGATTGGAGGCTAGATTCCACTCCCATGTGTACTGATGTAAGCTAGCCAAACCTGCAATAAAGTCTTCAAAATTAGAGTATACCTGTGAGCCACTCAGATACTACAATGATGAGGGCCATTTAGGTACCTAAATAGACCCAGATATGGTTAGTGTGAGGGTGTCATCTGACCCCATTGAAGACAATGAGAAGCATTATCTCACAATTGGTTAACTGAGCTGGGAATATGCAGTTATCACTAATACAATTAGTCTATTTAAAGTTGTTGATTCTTTTGATATTTTTATTTGTACTGACATACCATCTGAGGCCCCATCCCTGTTGACACTATACAAACATATCAGAGATGGCATCTGTCCTGAAAAGCTTACAATAGAATGCCCTAACCAAGTGCACTGTTAGCATACATTTAGTAAAAATTATGTGTGGGCAACCAAAGGCTATGGTCTATTTAGCTTTTCCAGGCATTTCCATAATTTCACTAGCACTTAATCCCTTAGGGGGGAAATGATATTTTTTGCTACTCTTATGAATTGACCAATTTAGTAAGCAAACAAGTATAATTCCCTCTAGATACATCAATTTATGGTTTCCATAAAAGGCTCCATATAGATTTTGTCTATAATAGGGAAATGGGAGTATCATGATACCCGAATCAAGGACATGACAGCAAACCTGACAAATGTAACTGTTCTGTTTACCATGCATTTCTGTACAATAAATCTGAAATGGGTTTTCACCGATGTCCATAATTCTGGCAGAATTTTAACATGCACGGTATGTAGCTGTCTGTCTTAGAAGATTCCTGTCTAAGCAGGATTATGATGTGAGTTGGGTTTTGTGCTTACTGCAAGGTTCACATTATGCAGATATTACAATTTCAGACTCCACCTAAAGAAACAGCATTCTCTTCCTGTATCTGTGACCAAGAGAGTAATGCTTACAAGTATGTTTACTAGAGATTGGTCACCATCAAAACTATTCTATATTGCTTTGATTTTAATGAACTATATGACAAAATGCAATGTCAAAACTAAGCATCTTATGGGATGGGGGAAAATGAACTCCTTTTTAAATGTTTGCAGGATAGTCACATTCATTTTGCTTAATGTGTGTATTACACAGACATGAGATCATTATTGTATTTAGGAGAATGGTCTTTTGTTCAGATATATTTCTATGAGCTCCATTGATAAATTACCACTGGCAGGAGTCCTATACCAGTATCCAGAGAGGGGTAAATTCTGCAACTGGTAAACATTGCTTTACATTGCTGCAAACCATGAGAACCAGCTCCATCACTAATGGTAGATGTCTATTTTTCTCCCCAGCCACTGAAATCTTGGTTTTGAAATAGGACCAGGAAAGGGAGAAAGGCAGGGACAATGGCAGTATTGGGTGGCTAACAGGAAGTGAAATTGCAGCTAATACATACATGCAATGGCACGGTGTAGCCATTTAAGTTTGTAAGGAACTTTGGGACCTTTTGGGATGGAGCATGCTAAAGTTCTTCTCATTCACATTGTACCTATATAAATGTCACTGTGCATTTATAGATTCATCATTGTGATATCTGAGCACTTTTCGGATTGTTTATATAAAATAAGGAGGAAGGCAATGTGGCCTCGTGAACCACATACAGTTCTGAAATCCTGCAATCCCTGCCTTCTAATGCTGCTGATTCATTCTGTGTGGCATTGGAAAAGTCACTTGTAGAAAGATGAGGGCCCCACCCAGAGATGGCTCTGGTCCTGGCCTCTTCTGGATCCACCAGGTTCATGTACCATCCCGAAGGCCTTTCCTGCATGGGAGGAGTAGTCCTGTTTCTCTCCTCTGACTGGACAGTGATGGGGTGCCTCCTTGAGAGAATCCTTGCAGCCAGTTAATCATGAAGGGGAAAAATCTGGACAATGGAGCAGATTTTAATGTTATAAATGGGAGGAAATACAAAGTTATGGTTCTCTCTGAAATGTAACTCGATCAGATTGCACAAATAAACTAGCACCAGTTTGCGAGCAGGGCTTCCATTTGCTACCACGAATGCAGATGACAAACTGAAAAAGCCTGCTTTCACATGCGAATGGAACTGGTTCAGTGTCACATGCTAATGGAACTGGTCCATCAGCTGAGCAGAATGCTGCTCAGCTGATGGACCACTCTAACAATGTTCGATGCTCAGATATGATAGTAGGTGCCCAGGTACCAAGTGATGAATGCACCATAAGAAGTAGACTTGAATAGACCTCATGCATCCATCTTTTGTTCAAGAGAGCCTGAGTCTTTTGACCTTCAAGGTATATTGCAAGACCTATTTGTTTGCCCAGGATTTTTCGGAGGGTGTGCGTTAAGCGGGGAAAGTATCGGTTTTCTGTGTGCTGGGGAGACTTTGGGTTTGTCTACAGCTCAATAAAACACCTTGCAGCTGGCCAGCTGACTTGGGCTTTCAGGGCTCAAGCTGCAGGGCTGTAAAACTGCAGTGTCGATATCTGGGCTTGGTCTGGAGCCAGGCCTGTGACACTGAGATGGGGAGAGTCCCAGAGCCTGAGCTCCAGCCCAAGCCCAAACCCAAACATCTACACTGCGTTTTTATAACCCCGCAGCCCAAGCCCTGCCAGCCTGAGTCAGCTGATCAGACCAGCCGTGGGTGTTTGTTTGTAGTGTAGACATGGACATGCCCTTTGTGCTTATTTTGATAGTGAGTAGCTTAGAGGTGCTGCTATGTGTTTATTTTTTTTCTGTTTGTCTGCATAGAGATACTATGAATGGCAGGTGTATGGTATAAAGAAAATATATGTATATTTTTAGTAATACAGAATACATATTTCAGGGCTGCTAAGTTACAGTTGCTTTGGAAACCAAACCTTTGAATTTCCTGACTTATGTATGGTTTAATGCCATGGTTGATTTTTCAGGTAGTTTTCTTGTCGTTAATATTGTCTATGTTCTCTGCTGACTTACTTGAGGCAATCTTTTCTACAGAGGCTTATCCACAGGGAGTATACAAAGACCATTCCCGCCTTCCTGAGATGCATTTTGCTGTGAGATAGTGATAATATACAGCTCTGAACCTTACTTTTTTCCCTGCCTCAAATTATTCTGTTTATATCAAATTGAGGAGCTGAATTTTAATTGGAATGAAGTTTGATAAGTGTAGATCAGTGTTATTAATAGGGTAATGAACAAGACATATGTTCTACAGTGCTAGACTTTGCAATGTGAATAAAAAAGGAGATTCTTAAAATTTACTATCCAATGATAAATAATAAATTGTCCCATTTACTATTCTCTCTATCTTTTGTATCTTCCAATCTGATGTAAAATTATAAAGGCTATACGTCTCGGTACAGGAATAAAACCAAAATATTACAAATAGCTAATGCAATAATGAAAACTTATGGGTGAGTCTCAGGATAAATTTAATAAGGTTAATGTAATATACACATGCTTTGTTTCTTCAACAATGTAAATCTCTAATTATTGCATCACTGTAAATGTAAATCTCTAATATTTCATGAAGTGGCCTCTGCAAAAAAAAAAAAATGTTTCTAGACATGCACATCTTTATCTGCAGTGTTCCCCAATCATTCCCAGAGTTAGTGGATTTAATACACGCTTCATTTCTGTACAACACTAAGAATCATTATGGATGTAGGCATTCTGTTGCACTAGGCAGTTGGCACACATCCACTCCTAAAAGCCAACAGCCATTCACACAAAGAGGCCCTGAATGGTTTGCTGCCCCTAATATATTTGTTGTATAGTGTCTAAAATTTCTGATTGGCCTGACTAGAACTTAATCCTGTCGTTATCCACAGGCAAAACTCTCACTGAAGTCCATGAGAATTTTGCTTGAGTAACTCAAGACCATGCAGCTTCAGGGAAATCCATTTTGGGGGATTGTGGGGGATTTTGCGATGCAGAAGCTAGACATTAGAGAATGGCCAGCAGAGTATAATAAAGTAAGCTCCCTAAGCCTACATCCAACTGAATTCTAAGAGCTGGATTCTGACTTTACACAACACTTCCTGTACAAGGTTGTGTCTAAACTGAACCAACCCAAGAGTAGCCTCAGGAGTTCATTCTGACTCTCAGAACCCCACAGAGTCACACTTCCTCCTGTGTTTTCTCTTGTCCTGGTGGGGAATGGAATTAGTACTTTACTGCCGACTCCTCTCCTCTGGCCAGTGAGCAAGGCTCCACCCTTTTCCCCACACCTCCCTGCCCACCTGCTCAAGAAGGCACTGTACTATAGGTGGACTGCGTAGCCCACCTACGGTTCAAAGGGGGGACTTACTCCCCTAGGTACATAATCCAAGTCATAATTTAGCTCTAAGAGTGGAAAACATTGCGGACAGAGAAACATTTTCTAGCAAAACACAACAGTGGTTGACCTGAGTTGAAACTTGCACCACGTGCATAAGAAAATGGAGAAAATGCAGAGATTGACTGGATGTTTTTTCCTTCAGCATAAGATATCTTTCAAAGGCTCTGGATTGATTTGACATACATTCAGAACCGGCTCTAGGTTTTTTGCCACTCCAAGCAAAAAATTTGCTTCCCCAAGCTCAGGTGGGGCTGGGGCTCGCAGGCAGCGCTGGAAGCGGAGGGAGTGATGTCACCTTCTCCCAGCGCCTGCAGGGAATTTACTCCCTCCCCAACCCGGCTGCGCAGAGAAGCCCCGATATAAGGGGTGGCACAAGGCAGTGCAGCAGCCAGTGCGCAGATGAGGCGGCGCAGCCCCGGCTACCCGGCAGGGCTCGCCCTCTCCTCCCCAGGTAGCGGCTGGGCCCTGGCAGCTCAGCATCCCGGGCTGGGGCTTCCCCTTCCTGCTGCGGCCGGGGGCGGGGCGCCCTCGCCCCGTCTAAGTGGCACAGCTCCAAGAGCGCAACTGCCCCGAAAAAAAAGGATGGCCGGAATGCCGCCCCTGGAAATGTGCCGCCCCAAGCACATGCTTGCTTTGCTGGTGCCTAGAGCCAGTCCTGCATACATTATGAATGGCATAATAGTATGTGAGAGTTTGTCTATTTCTGAAGATGTTCAGCATCTTCATTGCTCACTCTGGAAATGACAACATGCATTCCCTGTGTGACCTCTCTTCATAATTACTTTATGGCAGCCATTCTGTCTTCTCCATTCAGCCAGAGTCAGCTCTCAGCTACCCGTTGCCAAATGTAAAAGTACACTGTTTTTTTCAGGGATTTGAGACCTTCATCATTCTGCATGTACTCCTAGTGCAGACTTGCAGCTGCCTTCTGTTACAGGGACCTCTCTCTACTTACCACCCAAGCCAGAGTTGTAGTGCATTTTTCTCTCTTGTCCAAGACTATCTTTAATTATAATGTCCAGCTGTTTCAAATAAGCTGTATGACTAGAGAACTCTGTAATATAAAATATTCTAGGCTACAGTTGGGTGGCAATTATTGACTGCTTATCCTCATCTATTAGGATTAGGCAGCTGGTTTTAGGTCTTATCTTTTTCTTTCTCACTTCCACAGTAAATGTATTAATGAGTGTTACTCTTCCCCATGATTTTATTAAAAGCTACTGCTCCAAACATTGTATACTTATTATTTTAATGATAGCCATAGTGTATCTTACAGTATCCGCCTTTGCCGACAGTGACTATATGGTGATATCTGACATTACCACAGCATTTCCTTGCAGAAATCTGTGCAGACTTTATGCAATGCAGTCACTAGCAAATGTAACTATTATTGAAGAACACATTTTGGATCAGTGTAAACTCATACAGTACTTTACAAAGAAAGTAGCATAATCCCTATTCCAAAGAGTTTATAATCCAAGGCCCAAATCCTGCAATAGGTTCACACTTTCTATTTAGGGTATATAATAGTTTATAAAAGATTAATATTATGCTTTTATACAGTCCAACAGGTTAATAGATTGCTTATCTAACACCTTCTACTGATGAACTTATAGCCATCTATAATACATTACTCATGTCGGCAATCTGCTTGTAATGTCTATTAGTCAACAATTAACCCTTATAAAAGTATCACCTACAACAGCATGCAGGTGAGAAGAGCCCCATGAATATCCTTCACAGGTCTGTTAATATATCACAGATACAAGGTGGGTGAAGTAATATCTTTTATTGGATCAACTTCCGTTGAGGAAAGAGACAAGCTTTTGAGCCACACAGAGCTCTTCTTCAGGTATGTCCTGTAATACCCCACCCCTCCTTGACAGGACAATATATGAAGTCCATTATTCTTTTAAGGGAATAATATGCCATCTTATTACCTTAAATAGTGACACAGACACTTCATTTTAAACACACTGGATTAGGACCTGAAGAGCTCTGTGTTGGCCCCAAAAAAGAGATTACCTCACACACTTTGTCTAATATCCTGGGACTGACATGGCTACAGCTACACTGCATATTAATACATCAGGCAGACACCTGGTGCAGATTCCTGAAATTTTTATCACCTGGATATTTAAGTATAGACGTGAGCAGAATAGGACAATATACTGGGGAATAAATCTGTGTGTCAGTGCAAAGGAGAGACATATGGCAGGATGCCCTCCATTACAGGCCATGTTATATTTGAGTTGGCAGTATTTTAATATTATAACTTTACTTGTGTCCAAGTTGCTGGCATCCCATATTGCTGCCTCATGCAGTGTGCTATGGTCTGAAATATTTATTTTTGGGGGGAGGCAATATGGTCCAGTGAACAGGGCACTATACTGGGCATAATTCCGTCCTGCTTCAGCCACCTATGTGCTGTGTGACTCTTTGCCTCTGTTTCTCCTCTGAGCCTTTGTCTGCCTGGGCTTTTTAGGCTGTAAGTTCCTCAGATCAAGGCCTGTCTCTTACTGTGTGTTGGTACCACCTGTGGCACAACAAAGAGGCCTCAGTCTGTTTGGGGGCCTCTGAGTGCTATTGTAATTTAATAATACATTTTATTTCCCACAAACTGTCAGATACAGTATATATTGCTTCCTCTTGTTCTTAAATAGCATTTTATCAAATATTTGTACTTCAAACTGGGTAATAAATTGAAAACATTTCTGATCCTGTGGTAGCATGAGAGCACACTTCAATTGACTTCAGTGGGCCCTGCCCACATGCAGGTTGTTGCAATTTTACATTGCAAATGACTTAATTAAACAATAGGCAAGGAAAGTGGGGGATTGTCCACTGAATACAGGGGCACCGCTTACTGCATCCAGTTCAAACTAACAAGAAAGCAACAAAAATGGCAATATCAAAACGAGGTGCAGAAGCATCAGGTTAAAAAATAAAAATTATAAATATCTCTGTTAATTAAACCCATAGAAAGCCCCCGTTACAATTATGGGGCTACTTCCACCTCTGATCCCTTCCTTTATCAGGTAAAAGCAAGAAACCTGCAATTCTTCTATTCTTAGAGCAGGTCTCCAGACTACAGCTCCCTGTGTATCAACTATGATTACTCAGCAGGTACAAATGAGTTGGCCTTTAAGTATCAATAGATCAGTAGCTATCTGAAGCTATTATCCTCTGTTCCTCCATATGCAAAGCTAACCCCTGCTTGAATTAACCCTTGTAATATAGCAAACCACACAATAACAATCAGACAAACATATGGAACATGCAATATTCATAAAATATTTCACTGCAGGAGCTATGCTTCCACGTTCATTCCAAAGAAGATACCAAGCTGGGCTCTGACAGAGCTGTTAATGTAGGCAGCGAAAGTGTTCTGAATAACATGTATCCTAGCTCCTGAATGATCTCCTGCAGTGTGTGGACACACCATTCAGAAATGCCACTAACCATTGTGCCAGATAAAATTAATTCCATAATGGGAATAAAAATACAGTATCCAAAAGGTCTTTTGCTGGGGCACTTCCTAAATCTAGATTCTGTGCCGAATTGCTCACTTTTAGCTTTGGTGTGAACTTGTCTGCAGAAATATACTTAAGACAGAACCTATGTTCTATTTGTATGATGACTAATCACACGGAGACAAATCCTGCAGCCCATTGGAGCTAGATCCGGCCACCCTTATTCATATTGAATTCAGTGGGACTACTTATGGAGTAAGGTACTACTTAGCATGAATAAACATGGCAGAATCTGGCTCACTGGAATCACTAAAATATAACTGCACTTCTTAGTGAAGGTGAAGTATTACATTCCTGAGAGCCCATGGAACTACTCATGTGAACACTCACTGCAGTATGAGGCCTCACCCTGTAATTATTGCCTCCAGGGCAAAAATGGGTGTAAAATGCTACCAAATTAGAACAGCAACATCTTACATTCACTCTGCACCAGTGTACATGATGAAATAATGAGCAGAGAAATGGACAGACAAGCCCTGGAGTTCAGACTGAAATGCACCAAGTTACTGTACAAAATGGCCGAGAAATGTATACACACAGCCATCTGGGCAGGGGCGGCTCTATGTATTCTGCCGCCCCAAGCACGGCAGTCAGGCGGCTTTCGGCGGCACGCCTCCGGGAGGTCCGCTGGTAACGCGGATTCGGCGGCATGCCTGCGGGAGGTCCGCCGCTCCCGTGCCTTTGGCGTACCCGCCGCCGAATTGCCGCCGAAACCGCGGGACCGGCGGACCTCCCGCAGGCATGCTGCCGAAGGCAGCCTGACTGCTGCCCTCATGGCAACCGGCAGGCCGCCCCCCGCGGCTTGCCGCCCCAGGCACGCGCTTGGTGTGCTGGTACCTGGAGCCGCCCCTGCATCTGGGAGTACATAAAAAGAAGTAGTGAGGCAATCATAAACGACCATGTTTTAAGAACACAAAATAAATTTTTTCTTTGAAAACTTGTTTGCATGTTTTTTGCCTTCCCTACTTTTCTTTCCGATTTATTACAGAATATCCTTTTTATACATCTAGCAGACAGGTTCTCTGCCGGTGTAAATCAGCACAGTGCTATTGAGAATAATGGCGCTATGGAGATTTATACCAGCTAAGGATCTAGCTCTTACAATTGTTTTAAATAGTATCTTCTTCTTCTGTAGCTTTCCCTTCACATCTCTTCTAGTAACTGAGAAGTCCTTGTGGTGAAGAGGAAAACTAGAGTGGATCTTAAACAGTATAATTTATACAGCTAGGAAAAACTTTTTTTTTCAATTTGGGCCTAAAATAACATTTGCATGGAAACGTCCTCGCCATCTTGATGGCACTGCTGAAGATTTTCTGTGGAACATAGAAAGAAACCCACTAATATTCAAAACTCCAGTGATGTTGCACATTAAAAAATTATACACACTGATCAATAAAGTGTGAAAGGACTGATGAAACACACTGTATTTTTCTGGGACAGTAATTTTGCTCCATGAATTATTTATAAGGACTGTGAAGTTGAAACAAAAGAAGTCTGAAAGCAAGGCTTATCTTATCACTCATAATCTTGCAAACAGCTGCAATGAAGCTATAATCATTTGCTACATGCTGGGACATCAAAGACCAATGTAATATTGCGGCACGTAAAAATGTATTATAATATGTTAAAGAAATTAGTCCCTGGTGAGTTGATAAGTATAGGCTGTGAGATTCTTTTCTTAGAGGGAGTTACCATTTTTGCTGACAAAATGAGTTTCTTCAGAGCTGTCTTGCCCTGGCATCAAGGACCAAGTTAAAAGTGAAATGTAAAAGACTGACTTTGCAGTTGATTTCAGACTTGCAACAGGCAAAAAGATGTGCTACGAAATGACTTCCCAAACTTTTGTGAAGTGAATTACTGTAGATTTTAGACTTATCGCTGCCATGATGGTAGCAGTTCTTTTAGGAAAGAACGTTCGGTTTAGCGGTACGTAGGTTTGGTTAATGTTTTCAAAAACAGTTTAATTAAATATTGCATACAGTAAGATATATAATCACCAGTTCTTTTATATTGTGTTCACACATTTTTGCCTCATAAATTCCCTTAACATCCTATTACACATGTTCCCCAAAAGAGAATGAAGGGTGCAGAAAGAAAGAAATCCCTGAGTTACATGTTTGTTTTCTGAGCATTCCTTTCCTAACTAAACTAAAGCCTTCCCGTACATATGTCTGTGCTTTGTGTCTGCCTCAACAAGAACTGTAGGAATACATTTCCTGTTCGGAAGCTTGTGACATTCCTTCATATGTTACCAATTCTATACTTTTCTCATTTAACCAGTGTCTCACAATATTGTCAGATGTTAGCAATGCTATTTTAATTCAGAGAGTGCTAGTTATCACACTGACACTAAGTATGGAGAGGTCTGGTGAAAACTGTACATCTGGTAATGAACACTGCTGACTACATTTGTCTCATTAACTTAGGCTCCCCTATCTGTTTGTTCTGTCACACTGACAGCTCTCATCTTATCTTAGGTGGTATGCTCTTGCAAGCAGATATTTTCTTTTGTTATGGCTTTGTGCAGCATGCCTATATGGCATGCTGATCCCTGAGTGGGGCTTCTGGGTGGCCTAGATGCTAGACCAGGGGTAGGCAACCTATGGCACAGGAGCTGATTTTCAGTGGCATTCACATTGCCCGGGTCCTGGCCACCGGTCTGGTGGGCTCTGCATTTTAATTTAATTTTAAATGAAGCTTCTTAAACATTTTAAAAACCTTATTTACTTTACATACAACAATAGTTTAGTTATATATTATAGACTTATAGAAAGAGACCTTCTATAAATGTTAAAATGTATTACTGGCACACAAAACCTTAAATTAGAGTGAATAAATGAAGACTCGGCACACCACTTCTGAAAGGTTGCTGACCCCTGTGCTAGACCCTTGCACAGGGACTCAAGCCTCCTGGGGTCCATTCTTAGTTCTGCCACTGACTTGCCAGGTGATCTTGGGCAAGTCAATTTACCTCCATGTCTGTTTCTCCATCTGTAAAATGGGAATAATGATACTGCCCTTCTTTGTAAAGTGCTTTGATCTTTGCTGACTTAACGTGCAATATAAGAGTTCAGACTAATAATAATCTTTTTATTTGTGTGTGTACAGACACTCCTTGCAGCACTGACCACTGAATTATCTTTGCACCTCATCAACATTAGTGAATTTATTCTTGGCAGCCCTGCAAACTGTGGACGTTTTATCCTCGTTGTAAAAATAGGAGCTGAGTCAGAGATATTAAGTGATTTAGGTCACACAAGAATTTCGTAGCACTGGGAATTGAACCCAGACCTCCTGAATTCCCATTTCATGGCATAAGCAGAGGACCATGTTCAGGGCCGCCCAGAGGGGGGGGGGCAAGTGGGGCAATTTGCCCCAGGCCCTGGGCCCCGCCGGGGGCCCCACGAGAATATAGTATTCTATAGTATTGCAACCTTTTTTTATGGAAGGGGCCTCCAAAATTGCTTTGCCCCAGGCCCCCTGAATCCTCTGGGCAGCCCTGACCATCTTTCTGTAACTGCTAATGAATTTCCTAAGAATAGCTTTTCATTTTGAAACATGTGTAGTATATTTCCTCTTCCATTTTGGCACCTATAGCATAAATTACAATTTCTCAAATCCTGCAGAAGTATCTGAAGTGCTTGAGTAGATTACTTTAGAGTTCTGTGACTTTCACAACAGCACAATTACTTCCCCAATTTTATGTGCAGATTTCCCCTTGTACTCACTTCTCTCACAAGATTAGTTTACTTGTAATAAAGAAATCATCGAGCTTAGCTGTTAAAAGGCTAGTCTGATCACAATCTGGAGGTTTCCTTATAGGAAAGCTCAACATTATTCTTGAGTACAAATGAGAAATATATTTATTTGCAAACTTCTATACTCAAAGGAAAACAGAACACAGCAGCTCAAAAAGTCATGAACATTGTGTGTCCTTTCTTCCAAAAAATCTTTTTTTCACTGAATTTTTGAAACTTTAAAAAATTGGAAGCTTTTTTCATGAACATTTCTCCTTTTGTGCCCACCCAAAAAAATCAAAATTCATTTTTTTCCCCAAACCAGCTTTAAAACAGAATTTTATGTAACCCACACAGAGTCTGGGTCAAAACTACATCAACTTTCCTAGATTTGACAGAACTAATAGGGGCTACAGTTTTGCACTCAGGTGTGCAGACCTCTTACTGACAAAGTCTGAGTTGCCTGTGCAGAGAAGAATTTGGCTGTGTGTGCGCGTGTGTTTGTGCACACACACGTTTTCTGTTTTTTCAAGATTCTTGTTTCTACTATTTGCCTAGATGTGGGGTTGTGCATTTCAGAAAATATCCTAGTGAAGGATTCATGGAGCAAACAACTTTTCATGTCACAGTGAAGATCCTGGGGGATAGCGAATTGAAACTGTATTTCTGTAAAACAGTGTTGAAAATGAGATTTTTTCCCCCCTTCAAAATAGCACCATTCCTTTTCAATATAAAACTCTTTCAACATCCTCTCCCTTCGCTGACAGCACCTTTCAACATGAAACCTATGAAGAGGCTCTCCTCCTTTGATATGACTTCTGACAAACTCTACCTCTTATCTATATGTCTGAATCTTCATATGAAGAAAATAAAACCCAGGGCCCAACCGTGCATTTCTTACATACCCAAAACTTCCAACATCTCTCGACTTCTGGTCATAGATTGTCAGAATAGCCTTAAATTGTATAGGTTGGCATTTTTAGGTAAGGAAAAACAGGGATAGTATATCTCTAATGCAGTATTTTCAGTGCAGTGCTAAGCCATTCAATATTTTTGTCATTTGAGGATCATTTTAATAGATTTTTTTTGTTATGTTACCTAACCTTTTGTGAAAATTTCAATGGCTTGGTCTCACTTATGCTGGACAGGATGAGAATAAAATGTTTGCAAGCAAAACTGAAGTACAGGAATCAATATCAGTGTGATTTTTCCACTATATAAAATCCTGTAAGCTTTGTTTCTGTGTGCAAATATAAACCAGTATCCATGGATAGATAGACACACACATAAGTATTGTATAATTAGTATAGAAAAAATATGCGCTAGGGAAAAAATGCTTTACATGGTAACACTAATATTAATGACTAAACATGATCTCTTACTGATATTTGTAGCAGCTTATGAGATCTTTTCATAGAAAACTCTCTAGAAATCCAAGGTATTTTCTATTATTTAAAAGGGAGCTAGACATCTTTTATAAAAGCACATGGTATAAGAAGAAAACAAACAGTACCATTCACCTCCCATGAGTGTAGCAATGATCTCAAAATCACTTAGTATACTAATTTCTTCAGACAAAGGGGAAAAACATTAAAGCATTAAGAAAGAAAACACGACCCTAAGAGCTGTTCCAACATAATGTCTCCCTTTGCTTTTTTGCCTTATTAAAATGGAACATGGCGTTCTTCTTAAATAAGTTGCATTTAAATGAGATTATTTTTCTTTTAGTTGTAGTCCTTAACTCTGCTAAATAGCCTAACTCCTGACGTCAGGGTATACAGGTACATTTAAGTCAACTGCATTGCACAGGTAGAATAGAGCAGAACTTGGCTGTGTGTTCTCATACATTAAGATTTTTCACAAGTACATAGCACTCATATTTCCCCTTGAAGTCAATAGGAACTGAAGGTGTTCAGCACTTCTGAAAAGTGGACCCCAAATAACGAGTGATGGGCTATGTCTGCAGCAGGTAGATCTAGCTCCATAGTTCAGGCCCCCACAGTTCACAAGTATTTGGGTCTGTAGCTGGGATTCAGAACCACTTCTACCAACCACAAAACTGGAGAGCAGTGTTTGCTCAGTACAGGCTCTATCTCTATGCACAGAGCAGAGATTTGTCATTGTCAGACATAGTCATACAGAACTTACTGCCGTAATCCCACTAAGTCAATATATGTACCTTACTATACAGGAAAGGAAGAAAAACATAAATTGTCTCAACTGAAAGCTAGATACACTGGGAACATATTTCACTTTCCTTGTATTGCAGCTTCACAGCCATCATATCTTTAACTGCATAAGAAAAGGGAAGGATAAGGGGGGAAATATTGGGCCAAATTCAGTGCCAGAGAAAGCAGTTACACTTTCCATTACAGTCAGTTGGAGGTGCACTCATTTATTTCAGGAGCAAAATTAGTCTCCTGACCAAAAGTTCTCTTAGGATATGTCTACATGCAATTAAAAACCCATGGCTGGCCTGTGCTAGCTGACTCAGGGTCATGGGGTTTGGGCGAAGGGGCTGTTTAACTACAGTGTAGACATTCAGGTTCATGCCGGAGCCCAGGCTCTAAAACCCTGCAAGGTGGGAAGGTACCAATGCTCAGGCTGGAGCTCGAGCTCAAATTAAACACTACAATTAAACAGCCCCTTAGACCAAGCCCCATGAGCATAGGCTCAGCTTGCACAGGCCAGCCACATATGTCTAATTACGGTGTAGACCAGTGGTTCTCAAACTAGGGCCACCGCTTGTTCAGGGAAAGCCCCTGGTGGGCCGGGCGGGTTTGTTTACCTGCCGTGTCCACAGGTTCGGCCAATCGCGGCTCCCACTGGCCGCGGTTCGCTGCTCCAGGCCAATGAGGGCTGCAGGAAGGGCGGCCAGCACGTCCCTCAGCCCGCGCCGCTTCCTGCAGCCCCCATTGGCCTGGAGCGGTGAACCACGGCCAGTGGTAGCCGCGATGGGCCGAACCTGTGGACGCGGCAACTAAACAAACCGGCCCACTAGGGGCTTTCCCTGAACAAACGGCGGCTCTAGTTTGAGAACCACTGGTGTAGACGTACCCTGAGAGGAAGGATGGTCCCATGGTTAGATCACTGACCTAAAACTCTGGAGACCTACATTCAATTCCCTGCTTTGCAGCAGAGTTCTTGGGCACCACAGTTAGTCTCCCTTTGCCTAACTGTGTTCCGTATCTGTAAAATTGAATGAAAACACTTTTTCTGCCTCACAGGTGTGTTGGGAGGATAAATACATTAAAGATTGCAAAGTGCTTGAAACTAAGGTAATGATCGCCATCTAAGTCCCAGAGTGAGAGAGAGAGTTTATTGCAGTTTCTTTGTGCTGCGGGTACACTGATAGCAAAGTCCTGTGTACAAAGCAATGCTTGAGAACACAATGATTGAAGTCTTACTCGTACCTGAGAGAGAGAGACACCTCCAACTCATGAAAAATACTCTGTTTAGAGACAACTCCCTGCTTATATATTATATACACAGTGCATTTTGTCTTCTGCCTTACTTTTAGGACACTTATATGACAAAAGGAGGCCTCTGCTTTTCCGAGTTCAGTCTGCTGTTTGTGGATTTTGCTGGTGGCTGTGAAAATGATCATGATTATGGTAAAACAGAAGATTATGCTCATTCCTCAAATGAGGTCATAATAAGATTAAAACTTAAAAGCAAGCAAATCTCCCTTGCAATAAGGGCAAAAAATGATCATGAGATACTGCACAGAAAAAGATTTTCAGAGTTCTCCATGATAAATCTATAGCTTGTTACCACACAGTTATAAGGGTGTATATGACCACCTAGCCATTAGGCAGCATGGAGGGAAACAGAAGGGTGCTCTCTGCACACAGGAGGCTCCAGTGGTGGACTGCACGCAGGGGTAAATTGGCTATGCAGAGGAAAAGTGGCATCCCGCCACCACCACTGTAGCACTTTCATAGCCTCTACCCAAGAGCTCATTGCTACATGGCTGAGTGATGAATAACCAGGAGGGGTTCGAGAAACGGTCACTCTACACAGCATGTTACATGGAGGTCATGGTTTACATGACATTTGCATCATATATTATTGTTGTTTTCCTTTATAATAACCCTTCCTTTCCATGGCTTTATCAGACTATATAAGAGCACGGTAAGGAGACTAACAAGCCAATGACTGCATGACACCTACATGAGCCTCTCATGCTTTGCTGGAAGGGGGCAGCGCATAGATCCAATAGGAGATCCTTTGAAGCCCTGTGATTGAATAAGGCTTCACTGGGATTTCCTGTGGATTTCACACAAGTTGTTCCATATGCACTGTCCCTTTCACTCCTTTACCTTACCACCAGTAAGAGATAATTGAGTGGACTAAAAACAGCACATCTCTAGAGAGCAGCTGTTTGAACTGGGAAGGAGAGCATTTGACAAAAAGTACATAGGAAAAAAGATGCAGCAGTTTGTTTTTGTCAGGCCTGTGTTTGTTAGAAAATTTGATCTGACCACACTGGGGCATAATGGACAGAGTGAATTCACTGTATGACAGAAAGCAAGTGTAGCTATTGTACCTCAGCATACCCATACAGCCTGATGTACCCCAATAACATCATCTATTAGACTTCAGCAGCAAGGTTTTGTGTTTTGATTTGGTTTTTTTAATAAACCTCGTCATTTATGTGTTCTCTAAATTTCACTGGAGCCTTGCCACATCCCCTTTCCAGGGGCTTCCTTTCTAATACAACTCAAGGAAAAGGAGAGAAAAAACATAACATGAAAAGTTATCCATATCACACATTACAGCCTGTTCTCCCAAATGCGATGCAGGTTCTTCTAGTCTGCCAATCAAATATGAGTTGGAATAGAATAACATCATGCTACCTTTGCTTTTCTGGTTATTGCCATTCAGGACTGTCCGTGTGCAGGAAAATTCCTGAACCATATCATTGCAATACAAGCTGTCAGTCTTCTAAAATAGACACTCTGGATGCCTTCTCCTTCCTCCATATCAACTCTTGAATAGCCTTGAAGAGCAGCTAATAGAGAAACTACAGACTGCATTGTGTTACACACTGTAGCAAAATGAGTGCCATGATATTTCAGTCTCATGTCATATGAACACACCAAGAAGATTTCTGAAACATTGAATCAGAAAGGACAACTGATGAGAAATGTATTGCCAAAGACGGGGGGGGGGGGAGTCCACCCCTAAATTAAACCAGAAATTGAAAGCCAAGGAAAAGTATACTGTTCAAAGAAGCCACTGGAAATCACTGCTGTTACATGTTTTTAAGGATTTTAAGGATAGAAGGTTACATGGTCATTAAATAGTCTGACCTGCATAACACAGGTCATACCATTTCACCCAGTTATTTCTGTGTAAAGTCCAAAAATTAATAATTTGAGATAGAGCATACCTTTAAAAAAAAAACCCTCCAGTGTTGATTTAAAGATTGCAAGTGATGGAGAATCCGCCTAATAACCTGGAAAAAGGTACCACTGAGTTTTCATATCTATCGCCTGGTCTATACCTGGTATTTGAATGCAGAACCTCTTTCAGTGTAACAAGGAGTCACCCTACACCAGCAGTCCAGCATCCAGGGTCATAGAACTGGTGGTAGGAAAAGTCCCACTTTTTAAAAATATATACAGCATTCTTATTCTACAACACAACTCAGTGCACTTCAGAAGGGAGACATAAATGCAGTCTTTACCTGAAATGCATTGATGTAGCCTTTACTTTTCTACCTCCCCCTATAAACGTTCTGCAGTATTATATCCTACACAATATTTTGAGTCTTCTATTTCCCTACTATTCTTTACAGAGTATTGTGAGATTTGATTATTACAGGCCAGTTATTTCTAAAAAATGAGTAACACTTCCACTGGGTACTGCTAAAATGCACAGAGGCATATTTTAATTGCCTATGAATATTCAAAACCTCATTATTGTTACAGTTCTATAATTATCCTATTCCCCTGACAAAAACGTGCAGCACACAATAAAAAAGGCAATCCATTAAAAAGTGTTGACATCCACGTTCAACAGTTTTCTGGTTTTTATACTAACTAGTAGACTGTTTATCTTAAGCTATTAAAATCATTTCTGGAAGACACTCTGGTTCTAAATTTAGAATAGCCTCTTCCTGTGAAAATACAGTGTATATAGTTAGTATTGTAAGCATTCTTTCATGTTGTATGTACAGAGTATTCCAGATAACCAGCAGTATCAGCAAAGACCCAATCCTGCAATGAGCTTTGTGCAAGCAGTTGTATGGAGGCCCGTTGCAGTCAACGGAACTCTGCATGGGCAGAAAGATCTGCCAGTGTAGAACTTATCACATCCTCAGAGTCTGAGACATTACAGAAAACTCACAAGTATACAATAAAAGGGAGAGAGGTGGTGGGGGGGTGTATGTGTGTGTTTCCGCTCCCCTCTGTGCCTGATCTGCAAAGGATTTGAGTTTGTTACAGCCCCAGATAGAAAGCTTTGTTTGTTTAGCTCAGGCTGTAGCATCTCATGGTTTTAGCTTTGGAGGTCCCTGTTTCAATCCCATCTGTGCCAGCCAAGATGATAGCTATATCACAAGTGCACCATGCAGTTCACATGCTGGCCTTTAATTTCTTTATTGGGAGGGGCACAAATGCAGCAAAAACAAAAGGAATCTTCAGTTTTGTAAACCAGAAAGACTGAAACTAGGATCAATTTCTCATATTTAAGAAAATTAACTTAGATACATGATGCATAGTGTATACTCTACATGGGGATAGTGTGATCACTCCTTTTTACTTCTTTTACTTGGTGCTTTATTCAGGCATTTGCAGAAGCAGCTGCTGAAAGCAACAGAACAGTCATGATATTTACCAAAGTTTGGAAAACCACTTTACTTAACATCTCGAGCAAATCCCTGTGGTTGTTTTTGAAACCATGGAAGTTTCAAATAGGCTTTTGCAACCGAAAATGAAGCTTTAAAACTTCAAAAATGGTCATGGGGGTTTGCTTCCAAAAACGATTTGGTCATCCAGGACTTCAGCTGTGAGGAATGTGTGCAGGATTTAATGACTCTCTGTCTGCAGGATCCTAGGAGAGCAGCAGTTATGCCATGCTGTTAAACTGAAGTTACAAAACAGCATCATTGTTCTGGATACTGAGTACAGAATCAGGGGATTTCGCTGCATCCTGTACAAAGGGCATTGATAGCAGAACATCATCTGTCCTTCTATTATATGCTCTGTAATTAGTGCTTTTTGAAAAGGTTTCTCTGGGTGCTTACATATGGAAAGTTTGCTGGGGTCATCTTTTTCCAGTTGTCTCTGTGATCGCAAAAAAATAAACGTATTATAGCACAGATTTGTCTGAATCATTTGAGCAGGTTTTTCATTTTAGCACATTATTGTAAAGGAAAGGTAACAATGGTATCATGCTATCTTATCGTAATCCATCCTGCACTCTTTGTAGGCTATATCTTGATAAAGTCTTATTTACACTGAATGCTAAGAATAAGTCATTTATTTGCCTTTCTGGCTATATTTGTTGAGGTTGTTCCTGCACAAGGAGATTGTTGGAGACTTTCTTTAAGTAATGCTAAGCAAACTAAAGTATAAGAGGATAGAGTGACCAATGCAGAACAGACGTGATAGCAGAATGTGGAAAGGGAGACATTTCTCTGTGCAGAAAGGACTGAATTATTCTGTTCTGTTCTGAGTTTGCCCATCCTAACGAATTCATGGGCGGTGGTTGATATGTGACTAGGTTGTTGCTAAATTATTCTGTGAATTACTACTATTCACAGACACAAACAACCCTATCAGTTGATTCTCAAAAGTCTATAGCCTAATACAAGGAAGGAAAACACAAACATGAAACGCTTGTCAGATATAGTACAAGTAACTGCAGTACAAAAAAAAATCTGGGAGATTAGGAATAATGACAGCTGCTGCTCAATGCTATCTAATTGTTGACTGAAGATATGCCCAGTAGGCAAACTGTATATAAACTAATTATAACCTATAGCTACAGCACAGAATTTTCTGTTGCTAAGAAAATCTAAATGAGAAGCAACAAGTGCACACTAAAGTATCTATTCTGTAGCCATGAACACTTAAAAATTCAAGGTGTCCTGGATTTATGTTTTAGCGTATACAGAGGCTGCTATTATAAAGGGAAAATTTGCCCATAAGTACAATACAGTTAGGTATACACTTACCTTTAAATGGCAACCATTAGAATATTAATAATGCAAATATAAAATAGGGATCCATAAAAGTTAAGGTACTCAGCCTCTGTGAACTTATTGCAATATTAAAAGCTATTTTATAGTGGCTTCTTTAGTTCTCTGCAAGGGTTATTGCCATGAAGCACGTGTCAGTCATTTCTGGAAGTGCCTACTTCAGAACTCAGCACTTTGAAGGGATTTGGGAAACAGGGAAGAGGGTTACAGGGAGTATACTCTCTTCAGATAAGTGAACTGAAGAGTCTGGCATTTTGGAGGACTGCCAGATTACTAAATCTGCTCACTTCTAGCAAGAAGGCCAGTTACAAGAAGAATGCACCTCTTACCACCTGACACCTTTTCTTGAGCTGGTGAAGTCCTCATGATAAACTAGAGTTGAGGTAACTATTGGTGCGTATTCTCCACTTTGTTCTATTTTTGTTTAGTTCTTCATGGAACTGGTCAGAATTTTTTTGAATGGAAAATTTATAGAAAAACAGAGAAAAAATGTGTCTTCATTGACACTTTCACTGAAAGTTTATCTTGTTGAAAAACAAAAACCCCAAAACCTGTTTTTTTGGCTGATAATTTTTAGTTTTCTGCGGGGAAAATCAAATATTCTCAGAGAAAGTAGGTACTTGCCATGAAAACTTTCATTATGTTGAAAACTGAATTTTCCATCAGAAAGAGATTTTGGTGGGAAATTTTCAACCAGCCAGCCATAGTTATTTGATAGTTAGGAAGCTATGGGGACAGACAATAGTGCATGCAGGACCGGCTCCAGGCACTAGCATTCCAAGCAGGTGCTTGGGGTGGCAATCTGCAAGGGGCGGCAGTCCATGTGTTTTTGCCGCCCCAAACAGCACGCCGAATTGCCGCCGCGGATGGCAGGGGCAGTCTGTGTGCCGTTAGGGCGGCACGCACGTTTCCGCGGCGGCGGCAATTCGGCAGCAGCTTCTATGTTCAGCTGCCCGTGGCAGCAATTCGGCGGCCTCTGTCTTCCGGCTGAAGAAAGAAGCTGCTGCCGAATTGCCACCGCCGTGGAAACGCGCGTGCCGCCCTAACGGTACATGGACTGCCCCCGCTGTCCACTGCGGCAATTCGGCGCGCTGCTTGGGGCGGCAAAAACAGTAGAGCCGGCCCTAAGTGCATGATGCAGTAAGCTTAGGACTTGATTATTTTTTTAAAATTACTGAAGGCTAGATTTTCAAATGCTCACCACCCACAATTGGGGCCGTCTTCAGGAAGAGCTCAGGCCCCATTTAGACATCTAAATAATGGCCCTATTTGCAAAAGTACTGGAAACTCAGCAGTTCCCACTGTGACACTGATGGCCAGATTTTCAAAAGAACCCAAAGTACCCAGTGTGCTGAGCTCTTTTGAAAATCTGGAAACTTATTTTGATGCCTAAAGGGAAACTGAGTTCTCTTGAAAAACTGGCCTTACACTTATGGCTTTGGTAAGAATGAGTGTGAATTCATTTCTCTTTTTTGCAGGCCAGAAACTTTCTCTCGTCCTCAGTGAGTCATTGAATTACTTCATGCTGGCATAAAAGCCTGTCTCCTGTCCTTGGGAGTGAGACAGTATCATAGAAGTTTTCCTTTCTTGTAAAAAGGTATTTAAAGCCTGTATGGGGCAGTGCGGAAAGAGGCTGTTTGGGGAGAGGAGAGTCAACATAAATACAGTTCCCTAGTGCTGTGTTACTACAGTGACAATCAAAAGGTTGGTCTTTAACACACAATGTTATCTGAAATAACACTGGTATTTTGAATATTAAGTGACTATGATACCGTTGTGTGGTATCATATGTTGATTTTGATGGTAACTGCTGTACACAACCCAGAGAAAGTTTGAACATTAGAAACATATTATTAAAGTTAGTGCTGTATAAAGAAGGCAAACTTTATTTCTGTCTGTATGTTTGTTTTATTATATGGAAAAGCACAGCTAGCAGAAGCTGGAAATCCCAGCAGCTACAGCTTCCTATTTAGGCGATCTTGTGGCTATCTGAACGGGGAGAGTGATTCTTCATCCTGACACAGTTCTCATATGCCACTGCAGCAGAAAAAGGAGCTGCAAAAGTATTTTTGCCACCAAGGGAAAGCTCATTGATGCAGGCATTGTGTGAGGCAGCCATAGTCTGCCCTATTCTGGCTCCCCCCACAATCCCCAGTGTAGAGAGCATTACTGGTGCAGGAAGGGCTGTAATGAGGTGGAAGGGGACAGGTCTGTAGCAGAGAATGGAGATTCTGGCGTAACTTGGATTGTGGAGAGGCAGGCAGGGATGCTGTAACTTAGAGCAGCCCCCTGGGCTACCTGAGTTATGTTCAAGGCCATTTTGGTCTCCAAACAGTCCAGGATCCTGAAGGCACAAAGGTGGCCTAAAGCCAATTTTGACATCCTCCTCAGCCCTCTGGTCTGGACTTGTGTGTACACACAAACTCACCTGGTTTATTTTGTTCTTTGAGTGTGTTGTTTTGATCTCGGCAAGTAACACTCTGGGACATATTCTCTGAAGGCTATTCTTGCTGCTGTCAGAGGGGATATTGTTCACAGCCTGTTTGTAGCAAGAGAATATTAATTTTGTGATGCAGTTGTTACGCTGCACTAATGGGATAATGCTGAGATGTCTGGTTTGTCTACAGAACTTATGAAGCTTGAAGTAATATTCACTAAGGAATAAAAATAGGAATGCTGGCCTGCAAAGGTAGGGGAATAGCGTAATTAGTATTAGATATCTGCAGGCACTTACTCACAATACATACTGTAGCCACACAAGGAAAAAATGTAGTTACAGCACAAGGTGCAACATAAGTTAAGATGCAACAAAGCATGTAATGTTACAAGGAAGTGCTACAGAGTGCAGATATTAGGAATCACTCAGTAAAAGGAAGTAGTTCTGCTCCCATTGAAGCAAAGCAAACTGTGTGTATTATACCACCAGAAGCGTTACATTCAAAATGAGCTGACATGGTTCAGTGGATAGGGACATTGGCTTAAGACTCCGGGGACTTGGGTTCTAAGCTTGGCTCTCTCATTAGCTCACTATGTGACCTTGGGCAGGTCTCTGTTGTCCTTTCTCGCTTGATTATAAGCTCTCTGATTATGTGTTTCTACAGTGCTTTGTATACTGGGGCCTAAGAAATAGAGCAATACAAATAAATAAAAACAACTATTCCAGGCAGCCCCCAGATCTGCATTCCTGTAATCTCAGACACAAAAGCGTACCTGACATTAGTGGTGGCATTTCCAGGAGTACCATCGTTGATGGGGCTTTTAGTAAACCACAGAAGCCAGCTGTACACACAGCATCTCCATTATTCAACACAGGTATAATGCCCTGGAGATATTCCCTCCAAATTCCTGACCAGTTCAGTGGAACAAACAATGAAGTCACTGCCCTCCCCCCTTTCCTGAGAATCCATCCCATGCTTTACACAGAGTGAAGTGCATTCTGGGACAGGGCTTTGGGAGTTTGAGGCCTTTCCATGTGAGACTTGAATATATGTTGAATACAAGTTCTTAGTGAGTGATGGGTGACCACTCACATGTGAGTAAAGCCTGCCTCGGAGGAGGACCCTCTGGTAGCAGAACCACTGCTGTTGTGCTGCACAAGAGAGTGGCATGGTTGGGGGGCTTTGCAAATGTTTCAATAAGGAGCCCCTGCAGCTGGGAAGATCCTCTTGCACGCATGCCCACTTGGCTGAGGTGGCGTCAAATCTGCTGTGGAAGCAGGATTCCTCTCCACGCCCAGGACCCTCAGAGGCCGCTCAAGGCAAACGGCTGCCCTACGCAACAGTTCAGTGTGCCACCCCCGCATGCCACTCAAATTTGGTCTCTCCCCAGTCCCACCGTTATGACGGGGGGAGAGCAGCAGGCCAAATTTGAGTGAGTGGTGTTGTGACCTCCTGCATCAGGTTGCAATGCCACTCAGGTTTGGCCCCGCCACCCCCTCCCTCGTGCCTTGATTTAAGAAGGTCCCTGAAAGTGAGCACACAAAAACAGGCATCGCAACACCTACTTGTATCTTTGGGCCATCTCTAGAGTTAATACAACCGTAATGACACTTGTACTGATAATTACATTCGCCGTTATTTAGCTGCTAACTTTCCCTTTTATAAGGTAATAAATCTCATTAAATGCTCCTTAAGCAATCAATTGATTCATTAACTAGTAATAAATGCTTTTTAACTGCAAATTAAATACCAATCTGAAACACCTATTTAAAGTGCTACCAATGTGATTTATATTTCTGTGCTGTTTGAAGCCCCTAGGTTTGGTTTAAAAATAACTATAGAAGCATATCAGTGGAGTTGTTCCTACCACACTGTGGCTTTCGCTTTTATAGGTAAAGCACATCTGAGCACAAGCCATGATCCTCTTTCCTAAGCAAATAAAACAAAATCAATCTTCCAGGTGGAGGAGTTGCCTGTCATTGGAAACCAGTGTGGCAAGGCGTTCATGCCTCCTGCAAGTCAAGATGGCTGGACTAAGTCCTGCTCCCATGAATGACAGTGGCATATGGACTGCATTGGAAGTAGGACTCTAGTGTTTAAAAGAGTATGGTACTGATGCTCAACTGTACAGGGCAACTTGGGAGTGACCACTACATACCGGTCCAGTCCCCCAGTGTAAGGTAAGCAGTCTGAAAGCTTCTCTATGTCTGCCAACAACCCCAACAAGGAATTTGGTGGCCAGAGTTTATGGGATGCCCTGGTCATGTCCTCTTTTCACTGACCAAAAATCCCTTATAAATACCATAAGGAAGGTGGTAGTGTAGGAGCCACTATGCCATCTGAAGGCCAAAAGAAGATATCTCTGTACTGGGGGACAATTTAATGCAGTTCTAACACATGGATGAATCTAAGCCTAGCATTGTATCCTTGGCCATAAGGAGATGGGTGTTGGGTATGACTGCTACTGGTGGTGAGGGACTCTAGGGAGAGGAGGAAGGTTGATTAATTTGTATTATTTATGTATTGTTTGGATTTGATTTGGAAGAATTAAGATGTGTTTGTTTATTTAATATATTAAAAGATTTGCAAGGGGACCCAGCCCCAAAGTGTTGGGTGGATGCTCTTTTTTATAGTTTGAAAAAATCCAAAGAAATAAATATGGTGCTCTCGGACTGATATAAACGAGACAGGATTTAATTGGAGCAAAGTGGAAAGTAGCTCTTTATTTTGGCTGCTGAATTTAGATTGAGAAACATTAGTTGCTCCCATAGTTTTTTAACTCTGAGACTGAATAGTAATTTCTATGGGCTGCTCTCATCATGCACTAGGGCTACATGTTGGAATTCGGATGGAATCTGAGTGCTAGGATTCAAGCCAACCTGAATTAAACCTAAATGGCATAATATTGATATTTTTGTATGCGTTTTTTGGTTTGGTTGTTTTGTTTTGTTTTGTTTGCCTTAAGTAGTAATTTGGCATGCTGAAAGCTGTAGGTTACTCACAGTATTTTGCACATTCTAGGAATGGAAAACTGTGAAAAGATTATATCTAAGGTTGTTTTTTATCGTTTTTTGTTTGTTTCTACAATTCAATCCTTGTAGCACTAAACAAACAAAACGCTAAAGCTATAAACGTATAAATACAACCTGTGTTCCCCTACTACAGAGAATCTACAACAGACAGTCATAGAAAAGGTTAATAATTAATTCTAAAGGCTAGCAAGGTTTGAATTAGCTCTACTGGAGTACTATTCACATAGAGCCTAAGACCTAGATCCACAAAGATACTTAGGCACCTACCCCCCAGATTTGGGCCACCTGTCTTTGGGCCTTACTGCGATCCACAAAACTGCTGCTTGGCTGCTGCCTAACCCTGTAGGTGCCTAAACTCACCCGGCGCCTACATTTTTCAGAGTAAAAGTTCCCTCGGTGCCTATGTTGCTTTTCTCAGCGCATGCTCACTGCTGCCTCACTCTAGGTGTCTAGACACCTATCCTCCCCATGTCTCCCCCCACCTTCCTTTAGACCCAGAGTGATCCACAAACTGCAGGAATACAGATGTTTCTCCACCAAACTTGCACATGCAGCCCAACCCAGTAGGCTCAGAGGCTGCTTATCTCCACACAAGACAGGCATGGGAGGCCCTTACCCCACCCTTATAACCTTTATCCCTGTGGTTTAGGTACTCACTTGAATTATGGGAACCCCTCTATTCAAGTCCAACCTCTGCCTGATGAGGAGAAGGGAGTTGAACAGGGACCTGCTACTTCTCAGGTGAGTGCTGTAACCACTGGGCTATGGGATATTCCAATGTGGGCATCCCTCAATCTCTCCTATTGAAATTGTTCCCCTTCAATGAATAATTGAATAATGCTAATTGGGCCACAGAGAGTGAGAATCATTATAAAGGTTATAATGGAGGTCCTCCTTCCCCTGGCTGTTGTGTGGATTTAGGCAGCCTCGAAGCGCACACACTAGATTGGGCCCTGCATGCAAGCAAGGCAGAGGAGCGCCTTTCTTCCCCTGCTACATAGGCACCTGGCTTCATCAGCAGGGTTGGCCTTAAGACATGCCCATCTCATGGGCATCTCCCATTGGTTAGCTTAGGCAGGTTGACGCTGGTGGACATGGACACCATGTGCCTGTGAATACATCGGACAGGATTTCTTCATCCAAAAAACCACAAGCTAATAACATACAGGACTTCCTGTTTGATTTGTTGTTACTTTCCTGCAGCTTAGAAGCAGGTACAAAGTATCGCTACGTAACCATGATGCAGATAGATGCTGGCAGGTTCCCAGTTCATGAATTATCTGAATTAGTTTGGATGGTTTTAGCACATCTGGAGCATTTAGCACTTTCTCTGAACGTTTCACGTTAATATACAGATCATGTTAGTGCATTAATTAGCTTTGCCTAAACTCTCTTAATAAGAGTCAAGTGCTACTGGTATTTAAAGGTCAATTTGAAAAATAGAAAGAGAATGGCTATTTAGAGCAGCAGAAAGTGAATTTTCTCTTCATTGTTAACAAAGAATTGCTCTTATTCTGTTTTAATGCTTGTCACTAAATTAAGTTAGATGCATTAAAGCACGTGTTAACACATCAATGCTGCCGAATTGTCTCATGGGCATTTGGTGTTCTTTAAAATGATAGCTATTACCTTTTGAGTTTAAAGGGGTGTTTTGTTCCTGCTTTGGGAGGGAGTGGGCTACTTATCTCTGAGTTTTTTTCCCTGTGTTCTGGTTACATTATATATACATCTGAACACACACTCTGAAGGCTTCATGTCATGGTCTCCATCCATCCTTCCAACTGATATCAGTATAAGCATGAAAACTATTGAGTAGACTGTTCCATGTACAGGGCCTAAATTTTAGTTCTGTAAAGGGCTCTTTACACTATACTAGCAATATAAAGTGGGCAAAAATAGACTCCTGAGAATTCCTGTCCAGTACTGAGTAGGCTGAAGGTTCTACACCCCCCCTGCTCTTAGCCCTTGGTGGATGGGGTGTTCCTGGGGTGGAAGGTATGAGCCAGGAGTGGGGCGGGACCACAATCAGTGCATAGTGCGCTCCTAATATTCCATGCTTCCCAGAACCCATACAGGACTATGGGAAAGACAACAGTAACTACAGCTGCTCTAACTTACTGTGGGCCCTGTGCCTATGTAGAGTGCAAAGATCACTAACGCCACTGTTTTTTGTGTCTCCTTCTCATTCATGTTCCTGCACCAAGCACAGGAACAGAGGAATTGAGCATGGTCTTGGCTGGAACTTTTCCAGCTGATTGCAGAGTAACATGAGTTAGACACAGAAGGTTGTGTTAGCTAATGTGGCAGGAAAGCCAGGATTTGGGGGACTGAGGGTGGGAGAAGAAAAGCGTGTGTGTGATGGAGAGAGGAACGAGCTTGTCCAAGCTTTGAGACACCACAAAATGTTCAGGGTCTAGTCTAACTTGGTAAAAGGCAAAGATAATTTTCCTCGCCTGTTGCTTTGATCAAGTCACCCCTCTCTTTGCATCTCTCCACTAACTCCACCTTCTCTACTGAATAAAACAAAATTATTTGTCTTTGCTTTCAAGGCCCTTCATGGTCTATCCCCTCCGCCCCATCCATTTCTCATTCACTATTGAGATGTCAGCTGCTGCCTCTGACATCTCAATAGTGAGATGTCAGAGGCATCTCACTAAGTTTTTAGAAACTTAAGATTTTCATGCTTTTTCTCCCATGCTGCTCCCTTAGACGTCTGCAAAACTAACTCACTATCCTCCTTTAAAACTCTCCTTTGCTGTGAGGCCCACAAAAAACTTGACAATGGTTAGGCCTCTGGACAGGGCCAGCTCCAGGCACCAGCGTAGCAAGCTGGTGCTTGGGGCGGCACGTCCGGCTCTTCTGCGGCAATTCGGTGGCGGATCCCTCACTCCCTCTCGGCGGAAAGGACCTGCCGCCGAATTGCCGCCGAAGAAGAAAGCGGCGCGGTGGAGGTGCCACAGATCGGGAACGCGGCTTTTTTTTTTTTTTTGGCTGCTTGGGGTGGCAAAAACCCTGGAGCTGGCCCTGCCTCTGGAGTGCTGAAACCACTGCCTATCATGCTGACCAGTATTCTCATTGTTTCCTTGAACTCCTCTGTCAGTCTGTATTATACTTAGATTTTAAGCTCTCTGGGGTGGGGACTGTCTTTTTGTTCTGTGTTAGTACAATGGGGCCCTGCCCTGTATAAGTAAGAGCAAGGAAAACCAGAATTAGATCTGTTATTCCCCAGAATGTACCAGGGTTTTGTGGGCTGTATGGGAGCTACAATCTCACAATTCAGTCCTGGTGTCGTCTTATTCGTTGACTGCCATGCTGCTAGTCCTCTGTGAGTAATGTTAGCAGGATTTGACAGAGTAAGTTAAATCACCATTATTAATGCTGAATTCCCTTGTATTTCTCTCGTTATGACTGTAATGTTTTGCATGTTTGGTTTTTTTATATACGGCTATTTTTGCAATTATGTATAGTGCCAGTGCATTGTGCAATAAAGTGTTTTGCCATTGTTTATTTATTGAAAGTTGTATTTGTTATACTGTATATTAGTCTGCTCTGTCCTCTGTGTTTTCACCAACTTGAATTATTCCACTTACATCACGTAATCAATTTCTAGTCTATAGCTCAAAGAGGTTATATTCCATTCAAAGACTTCCTGCAACATACAAAACTTCTGAAAGCTAGAAATGCCATTTGTTACCAAGGTCATACTTTTCAGTATGTTAGCTATTCTACACCAAATTTCGGTGCACAGGCTAATGAACTTGTTCGCCTCCATTTATACAAAACAACCAACTTTAATTGCCAAGACAAAGTGATGATGAGCTCTGCAGCAGGACTAAAGAGGGAGCTGTTGACTAAAGATGGCTTGAATATATCACAGAGAATAAAGTCACTCTGAGTACTGGGAGGAAATCCACTGTATATGTTGCAACTGTCTATGATGTTATTGTACATGGTGAAATAATGAATTATTGTATGGCACTCTACAATGAGTATATGAGTTGCTTTTAAGGGTTGGGGCGGATTGATTGTTTGGTTTTTGTTTTGCAAAGTCATGTTCAAACAGGGCAAAATATTATTTTGATTTATGACTGGCTTAAATTAGTTGGCTCTGTTTAGCATATATATTGGTGAGAAAAATGTGATCTGTACAAATGTTATAGAATTAATAGTAAAATAACAACATTGTGGGGAACAATTGATTATTAAGGCCCTAAAATAGAAAAAAAATCCCTCAATGTAATGAGAAAAATCACTGATAATGCTTTTTTGTAATGATTCACAAACATAATGGTGGACTTTGAGTGGAAAAATCCCTGAAAACCCATGTTTAAAGAAGATAAAGAAATACTGACATTTTGAGGATATGGCACTTTCTAACACCCCGAATCCCCTATAGATGGTTATAACGATATACATATGCTGACCTATGATGTTGAAATATAAAAATGAGGAATAGCTAAATGGTAAGATTAAGAACTTTGTTATGCTTTAATACTTTCTAATTATGAATTGTGAATGAGTTTAGACAAGGTAACTTATGCCAAGGCCTCAGCCTATCTTGCTGGCATGAGTGTTTTGCCAGTTCTTCTCCTCTTACATAGATTTGTTTAAATAATGCTATTGCCGACAGGGCAAACGCTGCATTGGAAGGCTTTATGTAAAAGGGAAAGCTAATTAGTATAATATACAAACCTATAATGAAAAAAGTCTCCTTTTATTAGTGAAAACTCAGGACAGGGTGACATGAAAAACAGAATGATCTGAAAATTGTATAAACAGCGACAGTTGTGTACATTGAAGCTTGCACAAGAGTCTTGTGTGGGTTATGCAGAACACAATGCTTAATGCTGACTGGAGGAAGCTAATGAGTACACAGTGTGGAAATGTATAAGAAGCCAAGCGAATAAGACCCAAATCGGAGAAATACTAGGCCAGAAACTGAAAGATCAGACCAGGGATCAGAGGTGGCGATGACCATGTTGAAGTACAGGAAAACTTCCCAGTACCCCAGAATTTGGAAATGTAGGCCCCAACCTATTCCATCTTATCTGTTTATCATCTGGCATGTATATATGTCAAGACACTATAAGTGAAATTTTATAAATAAAGGAAAATTTAATTAAACCTAAATTGGGTGGACTTGTGACTCAGTTTCCCACCTTACATTCCCAACAACAGCCTAAACTTTATGGCATATTCCCTTTGATGCAGTCATATCTCCCATTTACATCTGTGCAACCACAATGATGATACTTATTGGATTTGAAAAAAGATATGTTTGAAAATGCAGAGAGTTACTGGAGTATAAGACAGACACTGATAAATTAGGGGTTAAACATATTACCACTATTAAGTCAGTACTTGGCACGGCTCCATTGAGATTGGGAAGAATTTGGAGGTATTGTTTTGGCCACCAGAGGGAGTTCACATTGTTCTAAGAACACAGTGACAAACCGGTGAGGATCATTTGGGAAAGCAAGTTGAATACAAAAATAATAATTCAAAGGGTAAAGGAGAGAGCATATTCTCTATTTCATACCAAAAATCATGCATGCACACAACGTTTCATAAAAATCAGATGGAAATCACTATATTTTCATTAGAAAGAGTGTGATAATAAGTATTCCTACCAATTCATATCTATCTATCTATAAACACAGCAGGTATTTACCTGATTCTTTAAATGAATTTAATGTAAGGTTCTGATCCTGCAATGACTAGCATGTGTTCAACTTTATGGCCCATTCTTTAGCTGGTATAAATTTGCATAGCTCCACTGGCTTCAATGGAGCTATGTTGTAAGCTGTGGGGGGGCAGTGACATTCTTTTTGTTTTGTTTGTACAGTACCTAGCACATAGGAGCCCCAGTCACCGACTAGGACCCCAGGCTCTATAATACAAAGAATAATAGGCTAAATTACACCAGATGAGTTTCAGGTCTTATGACTTTGGGGTCCTGATCCTGCAAACTTGCATGTGCTTAACTTTATTCATGTGAGTAGTCCCACTGAGTTTTTAATGGGATTGCTCACACGTGTAATGACAATCTCATTCATAAGTGTTTGCAGGATTAAGGGCCAAGCTGTTTTCCTGTGTAGACCATGAAACTTTGTTTTAAGTCAACCCTACTGTGGAAGGTTTCTGCTGGAATTTTAGCAAAACTCCTATTACTTCAATGGGTATAGGCTTGGGGCCTGTGTGTGTATTTCGACGAGAGATAAATAGGAGGGAGAACTGCATGAATAGTGTGTTGTGAGATAAAAGTTGTCATTTGCATGACTTTATTCATGCAAGGATTAGTCATGAATGTGGATTAATTAAAATTGTTATGCCACATTACACCATAATATATTCTGTATAAGTGATGTATTTAACAGAAAAGCTATCTTAGAAATGTTTTCAAGAGTTTAAGAAAAACCATTGCTCTGAACAACTCAATACACAAACACTTATGGGTGTATTAATAAAAGATAATTCCTCTGTACCCAGAAAGATCAAGACTCCTCAAAATTATATTAAAGTAACTAATATTAGGATGAAGCAACAGAGGGTCCTGTGGCACCTTTAAGACTAACAGAAGTATTGGGAGCATAAGCTTTCGTAGGTAAGAACCTCACTTCTTCAGATGCAAGATATCCTAATATTAGGATATGGGGATTTCATGAGGTATCTCAAGAGAGGGAGGTTTCTAATTTAATATCTGTGTTTTTGAACTCTTCCCTCTCTTCAGATATTAATGATATTTTGGATACAAGATAAAAATTCACTAACATGAGCGTGCCAGATCAAGGTTATTTTTTCTTTCAATCTAATTGTCATTTTTGACTCACTTTTAGATTATAAATTCTTTTCCAAACAGTATAGAAAAGAAAGGGATTACTTTATGTAATGATTGCAAGATCCATATCTTTCCTGATCTTTCTAAGGCCACAGAGACTAGAAGACAAAAAGTACTACTACTGAAAAAAGATCTTATTGTTTTAGGGTTTTCTCCATCACTTTTGTATCCCGCCAAGCAAACCCTGGTAAAGACAATTAAAAATACCGTTTCTTCCATTATGATATCTGTAAAGATTTCCATGATCCCTAAAAGAGTAGTAAAGAGACTCCTTCTGAAGATCTTGAAAACAACTCCAGAGATTTCAAATTCTTTAGTACCATTTTTCTGTCCTGAAGGGCTTACTGTGTTCCATTGTTCAGTCAAATGTTAGATCATTTTAAGTGAGAATCATATCCCCAGTTCACCCCCTTAACACCCCAAAAAGGACCAGAGCAGCATAAAAGGGGCCTAAAAGCTCCAGTTCCACCAGGGAAAGCAGGCACTGTTGGGACAGCCATAAGACTGCCTTTTGAGGACTCACTTGCAAGCCGCAGCATAGGTGTGCAGGGGCAAGACTGTGAGTGGGAGAGGTATGTCAGTACACAGTACACCAGAGAATCCAGGCAGCTGTGAGAGGCTGTCATAACTTAGATGGGTTCTCAGAGCTGCCTAAGGCTTGTCTTCACTATGGGGCTAGGTCAACCTAAGTTACACTACTCCAGCTACATGAATAACATAGCTGGAGTGAACGTAGCTTAGGTTGACTTACCCCGGTGTCTTCACTGCACTGCATCGACAGGAGAAGCTCTCCGGTCAACTTATCTTACTCTTCTCAAAGAGCTGGAGTACACTCTGCCATTGATTTAGCAGGTCTTCACTAGACCTGCTAAATCAATACCTGCTGCATCAATGGCAGCAGCGTTGATCTCCCCGTAGTAAAGACCAGCCCTAAGTTACACTGAAGGCCTCACCAGCCTTGAGAATCAGGAGGGAACAAAGGTGGCCTAAAGCCACAACAGCCCCGGCTTCTTCCTCCGGGCTGAGAATTTTTCATCCTTTGTGTTTAAAACGTGATTCATGATTAAGGGCCAGATTGGTAGCACCGTTACTTATTTGGAGTAATACTGTACTCATCAGACCAGTAGCGTGCCGCAGGGACGTGCTGACCATCACTTACTGCAGCTCCCATTGGCTGACCGCCACTTCCTGCAGCTCCCATTGGCTTGAAACGGCGAACCGCGGCCACTGGGAGCTGCAGGCAGCCATGCAAACGTAAACAAAGCGGATTACCCTGACGGGCTGCAGGTTGCCCACCACTGCTCTGATTTCTACCCACTGTGTGTTATGAGCTCACACCTAGAATTGTCATTGAGCCAGCACCGATTGTCTGTGCTGAGTAGTGGTACGGTATAATTTAGGGGAAATTATATACTGTATTTGGGAGAGAAAGGAGGAAACATATTAAGCTTTTAAAAACTAATATATTGTGGCTGTCTGAAACTTCCAAGAGGTTTAGAATGTTAGTAAGAGTCTTAGCAGAGATAGGTTAATGAATAGGTTGCATTGTCAATACTTGTGAATATCCAGATCATCCTGACTTCTGATAAAACATTCCTTGCATAATAGAGCATTATTCATCTCTATGTACATCTGCACTAAAGACAAGCAGATGCATAGAGATGTTACATAATTTCTGAAATGCCTATGACTCAAAATCAATCATCATCATCATCATCAGTGGGTTTTACTGAAAACTTTCAAAATTATAGCTCCTCTCAGCATGAGAGCTTGTATTCCAAGTAGAAACTCCCAAAGAACTATCTAGAGGATGGGAATTCTGGCAGATTATAAACCACTTATATCTTAAATTAATAAAGTACCACTCCAATATTAATTTTCCTTTAAATTCTTAGTCAATATTCATCCTGCTAAACTAACAAAAGGGACTGAGAAGGAATTAGTATCACAATAGGTCAAAGCCATCATGCCTCATGGTTTGAAACTTTAGTCATAATATTGATCGATGGTAAGGTAATATTGCAATTGTCTCTTTTAATGACACACATGCTTACCACATGAAAAATCAATATGAATAATGTGTCATTTTTGAATTGCCAATTTGATACAAAATCACTGATTAGTTCTCCTTCTAGAGTAGGATATTCTGAACTCTTAGATAGATCATTTCTTTGTGACACATTTGTCAGGGTTAGAAATGGCCATTGTCCTAGCACAGTTGCTGTGTGCAAAGTAGCTCATTTGTTCTGTCTCTGAGGTAATAACTAAAACTCCTTTAAAATGGTTAAAACTATTGTTCAAGTAACGTGTTAGTGCTACCAACAGCATCAATGGATGGATGGATGGATGGATGGATGGAGGTGGAGGGATAGCTCAGTGGTTTGAGCATCAGCCTGCTAAACCCAGGGTTGTGAGTTCAATTCTTGAGGGGGCCACTTAGGGATCTGGGACAAAATCAGTACTTGGTCCTGCTAGTGAAGGGAGGGGGCTGGACTCAATGACCTTTCAAGGTCCCTTCCAGTTCTAGGAGATGGGATATCTCCTATTAATTTAAAATTTATTTAAAAGACAAATGTTAAACAGTTCTCTACAAAATGGTTATTTGGACCAGCCAACATGAAATGATATTATATAATAACGGTGGTACATGACTTTTAACTATCACATTTTAATAACTATATGCTCTTCTGTAGGCTATTCAGTAGAATTTAGGAAATTCACATTTACAGGAATGATCTCATTATACCATGAAAGCTGTGGTGGAAAGAGGTTAAGTGTCTTTCCCGTAGCAGCAGATAGAATATGTGGCAGGATTAGAGCTCGGGAGTTCCTGTCTCCCAACCTTATCCTGAGGCTAAATGCTCATTCATTGTCCTTGATTTTCACATCAAGCTTTTTTTAATGTTTTTATTTTCTGTAACAAATGTTATCAGTGTGAAACTTATAACACATACAAAGAATAGCAGCCCTAAACAGTTGCTGGGTGTCAAGCATATGTACTTCTCCAGAATCATTACCTCAAAATCTTCAAGAAGAGAAAGCATCCTTTTTTCTTCCCAGTTCCCCATCAACCTTCCTTATCCCACAACCAGACTTCCCTGTGACGTCCCTGACCATAGCATCCTAGCTTTTCTCTTTTGACAATTTAATCAAAATTGCCACCCGAGGCTCCACCCCTAGTTTTGTACCCTCTGCGAAGGTCCATAATCTGCTGGTTTAGTAGTGCCAAGCAGGGCTCATCTGAGTATAGAGAAGACAACAGACAATATGGGCTCCTAAAATTCCAGTGCATGACTCAGACTATCCCTTTGTACTTTACATAGTGAGCTTTTACTAAATCTCATTCATTTCAACAATCTAAAAGCTTGTCTATTCAATAGACTTTTTTCTAAATACATTTGAATTCTGCCTCTTCACCCTTTGATTACAATATGTCTTTTCAACTGATGCTATATTTTGAAGGCATTTAAGCCAATCTCAAGGAGAGAGGAGAGCTTTACACTGCGAGGCTACCCTCTGACAAACTGATGATGATGGGCAAAATTCAAGACCTTAAATACCACTCCTGATCTATTATGTTGTGCATAGGCCTTGTGCTAGTCTTCTGCACAGGGGTGAATTTCACTCCGTGAATATGCAGCAGCTGTAATTACACTGCCATGTGGGCGAGTCTGGCAGGTTACATTCCTCCTATGGAGTTTTAACAAGTTAGAATATAACAGTGAAATGATGTCTTGATGTTAAAATGTTCATGCTGGGCACATTTGGGTTAGTGGTAGCTAATTATAGATGTACCATAGATACATGTGAATGAGCTCCTCAACTGAATTTTGCATTAGTATTTTAGTCCACATTGAAAGTTTGCTCCTAACTCTGACACTAAGTAAGCAAAATGGCTGAATAAATTATTGCAACACATGCTGCTGTGAAGAAAATATATCCTGGTTGATACAAGCTATGGTTGCTGTCCATTGGGCCTTACCACTATAGTAATACATACTGAAAGTTCTCTGTATTATTCAGCACCCACATGGCATAGGATTATGCTCAATAAATAACTAACAAGTATATGTAAGTAAGCAAACTATATCCTCTTGAGACTGTTTCAGTGTGTACAACTAAAATGTTAGTGTTAACAGTCAGAGTCAAGTTAGCTCACAATACTAAGAAACTGCTCCAAACAACGTTAGACGTTTTACTTAAAGCCACTACATTTATCATTAAAGAGGTAGGTTACATAATACACTAACCTTTTGTCCCATGAGACCTGGTTAAAATATGGCTTAGATAACATGGAATTTGATGTAATGGTCCCAGGCATAGTATAAAACCACTATCCAACCTGCCACAACTAGGCATGATTATAACTCTCTGAAGAGAAGTTTGTGGCTGCAATCCTATGACACTGCGGAGGAGAGATGCGTGGTCAGACTGGTGCAATGTCTGCTTTGCAGTTGAGGCTGCCTTCTGCTGAGAGAACCAGACAGCAGACTTTGGAATCTGCACATGTTGCAAGTGTAGGGAAGAGATGGCTGCTTGCTCAGGGTACAAGGACAAGTATGGGAACATTCATGTCTTCTGCACTTAGGAAGCACAAGGATTCCATGAGGCTGCAGCAATAATCTTCCCAAAGCACAGGGAAGAAGGAAGTGGGTGAACTAGGCCCAGATGGCAAATGTCACACTATTTAAAAGGGTGTTGCAACAGCCATGATTCCCCATTCACTCCTCAGAGCTCTGGGAGCAACGGCTGATATATGCTAACAGAGGATGTAGTCAAATGCCTCTAGTTGTTTCCCTTAGTGTGATGTGCCTCTTCATGGCCTGTGAAAGAAAGAGTGCTTGGGAATACAGGCCTTATGTAAGATTTAATTATTTTAAATGGATTATATCTTGAGAGGTTTTAAAGTAACTTTTCTCTATCAAGCTGAGAACTTTCAAAGATAAGCTGTTTGATTTAGGGATTAGTTCCTAAATATAAAGATAACTAAATTGCCTTGTCTTGCAAGAAGAATGGTGACATCTGGTCATAAGATGTTCAAATTTATTTTTTAATTTTGCTGATGGATGAATGTTGAGTGGCTGGTTGTTGCTAGGTCTTTTCAGTGAGTTATTTAAATAGGATTGTGAGCTGAACTTTCCATAAACTACTGACAATGTCACTTCAAGGCATTTTTACCCAAGGGCATGTGTCAGCTTCCTCAGACATGGTCTTGTGTTTTGTATTTTTGATATTTTGGGGGATCACAGACTTAGTCTCTGTGATGTGCAAACATCTAATACTTTTAAAGTTGTTGGCTTAAGCAAGAATTTTCCAAGCTGATTCTACCTAAGGGTGACCTAATTTGAACCTGACTGAACCAAGTTGAATGGCTTTGTCCAAAGGGCTTGGAGGGGGCCTGTGTTCACTCCACACTTGCACAGAAAGGGTTAATGCAGATGAAGAAGGGGTCTAATTAACCCAACAAGCCACAGCTGAGGGGAATCAAGTGGCTAAGTAATCTCCTGATTAAGTGAGGGAGCCCAGCTGAGGAAGGAAATTTGCAGGTGAGGGGGCTGTTGGGAAATAGACTACAGTCACTCTGTGGGAGGAGAGAGTGGTGAACCTGGCAGACCCAGGGAAGGAAGGGAGAGCCAGAAGGTAAGGAAAGGGCTCAGGGAAATACTGCAAGGTCTGGGGTGGAACAGACCTTGACTGCTGACTAGAGGGTCCCTGAGCCAGAACCTAGAGTAGATGGGGGAGCTGGATTCCACAACCAGCCACTGGAGAAGTGGCACTGGTGGGGTAGTGAATAGGAAAACTGCCTGAGCCTGTTTGTGGGTAGAGACTTTCCAATTCTGGGAGGGGAAACCATTTGGTGACCTGTCCAGAGGGCTAAGTCACAAAGAGGCAGCAACAACTTGTGAAGCAAGAGAGGGGCTGCAGACCCAGAGAAAGAGGCAGAGAATGGCATGCAACTGTGGGAAAGTCCATTGACCTCATGAGCTATCCCCCAGAGTGACCAGGAGGAGGCGCCATGCTAGCAGTGAGTGGACCCACCGTCAGAGGGGCGCTCACAAACATGTAAAACCAAGGGTAAGGCTGAGAAGCCTCACCTTTACGTCAGCAAGCCACCTGAGGGAAGAGTGAGGTTATAGAATCCCAAAGACTGATCAATCACCTTGGGAAGAGGAAGTCACAATATCAATAAATAGGCTACACCAGCCTGTGATCAGTCTTTCCCTTCACCCAAAGAAAGCCCACAAGGAGAAGCAATGCGCTGGGAACACGATCTGGCTCCTTGACTGCAGTTCCACCTCCTACCCAATGAGAGTCCAGAAGACTGCAAGAGCTGAAGAGTTCGCCAAACACCCTCTTACATTAAGTACCGTTTTCCTTCTTTCTATTATTGTCTGTTGGAAGACATCCCAGCTTTTTATTCTTTAACTTAAAGCTTTGAAAGTGTGGCTGTGTGTATGAACACCTGTGAAATTCACGCAGGGAGAGCTCCAGAAAGAAAGTTCCTCTGATGTAAACTGCCTTAAAACATAGTCTCCCAAAGATACTCATTAAAGTGCAGCATGTGTTCACAATTTACAGCTTTAAGTTTCATAGGACTCTTAAAGTAAAAGTTGTCAAACTTCCATTTATCAGAGCGTTCTTTAAAGGCCTGTATTTATAACATCTTAGGAGAAGAGGGAAAGGGCTAGCCACCACCTAAGAACTTAAATCGAAGGAGGAATCTTTGTAAATAGATCTTAGATTTGTGGCTCAGATATTAGATGGTTGGTTTCAGTATCAAAATATTTAACCAGCTTCAACTTATAGATTCCATTGACCTGGTTGAAGCTCTTCAGTTGGGGTTTATAAGCATACAGCCACTTCCTTAGATCCCTACCTAAGATTTATAAGGACTTGTTGTATTAAGTGATTTAAGTAATCTGTTGATCACATTCCAATCCAGTATGCCGCTAACTTGTTGGATTTGATAGCTGTATTGCGTTTTCTTAGCTTAGTCTAGTAGTAACTTAGCTTTGATATGTTTTCTTGATTGTTCAGTGGTTTTAATAAAAAGTATAAAACTGATAGTCACATTTCTTTCATTAAGGAATGCGGGGACGGAACCTTTCAAGATTTGAGGGGATACCAGCTGCTCAACTTGAAAGCCTGACCATCTCATCCTAATTACTGTTTTGGTTCCCATAGGCACATGTATCCCTCACAGTCTGAATGCAGATTTCACACTTCCTTGATCTGCTACTATTATTATCCCAGTTATTCAAAGGGTTCTGAGGTGCACCTATCAGCTTGTCCTTGGAATAGCAATGGGTGGGTTTAGGATACCTGTGGCAGACGCACCATGTCCCCAGAACTTTATCGGGACTGCCTCTGCCTGGAAATAAATTTTGAAAACAACCATAGAAGATCATCTGGGGAGAGCCCTATGTGGCAAGATCCAGCCTACAGCAGAATTCTGTAGCTAAGTAGAACTAACTTATAAATAAATCAATTAAAGACAGTATTTATATAGTAAAGACAGGCTAGTCTATCACTTTAGCAGAGTTAGTGGTCACAGTTGTAATAAGGTGATGTTGATTTAGAAAGGGGATATTACCTCTAATATGAAATGTGATGGATAGCATCTCTCTTTAATGCATTTTGTTATGTTATCAGCATTGGGCATGCGTCCAGCTATTGGTAAATGCATGTCCAATCATTTCTTATTGACACATGAGATTCTTTCTCAACCACTAACAACCATTAAACTATATAGCATTGCAACTGAAGTTAATGTGTGCATAACAAATCCCATTCTCAGTTATTTATACCACAATCATAAGGTTGTCTCTGTTGAAATATGGCATTCAGATCTCTTCCCCCTCTATAGCCTATAGCAGTGAGGGGGGTGAGGAAAGAGACCTTGCAAACTACACACAAGAGATAGTTTTGATTTATTTTTTTTAAATAAAAATTCTTGATTCGTGTTTTATCTCCCCACATGTCATTGCCCTTCTTTCTCCTGCAAAGGATTCCCCAAAACTATTTATTACAGCTTGAGGGATGCAGCAATTCTCACAGCCTGTATGATACCAGCAGGCAAGAGGATCTGAATCAGATACGTGTGTGAGATATAGAGAATGCATCTACATTCGCTCTTCTCCTTCCTGGGAAGTTACTTCCACCAGCTTGGTTAGTTGCCCTACTGCAACTGGAGAGAGAATGTATGTAGGACTATGGAAGGTTATACATTTCTTCTGGGAAGGGTCCAAAAATAATTCAAACCCATTTAGTAAGTATCCATTTCATTTCCCTACCCAAGTAAGAGGCTGTTTAAAAAGTTCTCTCTCAACTATTGTAAAGTCTGGTTTTACATTAATATGCATATATTTCCTTTCATCCATTTAAGAATGTGATAAACAAGCTGTTTCCCACTGATGAAGAACTGAACACGGTTTGAAATACCACTTATTTGAAATTCATAAATCAATCCTACCATAACTTGGTTTTCCCCCTCTATTACTCAGAAAATGACAGACAGCCAATTCCACTGAGTGGAATTTTCTGTTCATTCATGTATTGTTCCATCTGAGTTTTGAGAGTTGACTTCTTTTCCTTTTAAACAGTGCAGTTTAAAGTCAAAACAGCGCCTCTATTAATAAGACCTGCCTTATTGTTTAAAATGACAGAACCCTATTCCTATTTAAAATTACTGTTAATTCCTTATTTAATAAGAGACTATTTGCACTGTAATATAGTCTCTTAGGGGGGCATGTCTACACTTGCCATTTAAAGTGGAAAAAGTCTCTTTTTTGCGCAAAAACTGTGAGAGTGTCTACACTTGCCAGTGCCTTAAAGTTTCACCGCAAAAAGAAAACCACCTCCACAAGAGGGGTATAGCTCTTACCGGTGATGTTTTTGCAGTAATGTGCAAGTGAAGACACGTTCTTTCTGTTTACACGGCTTTTAGCCTCCGGAGGTTATCCCACAGTGCCTAGGTGACCACTCTGGCCAGAAACTCTGCTGCTCTGGTGCCAGGTAAACAGACGTCCACCCTTCCCCCTGAAAAGCTCTGGGAACTTTGAAACTCCCCTTCCTGTTTTCTTGGCAAGTTCTCACTTATCTGCCCAGGTGACAATGCCTGCTCCCTGGAGCAAACAATCCCCTGCTTGGAGCAATGCTGAGCTACTGGAGCTGATCAGTGTTTGGGCAGAGGAGGCTGTGCAGGGACCCAGGATGCCCCACGATCACAACCCCCCCTTCGCACAAGACCCATCGTCAAAATGGAGAGAGCTGCAGTGTGAGAGAGCTGCCCTAGAGCACTGGTCTCATCAGCAATGGAAGTGCTGCTAATGTAAACACTCTCTTACGCCTGAGGAATTTCACTGTCACCGGTGAAACTTACACTTACTGCAAGTGTAGACATACCCTTCAAGATAGGAAACAAAACTGCTGTATAACTGCACAAAATTCATTTGAAAGCGTAACCCTCCTTTAATATACACATAGAGACACAGACATATATAAATACAAGGGAGAGTCAGAAAACTTGGGGCCAGATTCTGATACCCTGACTCACATTGAATACCATCTTACTCCACAAATACCCTCATCAACCTCATTGTAATGTCCATGGATGAGATACTGCTCTGTGTGAGTAAGGGTATCAGAACCCAGCCCACAGAGGGCTAGATTCTTATTGGTCCATGTACCCAATAAGGAAAAAAAATTCCCTCCTCCCCCACCACTTCCATCCAGTGGTCTCTGCATAGAATACAACCAGTAGGAAGCACCTAGTTAATACTGCACCTCGTCATGCATATGGTTGGAGCTTTGGCACAATTATCTGAGCTATAAATCCTGTGAAACCACCCAATACACAGGGCTCATGGCATAGCCATAACATTAAACCAGGGTGGACTGGATCCCCCCAAATTTTACTAAGTGCTGTGACTTTCCAATAACTTGTGATTTTGGTTTCCATTTGTAACAGGGGAGCAGATTTCCAGGTGCCAGAAATTGTTTTAATGCAGAAAACATACTGTATCCAATTTCTTCTAACCTTCTAATATAAAAAATAATCTTGTTATGTGCGTGCAACAAAATTAACACAGGTAAATGTTCTTGATTCACTTCCTAATGTGGCAAGTAATAGTCCTTTGCTGTTGTGCACAGTGGCACTTGCTTCTTTAACCTCCAGTTTCTGGTGCAATGTGTAATGGTTCATTCAGCTAATCACCTTACTCCATCCTAGAAATTGTCATGGCATGACTGGGAGCTGAAACTCCCCTGTAAGTATAATACCGACAGACCCCCTCTACTCCCGGTCATCTCTTTCGGCAGGTGTGATTGAACCTGGGACCTCCAGAGCTTAGTGTATAAGCCTCGACTGCATGAGCTAAAAGCCACATGGCCCTTAGCTAAGCTGTAGCAGACTCATTAATCTCTAAGTGGTCTTGGTGCCACTAGAGGGGACAGAACACCACACCCAGAAGGTGTGTGGGTTACAGCAGCACCAAAGTTAAGATCAAATATATTTAAAACAAAGCCATAGTAGGAGTTGCTTCCAGCAGAGTCCTTCACAGTTGTCTGTGCATGCACATTACAGCTGCTGCCTACTTTGAATGAATACCTTGATATATAAAGTTCTCAGTCTTCTTTTTCCTAAGCAGATTTGAAACTAAAGTAACAATCAGAGTGAGTTATAATACATCTGCCATTTGCATATGGCATAAAAAAAAAGAGATACATTTGGCCTTCCCAGGTATCTCGGACTATCTTATTCCTTCTGCAAATCATTCACCATTTCATTCCCAGATACAGGAGAGAACCTACCTATGGTAGACTTACAACATTAGCGCTGATTTCTGCAGTGTAACTTACCAGTGTACATCTGCTGGTTCCCATTTGATATGCTTCCAGCTTTGACAGCTCACTAGAAGGAGAAAGAGAGAACTTCTCAAGGCACATCCTCTCCCTCCCCTCTACACAGACTGTCTTACTTCCATATCTCCTCTTGTTACTACTTCCCAGAGCACTATGGATTCTCTTCCTAAGAGAAGGAATATCAGCTAGAGCTGGTTGGAAAATAAGGGGTTTTCATAAAAAAAATTGTTTTTGCTGAAACTTTCTGAAGGAAAATTTGATTCTTCAGTGACATAATTTGGCCCCAAAAAATGGGAAATCTCACTTCAAACTAGTACTGTGGTGCCTTGTTGGAGTTGTTGTTCAGCTTCCTTATATTCCCATTCTCGTCTATAGACCTTTCTCCAAGCCTGGACTACATGTCCTATGATGCACTGCTTTTTCCTATCATTGCAGGGATAGGAGTCATCAAGAGTCCCTGTCTGTGGTGCATCATGGAAGACTTAGTCTAGAAAAAGAGTCTGGTTCAGGTAGAAGAACAGGTGCATAAAGTACCTGAACTACAACTTGCAAGAGGTACCACAGTGCATTTTGAATCACAATATTTTAGTTCTTCAGTGAAATACTGAAATTTCCCACAGAAAGCAGACACTTGTCATGAAAAAAATTGTTTAATCAAAATCCTGTTTTCTACTGAACATGGAAAAATTTTGACCAGCCTTAAAATTAACAACTATACCACTGGAGGAGGAGAAATATCCAGGGTTACAAGTGTTTCTGCATCACCTGTAATGTTAATAAAGGTTCCCTTTTTAAAGTATAAGAGTTTTAAAGGGCCTAAGAATGTTTTTCACCAATCTGACAGCATGCATACTACCCATCCAGCTGCAATTGAAATGAATTAGGGTAATTACGTATGTGAAGGAGGAAAACATAGGGCAGAAGGAGGAGGAGATGGTTGCCTACCTATTGAACTGGGTAATTGGTGGGGTCTGAAATAAGAGTCAAATCTCCACTAGAGAAAAGGGTGGTAAGAAGCCTGGGGGAAAGACTGTAGTGAAGATATTTGCAGATCTAGAGATACATATGTTTTGGAGGCTGACTGTAGTGGGGGGTCTTCTGAGAATCTAAAGGGGGGAGATGTATACTTTGAAGAGGCATACTTTTGTAGCGTGTCACCCAGACACAGGGTCAGCATGATCCAGAGCCTCACCAAAGAGTGACCAGATCTAATAAATTTATTGTAAATGTGCTAAGATCTTAAATTTAACAAGATCCCATATGTGTATACATATATTACATGATTCCTTTGACAACTGGGCCAAAGAAAATACCCAGGCAAGAGGAGTTGAAACATTGCTATTCCTATCCAGTGAAGCTAGATTATATCTCAGCACACAACACATATTTCCTGGGATTCCTAATCAGATATTCACCTAGTACTGAAAATACCACAGGAGGACAGTACTTTTTACTTCACAACAATTTTCTGCAAGAAGAATTATACCAAAAAGAGTTACTGTATTGAAAATAACTATGACAAGCTTTACGTTCAACAGTAAATCTATTTAAAAGAGCTAAATTTTCAGCAGCATTACAATTCTGCACTAATGTATGCCCAACATTTGTGGGTGCATCCATTTGCATCCAGAAATGTACCTTTGTTTGTGCATTACATCTGCTCTTTTGAGTGCACAGATATGGGTTTGGCACATGCTAGCAAGATGGTGCCTGGAAAGCACAGAGATATACTCATCTCTTAGAATGCTCATCACTTTAACTGTTAGCATGCTTTGTTATACCAATGCACAGGCCCTCATTAGATTATTCCCTTACTTTGATTGTGGGTGTTCATTTGGTTTCAAACTACCAGAACTAAAACAATTATGAACCTTGGAAGGGATGCATTACAAATACATGCCTGGGCTCACTGCTCCTTATCAACCCCTCTACTTGCTCTGGCAGTGTAATGCTTGCTTCTGGCTTGACTTGGCTACAGAATAGAAGATGAAAAGGAATTCACAGTTAGCTTTATATCTGTTTTCTAATGAGAGCTTTGTTTGAGTTTCTCTTCGTGTATGGGCAGATTAATGGATAGACTGCAGTGCAATATTTCCATCAAAGGATTCTGGGGACACCATGAACTGAGACCACAGCTAACGTAACTTATGATATTTCCAAAATGCAAAATAGAATTCATTCCATGCAACTTGTTGCAGGTCATTTTTTTTTGCTTTTGTTTTAAAGTACAATACATGGACCCCAGACTATTTTTAAAATTTAAAAGTATTTTACAAAGCAAAACAATTGTAGATTAATAAACGTTAAACTCATGTCTATGTGACTGCTATTCACTTAATGAAAACTCTGTTCGCTCTAGTCGAGGAACTACTAATTTCAGATCTGAAGGCTTTTGGTTTAAGTCTTTTCATGGATTTATTTCTCATAACATAATGAATGTTTGTCCAAGTTCTTCCTCCATTCATCTAATCTGTTCACACTCAAAATATGAGCCTTCATGAATAATGTTTGCATTTTGTGCCCTGCAACTCTTACTGACACACATAAATTAGTCTCTCAGGGTTACTGATTATAAACATTCTATGAATTACTATTGAATTATCAGAGGAAACTATAGCAAGAGAAGTTCACATTAAGTTGATTGGTAATTCAAGAATGAAGGCTATTCAAGAGGGCCATTAGCAACTGGAAGCATACAAATCGTTAAATATTGTCAGGTTATCAATTTTGCTGTGTTTACATCATATCTAGAAATGAATTAATTCCCCTTGGTGCTTCATGTTATGTATTTTTATTGTGTAAAACACCAGGAAGAGTACATAGAGTAGGAGTGTATAAAAGAAATACTATTAAAATCAAAGCTGTAAAACATATTTGTTCTTATTTATGTTTAATAATTTTTCATTCACCAGGTGTGAGCTATAAGCCCCCCAGTACAGATAAGAACACATGATCTCTGCTTGGAAGGGCTTGTAACATAATTTAAGATGGGATGCATTGAAGACAGACAGCAAAACAGTATGGGAAAGGTTGAAGATGGAAGAACGAAAGCACCATAGGTAAGATTACATGGGTAGAGCCTGATCCAAACCCACTGAAATCAGTGGGAGTCTTTTCATGTGGGAGTGGGAGTCTTGGATCATCACCAAAGGCTAATGCACAGTTGCATTGGAAAAGAAGTTTGTGTTACTTTTTAAAGAACTAAATAGATATGTCTTACCTGGGGAACTAATTGTAGGCATTGCAGAAGTGGGTCTTAAAAGGGATTTGAATGAGAAGTAGTGACCTTGCTTAGGAAGGGTTTACACGAATACAGGACAATGCTATTAATATTAATAATACAATATTAACATACTTTTTGCAGTTCTAAAGAAGTATTCGGAAAGATTTTTAATGAGTCTAGGTGGCAAAATGAGTATGCAGTTACACATTTAACTTGCACACACAACCACTATGCTTAAGCATGTAATATGGGGACTCAATATGTACATAGCTAGAGCTGGCAATTTCCATACTCACGTGGCCAATTTGTATGCTACAATGGTAATTAAGCAAGCTAATTAGAAACCGTATTGTACTCTTAAACTCTTTAAATATCTGGCCCATTTGTATTACTAAGGTCATTCAAGGAAATTACTGCACATTTATTTATGGAAGGCTGATGGAATGCACTTATGTTGGGGGCTGAGAGACATGGTCTCTAAAATTTTGGTTCTTTCTTCAAATATGTTGATCAAAATTTTTGTAAGACATTTTGGAAACTTAGGATAGCAGGGTTTACAAAACATTTGCCTAGAAGCCATAAAATCAAAATGCACCATCCACCTGTAATTCATGCCTGCTTGGTGTGCTAGCTAGAGATTGATATGCCTGCTACAGGTTTGGCTAAAAGAGGCATGTGCTTTTTTAGCTCATACAGCAGAAGCTCATGCATTAAACTCAAGAGGTCCCAAGTTTGATCCCCGCTGCTTACACCCCCACCAAGGGGGCGTTGGCGTTACACACCCATAGAGTCTCCCATTACAGTCAGTTTGCATGTATATTTAGGGAACAAACTTGTTTGATTGAGGCCTATCTTGAATGTTAAGATGTATGGAAAACTGCCTGATCATGGTTACTTCAGTCAGTTGTCTCCAATGCTATGCTTCCTAGAATGCCTGTGTTGCACATATGCCCGACATTATTGAAACATATGAAAAGTCAGGACAGATATTTGTGTGCTAGTTCAAAAACATGGTTTCATAACTGTACTGTTTCTAAAAAGGTGATAATTGCTTAACCAGGGAACATTAAGTACTCAATGAGATAACAGGAGTACTTGTGGCACCTTAGAGACTAACAAATTTATTAGAGCATAAGCTTTCGTGGGCTACAACCCACTTCTTCGGATGCATCCGAAGAAGTGGGTTGTAGCCCACGAAAGCTTATGCTCTAATAAATTTGTTAGTCTCTAAGGTGCCACAAGTACTCCTGTTATTTTTGCGGATACAGACTAACACGGCTGCTACTCTGAAACCTGTCAATGAGATAGTTATCCCTTATTCCAAAGGACCTGTCTTCCTCCCCAAATGTCTCTGAAGAATTGTTTTGAGAAGCTCACATCTCAAATTATACTTTATCATTCCTACCCCCATCCTACCCTCACACATAACTTAGAGACACAATACCTTCCTGAAAGCTATAGCTGTCAGCTGTTGGGATTGGTGAGAAATTAACCTCACAGACTCTCGCTTCATGACAGTTTATATACTGTTACCAGGTTTATAATGACTCTTAGTATTTGTGAACACATCATTCTTGACAGTTCCTAGCCTGCTCATGGGCCATATACTACCCTCTATCTACACACAGAACTCCCAGCGATATCTCTCCAAGAGGTTGATTGTTCAGCATCTTTTTATTTCCTAACCATAAAGACAATGATAAGCCCCAAGACTAAAGAAAAAAATCTCTGCTTTCTGCTTTAAACTTAGCAATTCAATACTTAGGGGCACTGCAGGCTGGTAGTTTGCTTGAAGTTAATAAGTCAGACTTTTTGCCACTACCTTCATGGTAATTTACATAAACATTATCCATAATGGCTTGTGCTGGAACTTTTAATAATTTCTTAACTTCTGCAAATAGAGCTGACTAGTTTTGAATATGTCACTTTAGACTGTAATATACAGTAGAATATGATGCAAAATGCTTGTGACTTAGGTACAGTTTCTTAAATTGCTCTCTTTCTGGCTACCTCCAATAGAAACAGGTTGTGAATATTAACAAAAGATGGCTCATTCTAATGCAGATGATGCAAGATAAATTAAGATAGTTAACACAGATTAAATATTCTGAAGAACTTGTGTTTAGTTTGCACATTTGAATTATGACAGGTTCAATTTATTTCACTGATCCTTGGATCCATTCAGGACATTTCTTATACAATCCTATAGCAACTAATTGAAATAAGGTAGAAAAAAAGGGATTCAACCCTGAAAACAAGGTTGCATTGTGGTTACAGTTTTGCTGAGCTTACATTGCTTGTGGCATTTCTGTCATCTCTGTATTTCATGGATTTATTAAATCTTGTTTCTTATGACAGCCACATCTGCTGACTGTTGAATCATCATTCAAACTTCAGATCATTCCTCTGTTTCTTGCACTTATTTTTAAATGGACTATAATTCATTGGATTTTATGCATAATGACAATTCAGACAGCATGGGGTAAATTTTCAAGGTGGTGAGTGGGAGGTACAGTCTAAGCACAAATCCGATTATTTGTTAATAGGATTTGTCTGCATCTCTTCTGCCTATTCCTTTGAAAATGTACAGCTGTGTCTCATTTACTGGGTAATCCTATTGGCAACAAACACCACCACCATTAGAAACTCCGAAGAGTGCTGGCTACGTGCTAAGGTGGCTGTCTATGCAGGAGCCCCAGAGCAGGGCATGACATTAGTATTTCAGTTCCTGAGCAAGTGACAATCAGGCACATGGCGAAATTTGTTTGTAGAACTATCCTACTCCTCAGTTGCTCTTTATCAGCCAAGTCGAACACAGCATCAATATCAATAAGGTGGCCAAAACATCTCCCTTTAGAGAACTGTTTGCCATCATTATCACTAACACTGTGCTGGCAGCTATCACTAACGTGGGAGAGATGGCTTAAAATGCTACATCGAGACAAATGTATTCTCCACAATACATCAGCTATGTGGTTGAATTCCTGGGAGAACATCTGTCACATAAAGAAAACAACCTTGTCTTCCCACATGAGCTAAAAACAGTAGCAAATTGTCCATCCAACTATCTATGCACATTCTTATATTTCCAACTATTGTTGTTGCATCTGAATGAGAGGACTTGCTTGGGAGAAGAAATAGGTATGTAATGAATTGATAGAAAACTACAATAATTGCAGGGCACTTATTAAGTAAGCGTAAGTTAAGTACATAGGCTTCTTATTAGAGAATTTACTCCTGGGGGAATTCTGTGCCCCTGCGGGGGTGCAGAATTCATACCTTCTACAGATTTCTTGGCGCCTCTGCAGAAAAATGGGGGAGCAAAGAAATCTGTGGGGAACACACGCCCTGTCCCCGGCAGTCCACGTGCGTCTGCTGGGAGCAGCCAGCAGCAAAGAGCAGATCACCGCGGGAAGGAGAAGGCCAGGCCTGCATGCCTGCATCCATGGAGACACATTAAGGGGATGGGGATGGGTACATGCCTGCATGCAAACGAGTGAGAGAGACACACACTGTCCCTCTCAGTCACTGTTGCTGCATCCTGGGCTTGGAGGCCTAGGGCTGTGTGAAGCAGGCTCTGTCCCTGAGGCAGAGCAGAAATGTAACAACTAAGCAGGCAGGCTGCTAATGTTCCCATTGTTAGTTAATTGTTCTCATTCTTAGTCAATTAAGGCTCCTTTACCTTGCCAGAGTGGTGTAAAGGAGTCTTATTGTAAATGATAGTAATGGGACCCTCAGCTAGGAAGGTCTATGCCAGGGGTAGGCAACCTATGGCACACATGTGTGCCAAAGGCCAGGGCTGGCTCCAGGCACCAGCCTGGCAAGTAGGTGCTTGGGGCGGCCACTCCGGAGGGGGGCGGCACATCCAGCTATTGGCGGCAATTCGGCGGACGGTCCCTCACTCCAGCTCGGAGCGAAGGACCTTCTGCCGAATTGCCACCGCAGATCACGATCGCGGCTTTTTTTTGGCTGCTTGGGGCGGCCAAAACCCTGGAGCCGGCCCTGCCAAAGGCAGCACGCGAGCTGATTTTCATTGGCACTCACACTGCCCGGGTCCTGGCAACAGGTCCGGGGGACTCTGCATTTTAATTTAATTTTAAATGAAGCTTCTTAAACATTTACAAAATCTTATTTACATACAACAATAGTTGAGTTATATATTATAGACTTACAGAAAGAGACCTTCTAAAAACATTAAAATGTATTACCGGCACACAAAACCTTAAATTAGAGTGAATAAATGAAGACTCGGCACACCACTTCTGAAAGGTTGCCGACCCCTGGTCTATGCCCTTTCTCGCTTTTCTTCCTGTGCCAGAGAGCCACAAGGGGGTTAGATTACAGCTCAGGATCTATTTTACTTATCAATTTAAAAAAAAAATGCAGAACCATGAGTAGCAAAACTGTATGACTTTCATGTGTGAAAGTCGGAGCAGTTTAAAGCGACATTCTGCTTTACAGAACACCAAACACCAAAGTAAAAGTAATGTAATTTATATGAAAATCCAGGATTATAACTGGAATGCGGGGTATTGGTTACCAAGTATTTGTAACTTAACTTTCATGTGTTTAGGAAATACTGAACAGTTATTTCAGAGTAGCAGCTGTGTTAGTCTAAATTCACAAAAAGAACAGGAGTACTTGTGGCACCTTAGAGACTAAGACATTTATTTGAGTTATTGTGATTTTTTTTCTATATGGTAGTTTAAATAAATTACCAAAATAAATGAAACTGGTGCGATTATATTGCATTATTTTGGCAAGTAAAATATGCAGAATTTTGGATTTTTTGGCACAGAATTCTCCCAGGAGTAAGAATTATTAAATATCTAATGCGCCAGCACATGGTCAATGACACTTTGAACAATAGACTATCCTCTTCCCTGGAGAAAGTTTTTTAGCCACAATAATTAGATGAGTGTTTTTAGAGTCCCAAAACAGGGACTGGGAGTCTTGTTTTATACTCCGATATCCTGACCCATATATACAAGCTCAGACCTGACATGTAATGCCAATGATTGTGGGGGTTTTTTCCCTACCGTTTGTTAGAGGTTTTGCAACAGGAGACATGAGTGAAATTTTAGAAAAGGACTAGAGGACGAACTTCTCCCCACAGCTTTCAGTAGGGGGTGGAGAGTAATCAGTGTCGCTCAGCCCTGTATATTCCCATTTTCCCACATTCCACATGATCAGCTGTTGAGCTGGATCTGGGCAGAGAGGAGCATTGTAGCTTATCACCGGGGACAGCATTTTTCTCCTGCTGGTGACTGATCTCTGGAGCTGGGTTGGCAGCTGTCACAGTTCAGAGCAACTGCACCTCTATTCCCCACTCATGGTCCACCAAGAGCACCTACTTTAGGCTCCCAGCTCCTCGGCCATCAACTCTCTTGGACAAAGACCTGCATCTCTTTCTCCAACCTGATTGGGGTGTTAAGGCTGCACATCTCCCTGATTTATACTGTGATATTCCCAGCAAGCCAGACTGCCTAAAAGGCCAGGATCTGCTTTCTCTCCAGAGGCTATGCACAATGTATTTCCCACAGTTATAAGTTACTTTACAACTCTTTCTAAGCAAGCACATTTGTTTTTAAGGTGAAAGCATGACCGAGAAAACATATTAAAAACAATAAAACTACCTACATGCATGCTAAAAAGCTTAAAAGGTCACCCCCAACTCCAGCTTTGGGTTCCGATAGGTGTCAGTTCTTCAAAACACTCAAATTCATAACTGTCTCAGATTCAGACCAAGAACACAGACTGGGCAGTTCAGCTGTTTCTTTATACCTCTCGTACCTTGAATCTCCAGTCTCTGGGAACAGATAATCACCTTCTCCTCAGAGTGTAGCTACAGAAGACTGGGTTTTTGCATCACTGGGATGGGGAATTTACATTACCCCCTCCTTTGGTATTCCCAAGGAAATCCCCTTCACACTTACTGGCCCAAAAGGTCATTCTTGTCTGGCACATTTTCAGTATAGTCCTTTGAACTTCCAGTCCTCCGCCACACCCCCACCCCCGAGAGGATACATACAATCCCAGCCCACAATAATACATACATATTGCATTTAGTTCAATGGACACCACAGATATTTAAACTTAATTCAATAAGGCCTAAATTTGTCAAGTCTGTCAGAGCATCTTCCTGCCTTTCCACCTTCATCCCCCATGGGCAGAGAGTGCAGAGCAGAGGAGCCCAGTTGGGCAGGATGGGGGCTGAGATGCCTCCCAGCAGTACTTCTTCCTACCACCAGAGGTTCCGATACGAGGGAGAGGAATTTGGAGCAGGGAGGGAGAGAACACAAGACAAGCTCAGGGAGGGCCTAGCAGGAGGAGGCGACTGAGGAGGTGGACAGGCTCATGGTACTATGCAGGAATGCATCCTCCACATTGGTGGTAATGTTAAATGTTGCCAAGTCTTGTGATTTTATCACAATACAATATCTGGTGTTTGTTTTTCTTAAATCTTCAGCTCCTGGAGTAGTGTGATTCTGTGCGAATCGTAGCTTCCATTTAAAACAAAAAGGTAAATTTCTCTAGATCTTGTGGTTCTGGAGACAAGCTTGAAAAATGAGCCTAAAAGCTCAAAATCCACAAAGCAAATAAAATGTACCTCAAACTTATTATCTTCTAAGATCTCTTGATTGTTAAACCAATTTCTTGGGTTTTGAGATTATGGCACATGAATTTTGAACACATGGGGTTGGCTGACAAGAAGCATAATTCTGTGGAATGAATTTCCCATTCTGTTACAATGACTGGGATTCAGAGGTTGAAGAAGCTGCAAGTTGTTTCATTCTTGCTAGTGTCTATTAGTTAACAACATAAGAACAGTCATACTGGGTCAGACAGACCAAAGGTCAGGCCCTCCCTGAGCTTGTCTTCTGACAGTGGCTGGTGCCAGATGCTTCAGAGGAATGAACAGAACAATTTATAGAGTGATCCATCCCCTGTCGTCCACTCCCAGCTTCTGGTAGTCAGAGGTTTAGGGACACCCAGATCATGGCATTGCATCCCTGACCCACTTGGCTAACAGCTATTGATGGACTTATCTTCCATGAACTTATCTAATTCTTTTTTGACCCTGGTTATACTTTTGGCCTTCAAAAGATCCCCTGGCAATGATTTCCACAGATTGACTGCATGCTGTGTCCAGAAGTACTTCCTTAGGTTTGTTTTAAACCTACTGCCTATTAATTTTACGGTGTGAACCCTGGTTCTTGTGTCATGTGAATATCTAAACACTTCCTTATTCACTTTCTCCACACCATTCATGATTTCATAAACCTGTATCATACCCCCCTTAGTTGTCTCTTTTCTAAACTGATGTTCTAAGTTGTTTAATTCTTAATCCTTTTAACCATTCGCTCAATTGAAGAGAGAAACAGAAAGTAGAATCCTTGAGGGCCTGTCAGCTTGGCAAACCCTAGAATGGCATAGTACCAGTAGAAATCAATGTTGCAATATTGCAAACAGTGATGGAGTATAACTTTGGTATTAGGAGTTTCAAGATTGCCACAAATTAACCCTTATTTTCAGCAATAACCTTTAATATATTTGATGTAAAAGTATTCCACATGCCTGCAAAGTGGGTTTTTGTTTTTTAATGAAATGCAAGGGGTTGACATATGGTCTACAGTACTAGCATGTTTTTATAGCCAATGAATTGGTATTGTTTTTCCATCATATTTTTTGAAGGTGATGACAATGGATGCTGTAAAGCATCAGAAATGGTAGCATGATTTTGTAACTCAGGTTCTATTGGTACAGTGTCTGATGGTAGGACTCTTGAGGATGCAGTGTGCATCTTTGTTCTCTACTTTTCCATTATTCCATATTCAGAATAAATAGTCTCCCACATCTCTTCTGTCCTTGGTTAGTCTTGGATCCAATAAAATAAAATAAACTACCTCCCCACCTATATGGATATTAATAGCAAACTGTCATTTCACTTTAATTGGGAAGTCATAAATGTGTTGTCTACTCCTCCTAACTTTTTCATTTTCAGAATGTGTTGTCGTTTTTCTTTCTTCAAGTAAACAAAGTGCCTAGAACATCTTGTTTGATTCTCAACCCTCGCTCCCATCTCTGTGCTTTTGAACAGAGAAATCAGGTCAGACCTTGGTATCTCACATACCAAAAAGAAAATCATATTTAGTGCAAGTTAATGACTGTCTTCCCATCCTATGAATTTTCTTCCATTTCATTTGCTCCATTGTTTCATCCATTTTCAACTGGCTTCATTTCCTGCTGGATCATTGACTGACTTTGTAACAGGTTCTCTTTCCATTGTGAACTTGCAAGGCAAATCACATTATGTTTTTGAGCACAGCGATGGTATGTTCACCACAAAGTGTTTTATTGCGGATCTAGTGGTAATCCCTTTCATGCCCAGGTCAAATGAAAATAATATGACCATGCAAAATAATTATTATTTCCAAGCTTTTCATAAAGACCTTTGCTCAGATATATACCACCCTCAGTCTGTCTGCAGAACTAACAGCCATTAAATCAAAGCATCTTCCATTGTAAAGCCTGCTAATTATAGCTGCCTCTAACTGTTGCTCCATGCTGCTGTTTATTGAACAATTATATTATTAATTTAAGGGTTTTGACACAGAGTAAGTGGGGTCTGTAAGGAAACATCAGCACCACTTCTCCCTCTCAGCATTCCCTCTCCTTCCCACTTCACCTCACTTCTGTCTGATTTTCCCCCTGGACCATTTGACACAGGGGTCATATGACGGCCAGACTATTTAAAGCAAACATAATTGCTTATTTCTCAGAATGGTGGGAAACAGGAGGAGGGGCTGTCTATGAAGATGGGAAAGGATTTATGAGGCCTAGAGATATGCAGAATATAGAAGAATCCAGAGTAGGGTGTGTGACAAACTGACAATATCCTGCAACATCCTGGACAAACCTTATGGAATTAAGCTAGACTGTATAGAATTAAGTTAAACCTTACTGAATTAGATTTAATAACTTTGTGGTCCAATGTATTAAAAATGCAATTGTGTATGTGTTATTGTGGAATTGTATATACTCCTTTAGGAGGAGGAGGGTGCAAATGTAATTCCTTTGGTTATCAGCTCTCTCAAAGTCGCCCCCTGGAGAGGTTTGCTTGTAGGAGTTCAAACTGGATTCACCAAGGACCAAGAGACGAAGAAAGGATTTTTGGATAAATAGCCTGGTTTTTAAACAGGCTCAAGGCCTTCTACCTGATTCAGCAAGTGAACAGGATCCCTGGTCCATGGAGGGTCCTTAGGGAAGAGTTGGAAGGACTGGGACTACTGAGGCCACATAAGACTGGATGCTGGTTCTGAGCTGAAGCTCTCATGAACTTGAAATGATAAGGAAACCCCTTGGGCGGGGTTTTGAAGGACTGCTCTTGCCAGGGCCCGGGTTAGGGTTGGGGTGATCTCTAATAAGCTTATTAGCATGCATGTAGTTTCTTTTATTGTTTTTTTTTATATATAAATTTTCTCTGTAGCACTTTTACCTTAAGAATAAAATAGGGTTGCATAAAATGATCTGTGTGGTATCTACCACTGTGGGCAATCACACTGTATGTACTGTCTCTGAAGAGAAAGCAAGCAGGACTGCTTGGGCAGCCTGTCTCTGCTGGGAATTAAACAGTGAAGGCAGGGAACTATTCAGCTTTGGGAGAAGAGAAGCGATATGTGTCTCTCCACCAAAGAGAGGTGATGGGCAGGAGGCTGGAAGCCTGAGCATGGGTGCACATGCTACTCTATAGGGGGAATACAGGTGCATTTGTTCTGAACTGTGACAGGGAGTAGCAAAGGAAGGAAATGGCCTGGGGAACAGAGGTCAAGTGTCAGCTGGAGACCCAATCTTACGATTGTCCTTGTCTAGGGGTTCCAGGTCAGGTGGGATGGGAAGAAGCCCCCAGTCAATTCCTGCATTACCAGGGGCAGATCTGAGCCAAGACCCTCGTGGCAAAAGGATTATTGAATTGTTAACTTATTAAGGGAAGCACCTGGTTATCCAGCGAAGGCAAAGAAGCTTGGATTGAGCCATGTATCCAGAGGGCATACAATTATTTTACCCTGGGAGGGAAGAAGGATTAATTGAACCTTGAAACAGCAAGGGTGCAGACTTAAGTCCAGGGGACAAAGGAAGTCTTTTGTCTGGTTTGGACTTTTATTTGGCTTGGGAAGAGAAGACTTCATAGTTTGGAAGGCCAAACTACTTTACTAGAAGGGACACTGAGGGTGAATTGCCTTACTGACAGGGCAAGGCTTACTGTAGGAGTAAAACCCCAAAGAGGCAATAGTGGAGGAAAATTGAGACACTGATGCCAGAGATAAGTACATGCTACAGGCATGACACTGTATGGGCCGTACACTCATATTAAAACCATTGGGAGTTGATGCTATTAATAATATTTATGTTTTCATACACATACGAATTGCCTAGTTAAATAAGCAAAGTTGAGGAACTATCCTTGAACTAGGTAACTTTGGGATGCAGAAAATCCAGATGACGTGTGACCAGTAATTGGTATAATTTTCAGAGCAGCAATTAGTACAAGAATTTTCCTGCACTAAAAAGTTTTATACGGCACCTCTTTACTCTATAATAATTAGAAGTGGGGTTCTGAAAGAGTTACTATCATAGAATTGCAAATGACGAGTTACACCTACGAAATGACGGTGTCAGACACACTATGCTTTGAACTGTGAGGAAAATAAGGTACATGACATATGGATGCCCAATAACATCTCAGAGAAGTCACATTCACAGTCATAGTCAGCAGATTAACATTTTAACAAGAAGCTGTTCCCAATGGGATTGCCTCTTTCAGATGACTGAGAAAACACTTCAAACTGTGCTGAGGAACTGGAAAACTAGGAATAGAAAACTCTGTTAGAGCCTTTAATACCAAAGAGTCCATTGAACTTTGTTTGGCAGTAGTGCTCATCTCATACACAGGAAAGATACTCCAAGAGGTTGTTTCCCATGCCAGCAAAACTGCAAAGCTCATAGAGGTGTGTCCTTAGTTAGGTAGGAGCCTTTCATTGAACTTTATCTTTGTGTAATCCATTGCTTGATGTATGTTATGCATCCCTCTCTGTGCCTAATCCACAGAGGATGTGAATCTGCTACAACTCCCAGCTAATGGGAGCTAGTTGTTTAGCATTTTATGCTCCTAGCTCTAGGCCTGGTGACGTCCAAGAGGCATTGCACTTCTGTCACGATGAGTGATCTTTGCATACACCTCACTGTGTAGCCTGCTGGAAGTCTGTTGTCACTGTATAATAGCATGGAAGGAGTCACGCTTCATAGTGGAGCTGTATCAGGGACCACAGGTCTTGAATGCCAGTCTACAGGGTTCTTAGAAGCTAGTAAGTTCTGACCTGCTATCTAGTAACCTATTCCAATGCTAACAGTTGCCAGAACTGGAAGCTCAACTCTGACAGAGGATGCCAGTCCTGAGATCTGATTGGCAGAACTCTGAGGGTCCTGATTGGTTCCCTCCTTCTATTTAAACCAAGCACAGGAACAGGAATTTGTCCATGCAAATGGGTTTCCCTGATTAGGACTGCTTCCCTTGTGCTATCTGCTCCAACTACCTGCCTCTGACTTGCTGGTAACCTGACCCTGGCTTGCCCTCTGTCCCGTCTTGGACTCTGAGCTCCTGGTATCTGAGACAGCCTGGCTCCCAACTCCTGTTTTGACTGCTAGGTTAGACCTCTCACATTCTGGTTGTGAAGAGCTGTTACAGAATGTGATGATTTTGACACACTAGTGCCTTCCTGACCATTAACTCTAATGAGCATGGTCAGTGGCCAGAAACTTTCAGTCAGAAGTTTTTCTTTTTACAGTAACCTACATGCCTAAGGAGAGCCCTCCACAGGATAGGCAAAATAATAGGGAAAATAAAGAATTGCAAATCCCAACAATGTGCAGTCTAAGATATCAGGGTAACAAATGCATTTCTACAGTAGAAATTCCAGCACAAACAACTGGTTTTTGAGGTTAGCCAGCATCTTTTACAATAGCTATCATGATTTCTAGTCTAGAGGGGAAAATAAGAGGAAGGGGCAGTGTACAAGAGTTTGCTGGGGCTCGACCCTCTCCGGGGCGACGGGGAGCCACACCGGCTCACTACCCACCGGGGCTGGGCACTCTGTCTGGCGGCAGGGTTTCCCTGGCGGTCCTTGCTGTCCTGCGAGGCACGATAAGCCCAACCCTAGCTTCGGGCGGACACCAACATTAGGTCAGGGCTCAGACCCTCAGTCGGGGCTGAGCAATAGTATAAAGTATTTAGGCCCAGGCCCTAGGTCAGGGCGGGGCAACAAACGCTGGGACAGGCGCTCAGGCCCTCAGTCAGGGCTGAGCAACAGTATAACCTAAGCCACAACAGGCCTGGGAGAGGGGGAGACTGCCACCCACGGGTTGGGTGGCAGGGGGGATGCAGGCCCTCCCACTCCACTGCGTCCCAGCCCGGGGCCCTAGCAGTGGCAAACGGCCCGCTGCTTAGTCAGTGGGGATCCTGGCCGCAACACACTGACATAGGCTCTGGTAATGCTGCAGCCAGACTGGGGTCGGCTGCCCCCGGGCTACTTCCACTCTCCCCCTCTGGGCCTACCTGGGGGCTGGTGTCGGCCTCGGGGGGGTCCTGGACCATGGGTTCATCCGGCCAGGCGTCGTTCGGCAAGTCCGGCAACTCCTCCGGGTAGTGGGCATAGGGCAAGCCCGGCGGCTCCTCGGGATAGTAGGCGCAGGGCAGGCCCGGCGGCTCCTCTGGGTAGCGGGCGCAGGGCAGGCCGGCGGCTCCTCAGGATAGTAGGCGCAGGGCAGGCCTGGCGGCTCCTCTGGGTAGCGGGCGCAGGGCAGGCCCGGCGGCTCTCGGCGGCCGCCCCGGGTCGCGGAGGTTTCCCCGCCCCGAGCTAGGCTGGAGACGTCTGGTCTCTTCGGCGGCTGGGGCCTGACTGAGTTCTGAGGGACAGCCTTTATGCTTCCGGGTCGCCGCCTGACCCTCTGAGGGCCGGGCTCAGGGCTCCCTGGCTCCGCCCACTGCGGCCTCCGGATGGGCTCTTCCCGCTCCGGGGCGACAGGGAGCCACACCGGCTCACTACAGGCAGTTTTGTTGTTGAATCACTTCATCACACTATGAATTCATATAATATTCAAATTACAGGTCATATTTCTTTCCCTCAGGGCTAAACGTAATAGTCCTAGAGCCACAAACACTAAAGAAGGTAAATATTTATGTAAGTATTTGTATCATATTTGGTGTACTCTTTTCCATATAGACTAGGTTCTTTTTGAATCTAGGATTGTTTTTCCATTAGGATTGAGAGTGAGAAAGAGAATTTATTATAAAGTCTGTCTCATGTGCTAATCAAATACTTTGTAATTTAATATTTGATCAAATATCCTTCTTTTATTTGAACGTTGACTATAATGCAACGAGAAAGGCATTTATCTAATATTTTTATAGCTTGAGCATTTTGACTCCAGTTCTTTAATAGATGACTTTAAGAAACACTAACAGACTGCAGAGGGGAGATACCTTCAACAAAACTGGAGTGGGAAATGTGGAACAAATTTAAAATAATATATTTTTTCACAATGGGGGAATAGTGATCCTTACTCCCTGTCCTTAACAACTAGACTTTACAGTTACTCTAAAAGGCTGTTAAGAGAAGAGAGAAGCCATGTGAAATTGTGATTCATTCATTTGGAAATTGAAAGTGAGCAGAGTGATGTTTGAAAGCTAATATTTTTACATTTTGAGAGAGAATTTTTATCTTTTAACATAAGATTTATAATAATGCCAGACTGCTGCTGAAAAGAGAGACTATTTAAAAAAAAGGCAACATTCCTTCATCTCAAAATTGAAAAGAAGCAGAACATTTTTAGAAGAGGAATGTTTGACTTTCAAGCAGCCAGAATAAATAGAAAGTCTTTTACATTGAAGATTTGTGAGTCTCTTCATCCTGAGCTTTAAAAATATTAAATATTCTTTAAAAACTCAGTTCACTTACTTTCTATTTTTATCCAAATAGATTCTGAGCTCTCACTTCAAGAGCTCAAGTCAAATTGTAAAAAATGTTGATCTTTGAGAAATTCATTTGAGCTTTTAGAGAAAACATTTAGTTTTAAAATCTTTTTTGCCTAGATTTTGCCATGTTTTACCATATATTATTGTTTAGCACCAGTTATAACTTGTTACTTAATACAAGCTTGTTTTCTGTCTGCTTCCAGACAGAGCGGCATGTGAAATTCCTGCTTTTTGGAAAAAAAAATATGACTGAGGAGAAATGTTTACAAAATGAGAATCCCTGATTCACAGAGATGAAGCTTTGTGTGACCAATGGATGGTCCCAGAACATCCACAGGGACTACTTGTTACCAACCTATTTTCCTCTTCTCACCCACTTTCTTGTTTAGTACTCGATGAAAGGGCAGGTTGACGTTGGTGACCAGGTTGGTCTTCTAATGACCTTAGGATGGTTAGAACTGAGGGGGTAGCAGCATGTTCATGCACAGATGGATTCAGATAGCTCATGCTCATACTTGTAGCTGTTAACAGAGGACTACCAGCGGGAGCAGAGGCCATGCTTGAGAACTGACTACAGGCAAAACTGACTGTGTTGCAATTCTGATTGTTGCTGAACACCCGGTTCCTTCTCACTTACACGACTATTGCCAACCCACTGCCACAGAGATGGAGGAATCCAAATCTTGACAGCCAGTGTCCCCAGCAGCGGCGGCTCCAGGCACCAGCGCTCCAAGTGTGCGCCTGGGGTGGCAAGCCGTGGGGGACACCCTGCCAGTCCCTGCAAAGGCGGCAGTCATGGAGCCTTCGGCGGCATGCCTGCGGGAGGTCCGCCGGTCCCGCAGATTCAGCAGCAATTCGGCAGCGGGTACGTCGAAGCCGCGGGACCGGCGGACCTCCCGCAGGCATGCCGCCGAATCCGCGGGACCGGGGAACTCCCGCAGGCATGCCTCCGAAGGCAGCCTGCCTGCCATGCTTGGGGCAGCAAAAAAGCTAGAGCCTCCCCTGGTCTCCAGAACACACCACCTGTCATATCTTCTCTCCCTGAGGTGCTGAAATAAAGAGTTCCAGGACAGGCTGTAAAAGGCATCTGTAAAAATAACTTGCCCATATTAGGCAAGGAAGAAGTGAAGAAAACTGATCCTGCAATCCTTAGTGAACTAAAATTCCTTTTAACTTTAGCGGGAGTTTTACCTGACAGAAGAATGAGGGTTTGGGCCCAAAGTTTCACTGTGAGGAATGGATTCCCTTCCTCCATCCTCAATTCTACTACTAGATCTTGTATTTATTTTATTTCTTTATGTTTTTAAAGTAATGCAGCTGCAGGAAGTTTCTCCCTTCTACCAGCCATGAAGTACTGGTACCACCTGTTCCCCTATGACTGAACACAAGGCCTAAAACTTTTTATATAGCAGTGACAAACAGTAATTGTAAAATTATTAGCAATTCTTTGTCTGCTATTTTGCAATAATATATAAGCTATGTCTTGCAAAAGGCACTGTGAGATTTCACAGCCCTCAGATTAACTTTACAATGAAGTATTTCTACCCAGGACAACTGAAAAATAAAAAAATAAATCCTATACTTGAAAAGCCAGGGAAGCATTGGGTTAGCTTGTGTATCTAGCAAACAGCCTATAGTGAGGGTCCCAGGGTCTTCAAATCTAGACTTACTCCAGGGGCATACTAATCTGTTCTTGTGCTTGTCTGCAAGAAGATGGGGGTAGGTGGAGTTTAGGCTCCACCCATTCCATTCTCTTCCCACCTCCACATCACTGTGTTCCAAACAGGGGGTAAATGGTTGTGCAGCACCCGCTTGCTCCTGAGTGGCCTGCATAGTGGTGTAAGGGAGGCTTCTCTGTGCAGGCATTTCGCCCAGGTCACAATATAGCCCATTGTGCTGAATGGTGGACTAGCTGACTTTACAAAATCAGCCGATCTTATACATTTCACATAATGCATCTTTATTTAGCATGCACTGTAAAAAAGGTAAAGATTATATTTCCCGATTTGAAATGATCTTTTGAGGGCGAGAAACCCCCCCCCCCTTTTTTTTTAACTTGGGACAGTAATTGTAGCTGTTAATCATCCTCTTTCCATTAGATTGTGCCTGGCCATTCTACATGTCATCTTTCTTCATTATATTACTATTATAAAGTAACTTTTTTTCTTCTCTGGTTTCCTAATAATGTTCTTAAAAAATATCTTGGTGGAGTCTGCAGTTCTACCTTTCCCCCCAGATGTTAAATGCAATACGTGCTATCTCTATGATTTTTTTTTTTTTAGTAACTATCTTAGCCTATTAAAACAAGGTTTCCTTGATACATACAAGCCCCAAGATTTCTTTGTGTTGCTTAATGGAATGTTACAACAACCTTGTGATGAAGAGAGGTGTGTGATATGCTGGCTTTTAATAATGTTATGGATTGCGACAAACCTTGTTATGGTCAGTCATAACCACTGCCTTGCATTCAGGATAAATGTTAATAAGCTATTGTAAAGAAGTGGCTGAAACAATAGCAATAACATCCAAATCACACGCACATGAAAAAGCTTGAGTAGAAGCTGAGCCCTGTCGCCCAGTAGGTTTCAAGTGCAGGGGTTAGGGCTTGGATTGGTGAAGCTATTTGTGTGTGTGTGTGAGAAACATAGCACAAAGGGAGGGACACACAGACATCCAGAAAGCCATGCAGACAGTAACAGATGTGCTGGTAGTGTGGCCCTTAGAGAAGGCTCAAAGAGAGAGCTTTTGGGGGCCCAGAGTGCTGGCTGGAAAGGCAGGTTTGGAACAGTGAGCAAAGAAACTGTCTCCTGCTGTTTGATTCCTACTGTGTTCAGAGAAACAGGACTTTATGTATAATCTTTGTAAATAAACAAGATTGCATCAAATCTCTCACCTATTTCTTCTAACTGGAACAAGCCACAACACGCTAAATTTGGCTACAATTTACTTGTTATCAAGCTCATCAGTTAAATTGTTAAGTAGAGGAGATCATTAAAATAACAGCATCAAAGTTGTTGGTACTGTGATCATAATCCAGTTCCCATTGAAATGAGTGCAAGTTTTCCATTGAATTCCAAGGCAGTTGCATCAGATTCTGTAGTTGTTGGTGGTGATGGTGACGATGGACAATAATAACAAAGTTGTTGCAGTTGACATATTTACAGTTACAGACCCAATTAAACGATCTTTGAGATAAAGTTACCGCAATGTTTGCAGTTTATCTACTGACGTGGGCAGAACTGTAAAAATCTGAATAACAAACATGATTGTAAGTTCTTTGGGGCAGAACTTGTTCTATGTTCATATAGTGCCTAGCACAAGGGGCCCTGGTCCATGCCTTGGGTTCCTAGGTCCTATGATAATACAAACAATGGATGATGATGATGATAATGAGCATTAAAGCCAAATCCTGTAAGTATTTCATCCCTGGAACTCCCATTGAAGGTACTGGGAATTCTGCATGCAGCCTGCTTGCAGGATAGGCCTTAATCTAACAAGATAGGTCAATGGATATCGAAAGTTTTATAAGTTCTGGAACATCCCCATTTAGCTTTGTTATATTAATGGGTACTGAGTCAGATTCTACTACATTTCTTTTGCTAATTTATCAAATTAATTCAAATATATAAATACAACTGTCAGCAATGTGCTCTGTGCCACGGAAATGTAATAAGATGCGGGACCCTGCACACTAGTTCAGGGGAATGGATTAAATAAATCATCATTTATTGTGAATTCGTTTTTAAAGCTAATGGAAAGTTAAAGATGCTGAGCAAGTTGCTGGAGTCACTCCACAGTTTGCAGGGCCTAGCCTTGAGATTATAATCTCTCCAAGGCAGAGACCTTGTCTGTATTTTAATATGAAACACCATGCCCGCCAATGACACTGTAGAAATCTTAAATAGTAATCAATCTTTGTGGCGTGAAAGAAGCTGTGTGTTTCCAGCGGTTCATCAAGGCTCATTATACAAGATGATGGTCTCACCATGATGCAGGGCAAAATATTATCATTATTGTATTTCATGTATATAGTGCCTAGATGTAAACCCCCACAAAACTACCAAGTAGTTTCTCCTTTTTTTCTTTGGTGATGATTCTTGCTGTAAATACCATCTGCCAGGCTCTTAACATGTTCTTCCTTACCCCGTCCTTGTCATGTACGGTTTGCACCTATCTAGTCCCCGTAGGGGTCTATAATATTTAAACTACATACACTACCACTAAGGGTTAAATTCACTTCTATTTAGGAGGATCAGTGTAAGGTCTATTCACTGCTTAAGTCCCACTTTAGCCATAAGTGGAACCTAAATTGAGCAGTGGCTTTTGTGCTGGCACTCTGCACATGGGTGAATTTCAATTTAGGTGCTTGCTTAATATAATTTTAATTTATCCAAATATTTCAGAACTCTGGGGAGTCTGAACCTAGGACTTTAGATTGTGGTAGACAGAGCAGATGGTGCTGTCTTTTCTTAAAAGATATTCCTCCCAGGATAAAAGAATCTTGGGTAGAACTTGGACTCATTATATAGAATGAAAGATGTGGGGTTTCTCTGCACAACTGCATAACTGCTTACTGTGGCAGTTCTGCAGAAAAGGACCTGGGGATTACAGTGGACGAGGAGCTGGATATGAGTCAACAGTGTGCCCTTGTTGCCAAGAAGGCTAATGACATATTGGGCTGCATTAGTAGGAGCATTGCCAGCAGATCATGGGTAGTGATTATTCCCCTCTACTCGACACTGGTGAGACCACATCTGGAGTATTGCATCCAGTTTTGGGCCCCCCACCCTCAGACAGGATGTGGACAAATTGGAGAGAGTCCAGCGGAGGGGAACAAAAATGATGAGGGGGCTGGAGCGCCTGACTTACGAGGAGAGGCTGGGGGAAGTGGGCTTATATAGTCTGCAGAAGAGAAGAGTGGGGGGGATTTGATAGCAGCTTTCAACTACCTGAAGAGGATGGAGCTAGGCTGTTCTCAGTAGTGGTAGATGACAGAACAAGTGGGGGAGGACTAGGCTGGATATTAGGAAAAACTATTTCACTAGGAGGGTGGTGAAGCACTGGAATGGGTTACTTAGGGAGGTGGAATCTCCATCCTTCGAGGTTTTTAAGGCCTGGCTTGACAAAGCCCTGGCTGGGATGATTTAGTTGGTGTTGGCCCTGTTTGAGCAGGGGGTTGGACTAGATGACCTCCTAAGGTCTCTTCCAACCCTAATCTTCTATGATTCTATGAAATGTACTCACTTTGAATCCCAATGATAATGAAGAAAGATGCTGGTTACTATTTATATATTGCTGGAAAGATGAAATATTGGCATATTTCAGAAAAAAATTACATCATCTTAAGAACAACAAGAAGAAAGACAAGTGCAATATAATAGACATAAGAACTGAATTCAAAAACTCCTATTAATTTGAAGAATAATTAAATCGAAGCTCTGTTATGTACTTTGGTAACTGGAGTAAGAGTTGAGCAAAGAAGAGTGAAACTCAGTGGATCTAATCATGTAAGTAAAGATACTTGCAGGCATATGTTCCTGTAGGACTGGGCCCTACATTGTGATTAATGGAAGGAATAATGTGACATACAGAAGTGGGATTAGCCTTCTGCTGTACTTCCCTGTGAGACATGTGATATTTTCCCACCTCTTATTCCCTCTCCCATTTTATTTCCCATTTTATAGAAACCAACTGCTTTTCCATTAGAAATATTTATTCTAGAATGCTAATGTAAAACGATCTTTGATCACTGTTTTTTTCCTTTTCTGTAAAATTTCTTGCAAGCCCACCATACAATAGAACTTCGATTTAGGACCATCTGTCTTATAAACAACTATTATACAAACCATTTTTCCTGATGGAAGGGGGGGCGGGAAATCACATAACAAAAGTGATATTGATAAGAACAAATTGACATCTCTTTACATACCAATGCCTTCAGTGCATTGAAAATCACTTTGAAGTGGTTTGAAGGACAAGAAAGAAGTGATGCAGTGCACCATACCTGCTGTCATTTTGAGATGTTCAATTTTATGAACTCCTGAATCCCCAATTGGTTTGTAAAATAGGATTCCACTGCATTTTATTTCACTCCATCAAAAACAATTGAAAACATATTCTTGAAAAAAAATCTTTAAAATTTACTAATTTTTTTATACAAGAACAATATTCTGACAAAAATTTGCAGATGGGCTCTAGCAGCAAACGTCATACCCTGATTCTGAACACTTCCACATTTTTGAGTCCCAGGTACTTGTATTTTCAAAGGGCTATAAAGGACCCAACTCCTACTGAATTTCAAGTGGAGACAAGAACCTAATAGTTCCTTAAGTTTCTTTTGAAAATGTCAGCCTGTCAGCTGGAAAAAATTGCCCTATACTGAGATCTTAAGTGGGACTTAAATGATGCATAGACCTTGTGCTGGTTCTCTGTACACAGTGAATGTCACCTCATGTGGGCAGTTACTCATGTGTATAAGTGGATATTTAGGAATGGGGGATACACTTGTAAATATTATTCTAAATTACTAATTAGAAGTAAACCTTATAAGTATTGTTTCTGGAAAATACCCTACTATGAATTTACAGGTCATAAAAAAAAAGTTTGCATGAATAACCCATGAATAATGCCCTGGTATTGCTTTTACAAAGAGTTATAATAATTCTCTTTTTAAAAAAATGAATCTTCTTTTTTAACTGATTGATAATTATCAGGACAGTGTGTGATGTCTATTATGAATTGCACTAAAACTGAACTGAACCTGATAAATCTGGCTTTGTTATTGTAGTCCTGAGTAAGAGCTACAGATTGGTTTTTATCATTTGCCATTATCCAGTATATGTTGGCAGATATTTAGCAGAATGGATATCTTATAAAATAATGTATTGTGAGTTAATATATCTTTAGGCAGTTTGAAACCCCTGATGATTCAATGCTCACACTTGTCTCACTGATTTGTCCTTACATTACCCCCATTGAAAAGCATACATCTTTCAGGAAAAAATAAACAGCACTGTAAATTTCTGTAAAGAGAGAAGAATTGAAATTACACAAGTACAAAATACAGCTGACAGTTTTGTTGCATACATATTTGAAGCCACTTGTCTTCAATAAATAAAAATGCTGATTTTTTTTAGATGAAGAAACTGTATTTAGACTTTTATGATTACCTCAACCTACCTATGTAAATTAATTGCAATCCTATTGTCTTGTTTTAGGTTTGTTTTCTAATGCATTACCTTCTGATACTGACTAGTGAAAAGAAACATCTTTCAGGGGAATTAATTTTAAAATTTGATGAGAAATCAGATATGGGGAAAGAAATGAGCTCATTTTGCTTAACATTTAGGCAAGCACTTCAATGAGGTTTTCAAGCTTTGCATCTGTGTGGCAAAGCAATCTTAAAGTTAAAGCAGAAATGATTCTTTACTGCATCCTGTCTCTGGTCCTCAGGCTTTACTCTGGCCCTAACATAAGCTAGAGTTTCCAAGGGCTGTTCTAATCTGTGACGACTAATAATGGGTTCCCGGTGGCGTGCACATCAGTTGAGAATAGCCAGAGTGTACAGTAGTCCTCCAGTCACAGCCCATCTTGCCCTTTCATGACCCCTGGTATCTTCTCTGCACCAGGTCCAGGACAGAGGACAGCATAGGAGGTGGCTATACCAGATCTACCTCAACTGAGGACTTTTCCCATGCCAGGGGAATTCCCAGGTGGCAAGATGCAGCTAGTGGTCCAGGCCCTTTGCATTGCCACTGTGGATCAGAGAACCTGCCAAAGACCAGCACATTAGGCCAACAAACTTCCATGCAAGCTGTGGAAATATAGCATCAGATCTGTGTGACTGCTGATTTGTACCAGTCTCTTTTATAGCAATCATGAAATACATCACTTTCCAACAATTTAACAGAACAAAATATCTTCAAACAAAACAGACACAATTCATAGCACAGTTCACTGCTGGAGGGGAACGCTATATCATTATGAGCTATCTCCTTAACTGCTGGGAAAATAATTCCCAGATGGAAACAATCTGGTATGATGTTCCTGAATTCTTACTGCAGCCTGTCTTTGTCTCATTATTGTTAATGTTTCTATGTTTCAGAAAATCTCATCTTAGGTATATTTTTGAATCTTTGCTATAAGCAGCTCTGTAAATAAGTTCAAGAAAACACATCCGTCTTGACATGAAATCCTGGCCCCATTGACGTCAATGGGAGTTTTGCTATTGACTTCAATAGAGCCCAGGATTTTACCAATGCATTGTGGAAAATAAGATAGAGGCTTCCACCCTTTCTTTGGGGAAGGCTTCCTTACTCTGCCTTTATTTCTGTCAATATGCAAAAACATTGGTCAGAAGAAAAAAATTCTCTGCTTTTTGACTTGTTGTAGCATTGGGTATTGTAACATCTTGTGCACATTGCAAGTTGGTCCTTTTTTTTTTTTTTTTGGAAACTCATTTCTATTGGTTCATAACTATAAATAAAAATTCTCTGTGAGCTGAAAGCTGGTGATTCTGTGACCCCCAAAAGAACCGGTGATGCTATTAACTTTCCCGGATGCCTGTGAGACTCACTTCGTGTATTCAATGCCTGTACCGGGAATGAAAGGCAGCTTGGTTCATTTGATAGAGCACTGGATTCAAACTTGGGATACTTAAGTTCTATTCCTTCACCACTACTGTCCTGCTGTCTGAAGTTAAGCAAATTTAGGGGAAGGGATAGCTCAGTGGTTTGAGCATTGGCCTGCTAAACTCAGGATTGTGAGTTTAATCCTTGAGGGGGCCACCTAGGGATCTGGGGCAAAATCAGTATTTGGTCCTGCTAGTGAAGGAAGGGGCTGGACTCAATGACCTTCCCCTTCCAGTTCTAAGAGATAGGATATCTCCATTAATTTATTTAAATCACTTTGCCTCTGTTTCCTTTTTCCACCCTCTGTCCATCTTTATTTAGATTATAATCTTTTCAAGGCACTGACTATCTTGTCCTATGTGTATATACAGAAGCTAGCATAATGGGGCCTCTGAGTGCTATCACAATACAAACTCTTGGGTAGGTGAGTAGGTTTACCAACAATGATATCCCATTCAGTATGACAGAATTATTTACATGCATAAGGGTTGGCACTCCAAAGAGGTCTTAACAGAGACTAGAACATCACAAAGTGCTGGGCCATTTAGGAGCAATAAAACAGATGGTGGGGGAGGAGAGGTGGATGGAAGACATTGTAAGGGGAACCCTAATGAATATATATAATAAGCAGAAATATATATATATATATATATATATGGGCTGTCAAGCGATTAAAAAAATTAATCGCAATAAATCGTACTGTTAATAATATAATACCATTTATTTAAATATTTTTGGATGTTTTCTACATTTTCAAATATATTGATTTCAATTATAACACAGAAACAAAGTGTACAGTGCTCACTTTATATTTATTTTTATTACAAATATTTGCACTGTAAAAAACAAAGGAAATAGTATTTTTCAATTCACCTCAGACAAGTACTGTAGTGCAATCTCTTTATCATGAAAGTTGAACTTACAAATGTAGACTTATGTACAAAAAATAACTGCATTCAAAAATAAAACAATGTAAAACTTTAGAGCCTACAAGTCCACTCAGTCCTACTTCAGCCAATCGCTCAGACAAAACAAGTTTGTTTACATTTGCAGGAGATAATGCTGCCCACTTCTTATTCACGTCACCTGAAAGTGAGAACAGGTGTTCTCATGGCATCTTGTAGCCGGCGTTGCAAGATATTTACATGCCAGATGCGCTGAAGATTCATATGTCCCTTCATGCTTCAACCACCATTCCAGAGGATATGCGTCCATGCTGATGATGGGTTCTGGTCAATAACAATCCAAATCAGTGTGGACCAACGCATGTTCATTTTCATCATCTGAGTCAGATGCCACCAGCAGAAGGTCGATTTTCTTTTTTGGTGATTCGGGTTTTGTAGTTTCCGCATCAGAGTGTTGCTCTTTTAAGACTTTTGAAAGCTTGCTCCATACCTCATCCCTCTCAGATTTTGGAAAGCACTTCGGATTCTTAAACCTTGGGTCGAGTGCTGTAGCTATCTATAGAAATCTCACATTGGTACCTTCTTTGCATTTTGTCAAATCTGCAGCGAAAGTGTTCTTAAAATGAACATGTGCTGAGTCATCATCTGAGACTACTATAACATGAAATATACGACAGAATGCAGGTAAAATAGCCGGAGACGTACAATTCTCCCCGAAGGAGTTCAGTCACAAATGTAATTAACACATTATTTTTTTAACAAGTGTCATCAGCATGGAAGCATGTCCTCTGGAATGGTGGCCAAAGCATGAAGGGGCATACGAACATTTAGCATATCTGTCACGTAAATACCTTGCAATGCCAGTTACAAAAGTCCCATGCAAACGCCTGTTCTCACTTTCTGGTGACATCATAAATAAAAAGTGGGCAGCATTATCTCCCATAAATATAAACGAACTTGTTTGTCTTAGGAAATGGCTGAATGAGAAGTAGGACTGAGTGGATGTGTAGGCTCTAAAGTTTTGCATTGTTTTGTTTTTGAGTGCAGTTATGTAACAAAAAAAATCCACATTTGTAAGTTGCACTTTCACTATAAAGAGATTGCACTTCAGTACTTGTATGAGGTGAATTGAAAAATACTGTTTCTTTTGCTTATTATTTTTACAGTGTGTAGCAGTGCAGACTCACCCCTGCAGCGCCTCCTGCTGGTCGTCTCGGGAATTAGCTCTTCTCCAGCCGTTGGAGCGCCCTCTGCAGGCCGGTGTCCCGCTTGGCCCCCGTGTCCCTCCCGGACCCTGGTGCCCTTTTATCTGGGGTGCTGCCCCCTGGCAGTAACCCCTCAGTCTTAGGGTCTCCCCTCCCCGGGGAACCCCCACCCACTATCCCCACCTCGCCTCAGTATACGGCTACTGCCAGTCATTGTCTAGCCCCACGCCCTGGGGCAGACTGCAGTATCAGCGTACTCATCACTGGCAAGGTTGGGTTTGGACCTGCTGCCTTTGCCTACCCCTGGGCTGCCCTCTGCGACCCCCAGTACCTTTTAGCCCAATGCTAGGCTGCAGCCTGGGGCTTTCCAGCTGGAGCTCCCCAGCTCCTCTGCCTTTCCCCATCCCTGCTCCACTCAGGTACCCTGTCTCTAGATCCCTGCAGCCAGGCCCGTCTCTCTCTGAACACAGAGAGAGACTGTCCACTTGAGCTCCTGGCTCAAGCCTTTATAGTACCAGCTGGGCCCTGATTGGGACGTGGTCCCAGCTGAGCCTGCTTCCTCCCAATCAGCCCAGCTTTTCCCCTGCCACAGCCCTCTCCCAGGGCTGTTTTAAGCCTTTCCAGGCAGGAGCGGGTGACCACCCCGCTACACAGTGCAAATACTTGTAATGAAAACTAATAATATAAATAGAGCAGTTTATACTTTGTATTCTGTGTTGTAACTGAAATCAATATATTTGAAAATATAGAAAAACATCCACAATATTTAATAAATTTCAATTAGTATTTTATTGTTTAACAATGTGATTAAAACTGCAATGAATCACGATTCATTTTTTTTGAGTTAATCGCGTGAGTTAACTGCAATTAATCAACAGCCATATTTATATATAAAATCCTACTTCACCAAGAATATTTACTACCTATTAGATAAGATAATGAAAGTCCACTTCAAATGTGTTGAAAGAGCAGTCGTGGGCAAACTTCCAAAATCTGATGGTTTATTACCGCTTGGATAAGAATCCAAATATGGAAGCTTGTTCCAGAATTTATCAAACTATCTTTAGGTATCAAAATCTAGGAGGATGTGATCCAAAATGCAGATGTACCATATGTTGTTATTAATTTACTGAACTCTGTCATTTTTTAAAAAGGTTTTGTATTGTTTTGCATTTTGAGAAAATATTCAGGTCATTTCTAATTTTATCAGAATTTGAAAAACTCTAGGAGCCTGATCAAATTCTCACTGAAGACAATGGAAAGACTACTGCAAACCTTAATGCGAGATAGATTAGGGACTAATTTCAAATCCTATTGTGCTAACATGTTAATGTTTTTCAACTTAGGGTAAAAAATATTCTACATAACAAACTTACATATTTACATAAATAAGAGTTCTTACAGTATTACTCATAAAGTACCTAATCAAGCTTCCATTAAAATCAACAGAATTTTTACCATTGTCTTCAATAGGTGTAGAATCAGAATGGGAATCATCAGAAAAAGTTAATTATATGAACTTGCTATTCTCACAAAAGTGAGAGAGAACAGACACAATTTACCTTCATACATTTCAGTCTCTTCTAAGTGAGGGCCCTAATACAATATATAGCTCTGTAGCATTAGCAAAGGCCCTCTTTGTGATTCTAGAGACAATTTAAAAAGAGGATATCATCCCTTTATACATATGTGGCTGGATGTATTTGCTCCAGGTTTGAAGAGTTTTTGAGAAATACAAAAGCTAAGAAGAATAGTTTCCACTAGCTCAGCTTACTAATTTCTGAAAGCAAGAGGAGCAGACTATTTTTGTGAAGTAAGCACAAGTGTTTTTTTCTTATGCCGTACACCCTTGGTGAAAGCACAGAAAAAATATAGCACCTTTGAAAAAATATTTGAAGTGGCTTTTAAAAAATGTTCTCTTAGCTTTTCTTCTGACACTCCCTCTAGGATATCGAATTGAATGGTACTATCAGCAGTGTAAGAGATGGACATCTGAACAAATTTAGAAAAAGAAAATCCCTCCTCAAAATCTTAAAAATGATTAAAAGGGTGAAAAGAGTGTATGGCACAGTGTTCAAATTAAGGGTATTAGAATGAACAAGGACTTTAGGAATAATAAATCAGTCTTCCCCTAAGTAAGTTAAGGATGAAAGCTATTATAGCTGACACTTTTGGTCGCTAACTTTTATCACCTATAAAGGTTTACTGAAATCTTTTAAAGAAGGTTAAACTTCAATATGATACATTATCATTGGCTCTTAACAAGCTTAGCCTTTTTTAGGTTTAATATTACAGAATTGTAAAAGTTTAGTTGTTTCATGCATTATTATTATTTAACTAATATATGTAGTAAGTATTCTCTTTTCTATATTAGAGAATGTTGTATTCTTTCTGTGCATTCACAACATAATATGCTTAATTAGATCATGAACTCATGGATCCATAGATATTAACGCCAGAAGGGACAATTGTGTTCATCTAGACTGACCATTTACATAACATAGGCCATAAGACTTCCCTGAATTAAGTCCTCTTTGAACTAGAGCATACCGTTTAGGAAAACAGCCAATCTTGATTTTAGTTGATGATGGAGAATCCACTAAGAACCTTGTTTACCATAGTCCCAATTTTTGTGTCATGTGCAAACATAATCAGTGATGATTTTAGGTTTTCTTCCAGATAATGGATAAAAATGTTAAATAGGGTAGGGCCAAGAACTGATCCCTGCAGAACGCCATTGGAAACAAACCGGCTTGATGACGATTCCCCATTTACAATTACAAGACCTATCAGTTAGCCAGCTTTTAATCCACTTAAGTTTTGCAATGTTAATTTTATATCATTCTAGTTTCTTTACTCAAAATGTCATGTGGTACCAAGTGTCTCAACACTATTACCTTTATCAACCAAATTTGTAATCCCATAAAAAAAATATCAAGTTAGCTTGACAGGATCTATTTTCCATAAAGCCAGGTTGATTTACTTAATTACATCCGCCTCCTTTAATTCTATATATCAGGGATTGGCAACCTTTGGCACAGGGCCCGACAGGGAAATCTGCTGACGGGCCGGGACAGTTTGTTTACCTGCAGCATCCGCAGGTTCGGCTGTTTGCAGCTCCCATTGGCCTGGAGCGGCAAACCTGGACGCTGCAGGTAAACAAACCATCCCGGCCCACCAGCGGATTTCCCTGATGGGCTGCGTGCCAAAGGTTGCCGATCCCTGCTTTATATAAATCTGCATTCATGGGATATAGTATATCATTGTAGAAACGTCCTAGAAGTTAGATGCCTTTACAAGACTATTGTGGATCAATAATATTGAAGAGTTTGTCTGCTTTCTAAACCTCAATATATTTTTTTCTTCCCTCCCCTCTCCCCCGCGTCTTTTATTATAGTGCAAATAGTCAAATCCCTGTTGTGGAATTTTTCCTGTTAGACATTTTTAGAATACATTCTAATTCTAAGTAACAAGATAACCCAGTAAATTGTTCTATTTTTGCATTCTTATCATTTAAAAAATGAGCCAGACTTCAGTTTTGTGCCAGAACCAGACTTATATTTGCTTAAAATAGACTTCTATGGGATTTACTGTTAACTTTTTTTTTTACCAAGGGCCAGATGCTTCCCCTACATGGGTTTTCCCATTAAGTAGTTCAGAAACTCAATGAGCTTCTACTTACAGAGTTTTCTTTACATAATTACCCTTCCCTGCATATCTTAACAAGGGTTCACCTTCCAAAAAGCAAGGCTCTCCTGACCTCCCAGCCTCCTCCCACCCCTTTCTTGAGTCCAATCCTCTTCCCCATACCCCAGAACAGATGTTCTGCTCTCAGCCATCTTTGCTGAGTCTGAGGGCAGCTTTGGCCCACATTTATTTTAGGGTTAACCTCATCTGCTGTCTATACTTAAAAAAAAAAGTGATTATTGGGGTCTTATTCCTGACACCTCTAGTCAATGTCTAACGCTGCCTTTTATTTTTTAGCTATTATGCTAATTATGCCTGGATGGTGCAGGAAGATCAGTTATTTTGCTCCATTATTTTGAGTGACAATTTTTAATTCCCTTCCTTTCCCCATCCCCCAAAGTCCCAATTACTTCATTGGGTGTATTGAATATGCAAGGCAGGATGAAACCCTTAGGGGCTCCAGTGGGACTAAGCCTAGGTTCCTGCGTTAGGACTCCTCCCCTCCCCCATACACCCTGACACAGGTTGACTGGTACACAAGAGTTGGCATGCCTGCCAGAGCAGATAGGTGGGGAAGGGCAGGAAATGGGTGGAGCCTTTGCTCCACCACCACCTCCCGCTCACTGGCCAGCTTGGCACGGAGCATGTTGCTTTTTGCCGCTGATATAGGCCAGAACTGAAGAATTGCAACTGGAAAACACAGTGCCCCATGGGCTATTGCTGGGTTGGTTCAGCTTACCTATCCCCTCCCCAGACACACACATGCTTGGACCTCCCCGAGCCACCTCATGCAAAGCCTAGAGTCAAATTTTAGCCCTAAATCATTTAAGTTCAAAATCTGTCTGTATCAAACTGTGTAAATTCAAAGGAAGGGAGGAACAAAGCAAGACAGATTTTGCACTACTTATTGAAAATATCTCCAGCATAGCTGCCAGAATATTTCCAGTACATATGTCCAGAAATGTCCCAAAAGAATTATCCATCAATACTGCTGGAGAGAAGAATTCCAGTTAAAGGTGTTATTGATTGTTATTACACAAACCAGCCTGAATCAAGACAGCATTTCTGTTTGCCTGTAACATTAATCAGCTCTGTTTGTGATGGGGTAGGGGGAGATGGAAGTCAATGAAGCTCTGTAATATGTTTTCCTTTAAATGTACAGGAATGCTTGAGATAATTGACTTTGAGTCAGTTTAACAGAGTGGAGTTAAGACCTGTTCAGATTAACTAGAGCACCATTATCTGCTTTGGCAGTTTCTTTGTAGCAATAGTTTAAAAAAATATATTCATGTAAGTCACAGAACTCATTTGATTTACTTCATGCTTTCAGACATAAAGCATAGACTTTCCATTATCCCGGTTCTCTCACTAATTGGTCTAAAGGGTTATTATTTCCTTTACCACTCACAATAAAAGGCAGTCTTCTCCTGACCACCCTAATCAAAGCAAGACCCTACAGAGCAAACCAAGTAGAATTTGCTTCTAACTCCTTTGAAGACATCCCTTTTGTCCTTCACACAATCCAGCTCTCTGGTGCCACTGCTGTCCTCCAGCCCTACACTAAATCAATCCTGCCTCTCATCATTTCCAAGGTGAACATTTAGCGCTCACTAGAAGGCTGTTTTACATTGACATTTCCCCCTAACACATTCCAACCTGGTGTCATCTTTATTATTTGAACCAGAAATATTAAATCCTGGAATAAACAGCATGATGTGTAACATTTATGTGATGGAAAGAAATCTTGCATCAGGAAGCTTTACGTGTATTATTATTTTTTCTTAATTCCTTCCTTTTAGAGCTACAGTGTGTCATTCATTGCACCAGACATTTAGAACTTGGCAGATTGAGAGGCATTTTCCACAGGCTACCACCATTCTTCTTGTCTTTAGTGAAAGCTACCTTCAGGCCCTGAGGTATTTAATAAACCTTTGCTGCACTTGTATGGCATGTATCGATTTTTGGTTTCCTGGCTCCCGCACTTATCATTAGACTCAAGTCCCTTCGTTTTTGGTTTTGATTTTGTTTAAATTTCCCAGGAATTGATCAGTGTTTAAATTAAAAAAAAAAAATTAAAAAGGATGAAAATTTAAAAAAGGCAAAATAATTAACTTCATGGTTTTCTGGATTAATAGTGGGGGACGGGAAGATAGAAAAAAAGCAACAAATAGGCATGTTGAAAATAAAAGCAGTTTAATGCTGTGGTTTATTTCATGAACTGTATTTAACTGTGTAATACTGTGTTTTGACAAACACATATGCATGAGCATGCCTGTGTTTATTCTCCACTACTTTGGCTCTTTAGCTCAAGTTCTAGCAACGTAGGCATTTAACTCTGGAGGTACCCAGTTCAATCTCTGGTGTTGGCAAAGATGGCGATTGCCACACCTGAAAGTCCTGCTGTGTTAGGTGTTCTGTATACATATAGTAAGAGATGGTTCCTGCCACTAAGAACTTGTGATCTAAAAAAACCCTGAGGTGTGGGTTTGAAAGACTGCTCCTGCCAGAATCCATGTTAAGATTGGGTAATCTTATTAGCATATGGGTTGGTTCTTTTATTGCTTCTAATGTTTTCTCTATAATGCTTTTTACCTTAAGAATAAAGTAGGCTTGCATAGAAAGAACTGTGTGGTAACTTATAACTGTTGACAATCACTTTGTTATCAGTCTCCACAGAGAAAACAAGCAAGTGTCCTTGAGCAACCTGTCTTTGCTGGGAAATAAAGTGAAGGCAGGGAACTGTGCACAGGGCCGGCTCCAGGCACCAGCCCACCAAGCATGTGCTTGGGGCGGCGCCTGGAGGGGGGCGGCACGGCGGGGCGCTCCGGCCCGAGAGCGAGGCCGCAACTGGGCTCGCCGCCCTCCCCGCGGCGCTCCGGCAGCCAGGGAGAGCGGAGCTGCAGCGGGCTCGCCGCCCTCCCCCGGTGCTCCGGCCGGTAGGGGAGAGCGGGGCCCCGGCTGGGCTCTCCGCCCTCCCCCCGGCGCTCTGGCCGCCGGGGGGAGAGCGGAGAGCCCCAGCCGGGCTTGCCACCCTCCTCCAGGCGCTCTGGCCGCCGGGGGCTCTCTGGCCGCCGGGGAGAGCCCCAGCCGGGCTCTCCGCCCTGCTCCCGGCGCTCTGGCTGCCGGGGGAGAGCGGAGAGCTCCGGCCGGGCTTGCCGCCCTCCTCCCGGCGCTCTGGCCGCTGGGGGCTCTCTGGCCGCCGGGGAGAGCAGAGAGCCCCAGCCGGGCTCTCCGCCCTGCTCCCGGCGCTCTGGCTGCCGGGGGAGAGCGGAGAGCTCCGGCTGGGCTTGCCGCCCTCCTCCCGGCGCTCTGGCTGCCGGGGGGAGAGCGGAGAGCCCCGGCCGGGCTTGCCGCCCTGCTCCCGGCGCTCTGGCCGCTGGGGGCTCTCTGGCCGCCGGGGAGAGCAGAGAGCCCCAGCTGGGCTCTCTGCCCTGCTCCCGGCGCTCTGGCCGCCGGGGGCTCTCCGCCCTCCCCCGGGCGCTCTGGCCGCCGGGGGGAAAGCGGAGAGCCGCGGCCGGGCTTGCCGCCCTCCTCCCGGCGCTCTGGCCGCCGGGGGCTCTCCGCCCTCCCCCGGGCGCTCTGGCTGCCGGGGGGAAAGCGGAGAGCCCCGGCTGGGCTTGCCGCCCTCCTCCCGGCGCTCTGGCCGCCGGGGGCTCTCCGCCCTCCTCCGGGCGCTCTGGCCGCCGGGGGGAAAGCGGAGAGCCCCGGCCGGGCTTGCCGCCCTCCCCTGCCGCAATTGGGGGGGGGGGGGGCGGCAGCTGGCTTTTTTGCCTAGGGCGGCAAAAAAGCCAGAGCCGGCCCTGACTGTGCAACCTGGGAATGCCCCAGTTAGAAGGGGGAGAGAGGCATGAAAACCCAGAAAGGGAGTGGTTTTGGAAACTGAGAGTAGGTGCCCTTGCTGAACCACTATGGAGAAATACAGGTGCAGTTGCCCTGAACTGTCACACTTATGCCTTTACCGCTCCTGGAACGGAATTCTCCAAATCTCCCACTCTTAGATCAGGCCCTGGGCTACAGTACCTTGTGTATCAAGAGTGGTTCTCCAGCAGGTCTGACAGGGTTCAGCACTGAGGTTCTTCCCTTCATGAGTCTGTGACCAGTGGTGAAATAGTGACCAGACAGCCTGTGGAGAACATTAGGGTGTGTGTTGTGTTTGCATTGTTTTGGGTGTGGTAGGTAAAATATGTGGGTCAGACTGAGATAGTGGTTTGAAACCTAAGGACTTTTGAGGACCCATTGGGTTGCTAGTAGCCACCCTGGAATGTCTGTTCAAAAGTCCGCAGTTGGAGGAGGCCGTGTGGGGACTGGTAGACGCGGGTGGTTTGGTCTGGGCTTGCTGCAGTTGCTAAGAAAGGTCTCTCCCAACTCCAGAGATTGGTCCTTTTGGAACAATTGACGTACAGACTACCAAAAGGGTGGTGCTGAAACCAGATCAGGAGAACATCAGGCTTATGAAAAGGAAGCCTCCACTGGGACTTGAAAAGGACAGTGGGCGCTGCCAGATGATTAGCACTGGCATTCATTCATAAGTTTTAATTGCATGTTTTGTTAATTCAGTCTGGAGCAGAGTTCTGGTTAATGATGATTTCTGCACCAGCCTTTGAAGAACACCTACCACAGCTATCAGGGGGTCCCAGGTCCTGGAGATGGAATCCTTGTAACAAGGGAGCAGAGTGACAGGTGCCCTGAAGTAAATTTTCTAAGTGAGAAGCAGGGAACTGAGACCAGATCATAAGAAACCCATGGTCACATCAAAACAATCTGATTGTAAACAAGAAGGCTCCCTACTCCACTGTGAGGCTAGCCTATATTATCAGGAAGAGGAAGCTAAGGAGGAGAGAAAGCAGATTGGATACTATGTGGATAGCCATGAGTGGCAACTTCTGCCTCAGGTCTCTGGTGACTAGCTGGACCAGGCTCCAGATACTTTGTTTTGCTGACACTAATTTTGGGAGCTTAGAAGCATGGCTCTGAGGTAATGGCCTGATGAGCTTTTGCAGGCACTGCTCCTTCCCGGAGGCCTTCTTAAAGGAACATAATCTTTTGCTGATTTGTTTTGGGTCCATCACCATCCCCTCTTCTGGGACTCTGTTTAGCCCTCAAGTCCAAAACCTCAACTCCATAACACCAAACTGAGAAGAAGGTGCTCCCTCCTAGTTTGTTTATCAGGCAGCTCCAATTATTCCAGACTATCACTTTCTCATCCTATTAAGTGAGAGCTAGTTGCTGAGCTTGTGCCATTAATGCTGGGGGAGCTAATTATTGGGACACTGCTATATATTCCTTGCTAACTTCAAAACAACTCATGGTCAAGCAATTGGCTGAAAAAAGCAAAGGAAAGATGAAAACCTGGTGGTTTGGTTTTTTAATTCTAATTATTCCTGACTCCAAGCAAACCCATATAGCTCCTGAATCTAGGCATCCCTGAAAACATTTGCAAACATTACAGCAAAGGAGAACACTGTGTCTGTGCAATAGAGGGTGACCAGATGTCCCGATTTTATAGGGACAGTTCCTATTTTTAGGTCTTTTTCTTATATAGGCTCCTATTACCCTCCACCCCATCCTGATTTTTCACACTTGCTGTCTGGTCACCCTAGTGCAATAGCACAGTGTAAAATACCAGAAGACCTGGACAATTGCTGCGGGACTGAGGAACAAATAAAATTATCCCCCATTATTATATTCTAACTCATAAGAGGACTTGGAAGCCTATTTTAGAACTGATGAGCAAGTAGCATATATTCCTCCCATACAGAAGGTCTATAGAACCAAGCCAAAATAGACAGCAAAAGGCAGAATCATAATAGTTTAGTAAACAATTATTAGTCACCACTTGCAGAATGGTTGAGCCCTCTGCAGAAATATGAGCAATTATTTTCTCTATTAACAATGTATTCTTCCATACAAATCCCAAAATTATGTCTGTGTGTTTGTTTGTTTGTTTATTGCTTCATCCAGAGCTATAGCAAAACTCAAACCATCAACTGTATACAATAGAATGAGTGTCTGTGAAGCTTTAAGGCCAAATCTGAAGCTACTGTGTGTTTTGCCATTGACTTCAATCATATCTTCTGATGAGGATTTCTCCATTAAGGACCAATCTTGCTCTGGTTCTTTGGGTGTGGCAGACATTGGCACTGGAACTTTTGTGACTCTGCTGCCAAGCACACTATGTAGCATGGAGAACAGATCTGTGGGGCCTCTCTGCACAACAGACATGATTGGGGTAAGGCAAGATATGGAGGCACGGCTGGACTATCTACCTTTTAAGAGATCCCTGGTCCTTTTCCCAGGGTTGTGCTAGGGCCAATAGGCTGGAGTAGCTTCCACAGGGTCTCCACTGCTGCCACTTACAGTCCTGGGAGGTGGGGACAGAAATTCGCCCCAGATCACTTCAGTGCTCAGATGAGATATTCAGCTGGGCACAGGAATCTGGATCCCCCTCTTAGTGCATGAGCAAATCAGGTTCGGTAATATGTTTGTTATTGTTGTAAGAGAGAAGATGAGAGGTCAGTGGAAGCTCAGAAAGTATTTATTATTTCCCTGTGTGTAGAACAGCAGGGATGAGAAACTAAAGAGGAGAGGAACAGACACAATATCTTTATAATGAGAAACTAGTCCTGAATATGAGCCACAGCATCAGGTGAGACCAGAATCTTTCTGTTCAACTCTCATGAACGTACTGCACAAAATGACTACACACAAAATGTAAAACAAATGCCCCCCGGAGGCAGACAGCAAAGTCGAGACTGACCCAGGATGGAAATAATGTAATTATACTCTGTCTGCATTAGAGCTCTCCGTTCCAGTGCTTCATAATGTCTGACTATTTTACCTTTGTCTTAGTGGGGCTTCAATTCACTGAAGCTATCTGTGCTATATCCTTGCTTGTCTATACGCTCAGGATGGATCCTGCAAGAGGTGTAAATAAAAGTAAAGTATCCAGTTAGCTCAGTAGCAGAGAAGGGAAATGAACAAGGCAAATGCATCAGCGGAGACCTAAAGCAGCACTAGATGGACAGGTTGAGAAACATGGCTCCCCTACAGTGGTGCAGAACCAATACCAGCAATTTGATCCTACCTGGTACATTATGAACAAAGAATTATGACTTAAAAAAAGCTTATTTTACTGTTTGCTTCTTTCTTATTTGCTAAATATTTGACACTGTGCTCACTGCTATACATAACATAGGAGTATTTATTTGTATTAGATTAGTGCCTAAAGGCTCTGACTCATATCAGGGCCCTATTATACTGTTGTATGTATGCACAGTAAGACAGTCCTGGTCCTGGCAGTGGTCATTCAGTGGGGAAGGAGAAAGAGGAGTGACTGCCTAATTCAGGAATGATGAAGCAGCATTCATCCATACCTGAGGATCTGGTTCCACCTCTTCTTCCTTGTACACCGACAGAACCAGCTGGCAAGAGAGAGAGAGGAGTAGAGTGAGTCTTGAGGGGGCCCTGACGCCTGTCATAAGCATCCCATCGACCCCAATAAGGCCAGAAAGAGGAATCTTGTTCCTCCATTATGCCCGGCTTGGTCATGTTCCTGTGCATAATGTCCTGCTGTCTAGTCAGTGGTCAGCCTCTAGGTTAGACTGACCTTGGCTGTGTTTGCATTATTTTCTCTGGCATTCGATCATCTGTTTGTCTTCTGAAATGTCCTCAGCATCATTACCTTTTCAACTGTACCCAGTGTTGTACCCTGAATTAACATCTTACTTTCCTTCTAACTTCTTCATTTGTCTTGAAATCATTTCATCTTCCACCTACCATCTTTCTAGAAACTCTGCCTCCAGTCTTCTGATGTCTGTTTTATTTAATACAGCTGCTTCAGACCATAGAATAATACTGTTTACAATAGTTTGTTAAAATTTCACTTAGTATCAAATGTAATGTTTTTATCAGTCCATAATGTTCTCAATTTCTGTGCAGCACTTGTAGCTAAGACACATCTCCTTTTAACCTCATCCTTGATGGAATAATCAGCATGGATCAAGCTTCCTAGATATATGTAAATTTCTACTTGTTCTATGACTTCACCAACTGCTGTATATCAACACTTTATCTATTGTCCCTTTTCCAAGGTGCACCCACTTCACCATTTTGACATTTATTGTAAGTCCAAGTCAACTACATCAGTTTTCCAAGGTAGCAAAGAGTATCATCATTCATTCAAATGTGTTGGTCTGTTGTATAATGTCATCGGAATAAGCTTAATTCTGGTCATTCAGTGTCATGTCCTCCAACTCGTCTAATGTTCTTAATGTCTAGTTTAAGAACATAATGAAAAGTGATGGTGATTCCATGCCCCCCTTGTCTTACACTAAACTTTGACTTAAACTATTTGCTTAATTTTCCACCAATTTTTATGGCACTGCAGGAGTCTTTGTACATAGCTTTTATAATTACAATTATCTTATCTGGAATACCATATGATTTTGCTGCTTTCCATAATGTTTCCCTCCAAACTGAATAATATGCCTTTATGAAGTTGAAAACAACAAACATCTTTAATCCCCATTCTCACTTTTTTTCCATCCGTTGTCGGAGTGTGAATGCAACTTCGGCCTGATTTAAAGCTGCACTTCACTTACTACTTCATCTAAAACCGGCCTTAATCTGTTAACAATTACCTTTATCATGATTTTTCCCAGTATTGATAAGAATTGTATACCTCTGTAATTGTTCAGATCAAAAGGACCTCTTTTCTTCAAGATTGGTGCAACTGTTGCCTTTAGCCAGTCATCTGGGTCCTCTTCTTTCTCCCATACCTTTTTGTATATTTTTTCTAATGCTTTGATAGCACTTGTCCCACCATGAAATAGATAATCCTTTTCATCTCAATTGAGATGTAATGTTGATGGGGGGAAAGAACTGAGGCCTTACAGCCAAGAGATAGATAATCGGCTCTTAGAAGCATTAGCTTCTTTCTCTAATGCTGAGTGTCCTTCAGAACACATGGAAATATATGCATTCTTGAAAAATATTTTGGAACATAATATGGCCCTTTTTCTGCTCATACTTGATATATTAGTCTGTCCCAGATTCTCAGGTACTCTCAGAATGAAAGTCAGAGTGTAATGTTCAGAGATAGTGTAAAGCTCCCGTTGCTATGCTGGTTTTAAGAACCTATGAACAGACTGATGCAGAGCCAATTATGCTAGCTATGTTGCCATTTCTGGGTGGCTCCATGGCGCCTTTGAGGCACTCACCCTCTCTTATTCTCAGGAGTCTAAAGGTGTTCTTTACTGTTGCATTGCAAAAAAAAAAATAGTTTCAAGAGTTATTTGAGAAGCAAATATGGGACTCTAATTAGTTGCTTCCAGATTCTTCTCAGTCGGTAGGACTACATCCATATATACTGGCAAATGCCAGACCGACCATGTATAGAACAGAATTGAAGTTACTTTTACGGTTTCTGAGAGATACTCTGTACGTGCTTTGATGGATGAGGAGCTGCTTAGCAATAATTTATGAATACTGCATGCTGTCCTGGTTATCATGGTGTATTCTGTATGACTATATTAGTTTAACTCATCATGAGACTGTCTGAAAAAACAAACAGGAAAGGTAAAAATGGCCCAAGATAAGCCACCCCTCAGTGAACAATTGAGGGTTGTGAAGGGACAATGTGACGACTATTCGCTTTTCCTCTCTAGCCAACCTACAAAACTGGTTTTAACTAGGAAAGGAAAAGGCACAAACAAAGGACAATGAAAGAATTATGGAAGGATCAAAAAGAAATCCTCTCTTGAGATGAGTAATTGTTTGGGAGAGCCATGCTGAGACATGGGCACCTTCTGGAGTGACTGAAGAAACTAGACTTGCCTAGGTTACCAATCCAAGAATGGTAAACAGGGATAGCTCAGTGGTTTGAGCATTGGCCTGTTAAACCAAGGGTTATGAGTTCAATCCTTGAAGGGGCCATTTAGGGATTGGGGGTAAAAATCTGTCTGGGGATGGGTCCTGCTTTGAGCAGGGGGTTGGACTAGATGACTTCCTGAGGTCCCTTCCAACTCTGATATTGTATGTAAGATAGACAGGCATGTAGACTGTTTTAAAATCTGAGTGTTAAAAAAACAATACTTTGGTTTAAGAAGAATGTCTGGTCACTGTATGCTACTGGCCACAGAATCCCAAAGGGCAGAACTGCACTTACCCTAACTCAGTCAGACTTGCGGGATAAGCACAGTTGATATTTAGGGTGCTGTAGCCCAGGGCCTGGTGTAAAAGTGGGATACTTGTGGAATTCCACCCAAGAAAAGGTGAAGGCACAAGGTCTAATACCTGAGGTGGATCATTCAGAAAACAGAAAGGGATGAGAGGCGCAGTTAATCCTGCAACCGTGGCACATGCATGAACAAGACGCAAAATCAAAACTGAATTGAAGGCAAACGCTACTCACGGCCGCTTGATGCCAAGATCATGCTGGATGCTGGTCTGTGCTTGCCAACACAAACAAAGTTAGAGCCTGCATAAATACATCGGTCTAATATGACTGAAATGCTGCGTCTATACAATGTTTAAAGAAAAGATGGCGGCCAGTCTATTTGTGGCCTAAACGCATGGTACAAACACTTGTTTGTCACTAACGTCTGAAGAAAATGAAAGCCACTCCATTGTTTGGTTTGGTTTTTCCATGTAAAATTCTGTTTGAGTATCGTTGACTATGCTGCATCATTCAGTGCTTCGCACAAATGTCCTCCACATCAAACGCACTGTCTTTGTTTCTCTTTCCACAGAGCAGCTTGCTGAGAGCACTTGTCATGGCTCGTCTATTTTCACGAGCTCGCAGTCTGTGCACTTCTTTCTGCCTTTTTCTAGCCACTCAGATGTCTAGAGAACAATGCCCTACTTCTGCTTTCTTTTCTTTCACCTCAAAACATCAACTTTCTTCTAGTTTCAGCTCTAAAATTAGGATGTTCATTTGTAATGGGAGTGATCTATTTGAAGGGCTACCAGGGGTCAGCAACCTTTCAGAAGTGGTGTGTTGAGTCTTCATTTATTCACTCTAATTTAAGGTTTTGCGTGCCAGTCATACATTTTAACATTTTTAGAAGGTTTCTTTCTATAAGTCTATAATATATAACTAAACTATTCTTGTATGTAAAGTAAATAAGGTTTTTAAAATGTTTAAGAAGCTTCATTTAAAATTAAATTAAAATGCAGAGCCCCCCAGACCAGTGGCCAGGACCCAGGCAGTGTGAGTGCCACTGAAAATCAGCTCGCATGCTGCCTTTGGCACGCGTGCCATAGGTTGCCTACCCCGGGCTAAACTCTGCTTGTATGTACATGTACAGGGCTCCCAGCACTTATACTTACTTTTTCCAGATACTGCTGTGATGGGTGGGGCTAGTGCTAATCCCTTGGATAGATAAGTAAAATGAGTGAATGTACAAATGTTCAGGAACACACAGTAGAATAATTAACCATCTGGATAGACAGATAGCAGCAACTTCATTTCCTGTGAAACAGTTTGAGAGATCAAAACAGGAGGCCAAATTTGGGCCTGAATAATACCCCATGCAATGGCATTGTACTGGGTAGGTGAGGGAAGAATTTATTCTATTGATTCTAATTTCACAAACATCCATAGGTGAGACTGTGAATGCCTTACTCCCACTGGGGAGCAATTAATCACACAAGTAGTTGCACTACTATCATTGGGATTAAGTAACTGCCAGTGAAAATGTAATAACTGAGCAGTCTGGTTCCACGTTTGAGTTTTCTGAGTTATTCTCAGAAATTTTCTTTAAACATAGCTGTAGGTCAAATTGATCTGTTTTCCTGTGAATGGTGCATGCAAACAAAAAAGAAATCACAGGGAAGTAACTGACTCTTCCCCCGAAACAATATTTGTTTTCTATTTGTTTCTTAGAAACACTTTTTGCAAGTAAATCTGTGTGTGGTTGAAGTAGAAATGGGTTACCCAAAGTGCTGCACCTTCTCAGAGTTGGTTTAAAAATTAATTAGTCTCTTATAAGAATGGCATCCTGTCACAGTATAGTTAACATGTATTGCTAAACTGTGGTTAGGGATATTATAAACAAAGGAACTACATATTGCAGTATTGTGACTGTTTACTGCCTTTATCCATTTCCATAGAGCTAGAATCTGCTCCCCTTATGTTCATTAATCTAATATTAGTCCCATTCATTTAACTGGGAGTAATTTACTTTTTTTGTATAAAATCCTGGCTCTCTTGAAGTCAGTGGCAAAATTTCTAGGTGAATAAAGTAAAATCTGGCACTAAAAGTAATTCAGTCCATTTCTGGGGGGAAATACATTTAAAAATCTCCATTCAAGCCTTTGGATTTACAAGTAGTACAGTAGCTCCTTATTAATAGCTTCATTTTGGTTTGATTCTTGTTTTAGTTTTAGGAAAGTGAATGGAAACCGTATCTTGGTGTATGAACTTTTGTTTTTGGACAGTATCCTCTCTTTTTTAAGTAACCCACAACCAAACATGAAGCTCTCAGTACCAGCTGTGGAAAGAGAGCTTGGGGAAAGCTAAAAAGTTTTAATTTCCCAATGCTACTATCATGCTGTAGCTGTAACAGCCCTGTGTCTTTGACAAGATCCATAGCTTGGTTTTGTTTTGTTTTGTTTTTGTTCCGGGATACTGGCATAGCAGAGCATTCAAGGGGAGGTGAGCTTAGAAGCACAATGTATGGAAATGTTTGCTTTTATGGATCTCTTTCCTAAAATCTTGCCTGAAGGCAAGATTAAATATCTAAAAAAGCCTCTCTGTATGTTAAGATGGTTTCTAACTGTGGAGTTAACTAAAAGAAAGAAAAATTATGCTGCACTTACACTGAAAAACAATTTCTACATAAATGGGGAAAATATAGCCCCGGGGAAAACACAGCACATTTTTTATAAACTATAATTTAGAAGGTCTCTTTATAATTTTCAAGCCCTGGGAGAAGCTTTTTGGACAGTTTTAAAAGCACACTGTAACCATTATTATAAACATCCAATTGAATAGCATAGAGATAAGTTGTTCATTTGCATTTTTATCTTTGTTGTCTTACAACCATTAATTGTGCAAATGAAACTCAGAGAACATTTGTATTAAACCCCAGGCTACTAGAAATTAATATACATGCAGAACAAAAATATCTAGAAGTTAGGGATGACCTTCATGTTTCATAGAAAGAGATGCAGTGAGGCACAAGTTATAGTTTCCAATTTACTGAAAAACAACACATCCTATTTCATAATAACAACACTACACAGTAATCACCGTTTTAGCAATACTTTTGGAGTATCTGATGGTAACAGTAAACAACGCAACACCAATGCTGTAATTCTGGGGAATGAATTAATACTCATGAAAAGCAAGAGGGAGCTTATATGTATATTAGTGAGGTTCTGAAATCTCCATCATTGGAGGTTTTTAAGAACAGGTTAGACAAACACCTGCCAGGAACGGTCTATTACGAAGTCCTGCCTTGAGCGCAGGGGACTGGACGACCTGACCTCTTAAGGTCCCCTCCAGGCCTCCACTTCTGTGATTCTATGTTTATTTCAGTGGATTGGGATTTAACTCATACTGTATCAAGAAGAGAATATACCTATAAATATACACCTACTGCGAATTTTCATAACATTGAACATTCTTACATTAATAATAGGGAAATGACATGGCATTTAAACTGTAGGGTTAGAGAATAGCCAGTTTCTGCATGAACACACAGTAGGGATTAACCAAAGAGCACCACCACTTCTATGCTATGCAAGTGTAAGGACTGCTCCCTATTACCCTATGGATCCTAGCCATGCTAGGGGGAGCAAGGAAGAGCCAGAGATGGTGGCAGAGGAGGGGGGTACATGCAGGAGCCTCTTAAAAGGGTATAGCAAAAAGCGTACCATACTCATGTGGGGGGGAAGGCTGGGGGGCAGATGGGGAAAATGCCTGCTGTGGCTGTGTGGCTCTATACCTCCTCCAGTGGGTCAGTGCTTAATAAGGCATAATAATGAGCCATTTCACTCAATGGGAGAAGAAATTAAAAGGGTAAAGTACAGACATAAAGGGAGAGAGGATGAAAGATTGATGTGATCACCACGGGGACTGACTGAGAAAGGAGCTAAGATGACACTCAATCCATTATGCCTAGCAGAAAACAAAGGTGGCCTCTTGCCCACTATTTGGAAGCCCCCAAAAAGGCTAAAGGTCTGTGCTCCAAACTCCCATCTAACATCCCACCAGTAGCTGCATCTGGTAAAATGCAGGATTAAGAACACAGAAATCTGTGAGCAAATAGGACAGTTCAGTTAACCAAGGCTCATCAGATATGCGCTCCTTTGAGGAGACTTTAATGCTTCTCTTATGCTAGTCATATAATATATTATTTATGGTTATTATTACTTATTAATTTATTTTCTTTCAGGCGCACCCTGCTTTAATGTCTCAGGACACAAGGCAACTTACTAAAGTAGCAAATTGTTTTTACTAAGAAGCAAAAAGAAAATGGACACTCCCTCCCCCAACCATCTTGAGAAAGGAGATTGATCAAATGCTATATCAGTAGACTTGAAGTGGGAGAGGGAGGGATGTAAGTTTCAGCATTGAGGGACTTCCCCAAAGAACATTGCCACCAGTCCCCCAGACAACTACATCTAGTGACATGTAGCTGGAGCATCACAGCTGCCCTCAGCTGCTATGGCAGTACAAGTGGAGACAGCTAAGGCAGGAGCCATGGACGAGTTGTAGATTAAAGACAACAGCCTGAACTGCATTCGTAAATTAATAACATGCCAGTGCAGTTACTGGAGAAAGCACTTAGGTGATTTTGAAAATTTTACCCCAGAGACATTTAAGTGATGTAGGATTCTCAATCTCATTTACTTTCAGTGAGGTTGAGGCTCCTAAGGTGCAGACCCTCTAAGGTGTTTAGGCACCTTTTGAGGGTCTGGGCCTTAGGCTCCTAAGTCTCTTTTGAAAATGGGCTCCCAAATCATTTAGGTGCTTTTGAAAATTTTACCTTCTGTGGCTAATTCTACCTAATATGTGAGAATTGGAATTCTGCCCTGCTGGAAGCCTCTGATTTATCGTCGTTTTCACCTAGATTGAAACTTAGCCATCTGATCTTAATACAAGTGCTGATTTGGCTAGAAACTCAGAAAGATGAGAGGGTGCTTTGTACATTTGACCTCAGTACATAGAGCTAGATACTGTCTACGTTCTCTTGGCACTTCCGCCCATGTTGTCTCACCAGATCACCCAAAGGTTGAACAGCATGAGGGACTGAGACTTATGAGACTCTGCAGGGGAGTGCTTTGTAGTGAAGGAACAGTCACCTGCAATGAACATCTGGGGGAGGAAGCATTAGTGCTATTTCCAGGTATTTTACTTAGACTGCAAGTGCTTTTTGGCCGGGGACCATCTTTTCATTATGTGCATGTACAGTGCCTAGCACATTGGGCCCTGAACCCTGGCTGGAGCCCCAGGTGCTACCACAATACAAATAAATACTACTAATAATATTTTTGTTCACCCCCATAGCCAGTTGTCAGTGGGAGAGATGAGTTTCCGCTCTAATGGGGTTACTGAACTAGTGAATACAGTCCATGCAGGTTAAAAACTTCAGTTCCTTCTTCCTACCAGGGAAAGCTGATAATTGATTCTTGATTAAAAGCTCTTTGAGCAGTGGTCAGATGCTTGTATTTATTTGTCATGTCTACCTGTCCCTGTTAGGGCTTTTCCTCTTTTTCCACCTATGAACAGTTGTAAAGAAACATATTTGTCAAATGCTGAGCTACAACTATCTCTGAATCAGTGTTTTATATAAACGTTGCATTCCAACCCTACCATGTAAATGCTCACAAAAGTTAATAGAAACATAGATATGAGAAACAAAGAAAAGAGTAGGCACACTGCAAGATTATATACATTGATGAATGACATGTTCTCTTTTCTGTAATTATAGTTCTCAAAGGGGCCCTGTTAAGACAGTAACCTGTATTCAGACACGCACCTCGCTAATGGACTGTAGGATCCCACATTAGCATTATCATCAACCGGTTCACTGTTGGATAAAAGACTTCTCATCTTCTGCACTTCTGCTTATATAGAGCTTCACCCACCCATGCCAGGTATTTAAATTTAATGTTTCATTTCCCCACTTTCTATATATCTACCCTTTCCCTACTCTTGAATTGTTATCTATTTTTATCATTTTAATTTTTGTGAAGGTTTTTCAGGAGCTGTACTTCAGCTCCTTGACTCCTCGAAGTGGTTAATGCAGTTTGTGAGTGAGCTTGGAAACTGATTGTCAATGAGGGTCCTGTCAAGTAGCCAACTGCTCCATTGTCCCTTTGACCATAGCGGGGCACACCGTTTAGTCTTGGTTAAAGTAGACTGATAAAAAGATGATTTGAAGGTGGCATCTTTCTCATGTTATAAACTTAATCTGAGGATCTTTAACCATGTTTATAAAGGTGGATCTTTATTCCATGGAAACACTTAGGTACCAAAAATTTAGATAACTTGCCCCAGGCAACAAAGTGAGCCAGTGGCAGAGTCAAGAACAGAACCTATCTCCCCAGGCTCCTGTTCCTTTGTTCAGGATGCAAGACCATGCTGACTTTCATCTTGCCCCTGCAGCCATAGAGGTACACAGAAGTGCTGTGCTTCCAATCCTCAAAGGAGGGCAGGATTCTGAGGACCATTGAAGGTGTGCAAACCTATGTCACTAAGAGGGCTCAGGGGTTTCCTGTGCAAAAGCAGGTGGGGCTGGAAGATGATCAGGGGCAGTCCCGAGGAGGAGCAGGAATGGAGCCAGAAGACTCTTGTGGCACAGATATGCCAGTCTTCATTCCTGCAGTGGGTGTGTTGACGTCACTAGGCATCACCCTAGGTAACTCGGGAGGGTGGAAGGCCACTAAGTGTCAATGAAGCCTTCCTGCACTAGGCCTAAGTGAACCAAACTCTATCCTTCCATGTTTAAACTCTAATCAACCTCAAAAGCCAGGTGCAATTGGAATATGTAAGCAACCAGTTATCTGTGTGCAACCCCCTGCTCAAGCGGTAATTATGAGGCCTGCATGTTTCTGGCTGAAGGGAAAAAGGACAAGATAACGGTTTAAAGAAGTTACTAACAAGCTAGGCTTATAGCTGCCAAGAATGACTTAACTGCTTAAATGTAATCATTATTTGTTTAGTAACTGTTACCAGGGAAGGGAGGGGTAGGGGGGAGGAAGGGAGGGAAAGGGGGTGGGGGATGAGGCTTAACTGCAAAACGTATAAAAGAAGAAAAACTGTTTCTGTTAGTGTGCTTGATCTGAGACGTGCCTGTCTCCTAGCACCGCTTTGGGATCCCAAATAAACTTTGTTTGCTTCTCCCCCTGGTGTGTTTATTGGCGCGAAGCACACCGGGCAACGAACCCCGCTGTTGCTTTGCCTTGGGCCCTCTGTGCCGGCAACAGGTGGATGCATAACAAGCACAGACGGCTACTTCAGCCAACAACTATATCACAGTTGCCAACTTTCACACGATAAATAAGCAGCCCAACTTTCACAATAAGCCAAAAATCAAGCTCATCCCATTTCAAAACAAGGCCAAAACAAGCCAATCCCTAAGAACCCCAACACTCTATGTGACTAGATCCCCCTGCGTACAGTCTGGGACTGTGGTGGGCCCACTGTGCACCCCTGATTCTCTCCCCACCTTGCCCCTGCTTGCCCCCCTGCTTGCCTCCCTCCCTTGCCCCTGCTTGCTGGGAGCCGATCGAAAAAAGTAAGCAACAAGCTACAAGCCAAACAAGCTACAAGCCAAAAACTAACCAGCAAACAACTCACAAGCCAATTAAGCCAAAAACAAGCCCAATTTGTGCATTTTTTTCGCTGGTTTGGCATGTCTGAACTACATCCTACCTCTGTCCCTCACTGCGCATCTAGCCAACACCTTCTCAGACTGGGCACTGGTATGGGAATTTGGTTTGTATTGCATTATTATGAGCATGCCTTTGCATGCACACAAATTAGTAGTAGCAGTATTTCTTATCCATGGGGAGAAGGCACCTAAGAGGCCCAGTCATGGGCCAGGCCCCATTGTGCTGTTCAAACACAGAACAAAACCATGTTCCTGCCCAAAGACCTAGCCTCTACAGTCACCATGTTTCCAGCAGAATTACTGTCTTTCTGCATAGAATAGTTGTGAAATACTCCATTAGGGGTATTTTGTGCTGTCTCAAAAAGAACTTGTCATTACTGAGCTCCTGATGATTTGGGGATAAAAAACTTTTTTCAAGTCTGCAACCTATTTCTATAGTTAAATATGAAAAGCAAACCGAGCTAAAGGAACAACTTTGTTGCAAGTCCCTATGCTGTACATTCTTGTTCGGCACAGTGACCTCTGAGATCTTAGGCAGAAAGTAAAAGATCCTGGAGCCAGTGTGACCTTTTCTTTCAGCCAGATGATGAACAGTAAAGGGTAAATTGTCAATGCAGTGCACAGTCATTTAGCCACATGTCTCATTAACTTTAATGGGAGTCTCACCTAAATATCTGAACATCACATAGGAAATATACCTTGAAGTATGATGTCTGGGGAAAAAATTGCCTAGAGAGAAAATATAAAGAAGAGGAGAAATATGAAAGAGCAAACTCGATACAAAAATACTGAATGTGGGTGGGAATGAATAAGGTTATTTGTGCATCAGCTGTGACATGAGCTAGCTAACCTCCCAACCACAGAAGGTGATTGGAAGCGGTCAATAGAATGGTAGAATGTAACAAGAAGACAAAAGGTATCAAAGGACTAATTCCATTAGCATCCAGGGGGAGAGTTAAAAGAAAAACATAAGAGGAATCTATAGGGAATATCAATCTACAAATCCCAGTGTGACAGTTTTATCTTTCACCATAATTTAATATAGAACTCAGGTTAAAGTATTCATGAATAATCACATTCTTTTTATCTGGCCAAGTTCTATTCAAATTATTTTATTATCTTCCACAGGGTAAATCTGGCAAGGTTTCTGAGCTTGTTAAAATAATCTAAAAGTAACTGCTTGAGTTGTTTAAACCACAAATGCTTCCATTTCAGTCTTTCTGAAAACTATGAATGGAGGAAGTGTACAGCAAGGACAAACGACTATATGGAGGTAGACATCAGGACTTGTAAAATGATTACATTCTTTACAGATATCATCCACTTAAGCAACTAGGCAATTTTTTTTCAAAATCAGGTTTTACTCAGAAAAGTGACTAAACATGGCACCCACCAACACCACAAAGCTATTCCTCGTACATATTTAGAGTTATAGCTCTTGTCTTTACTGACAAAAGTGAATCTTAGGGCTTGTCTACACAAGGGAGTTAGGGCACAAAGGCACTTTTAGTGCTCAGTGTGATCACACAGGGAGCTCGTGTTGAGTAACCAGCGCACTCTAGCTAGTGCACACCAGCAACTGCAGACTTTTCCCCAATGTAGACAAGCCCTTTGCTGCTGTTTATGCCTCTTAGCCCTGCAAAACCAATGGAGCATGAATTAGATTCTCTTCCTTCTTGTGTATCATGGGCTTGATCCTGCAAAGTGCTGTGTGCTCTGGACTTGATCCAGGAAAGCATTTAAGTGTGGGCTTAACTTTAAGCACATGAATAATCCCATTGATTTCAAGCTTCTTGCTTCCTCCGCTTCTGGGATTTGGCATTCTTTTCCCACCAGGGGAGCCAGGGAACAGGAAACTATGCAAATCATTAGCTAAATAATCTTTGCCCATAACAAAGGCATTAATCAAAATGTCATCATTCATACTTCAGAGAGGCTTTTAAACCATCAGCTATTTCTTCCTTCCAGTATAACCAAATGTCACTTCAGCTGAACTGTATTTAGACTTTCTTCCTGAAGTACGACTCTATCTAGACTAATTTTAGCTTTATGTAACCACTTCCATTAAAAAAAACATGCAGTATTTATGGGATCAACCAAAAGAAAAAGAAAATCAGTCATGAAAATCACTATAGTGTCAAGTAAATAAATAGAAATACGGAGTATGCAATCACATCCGGCTCGCCACCATGACAAACCTTTTTAATAAAAAAATAGCCAATCTTTTCTTCTCAAATGCCTGACAAAGTCCCATGTGCTGCACTAGCCCCCTCTATTCCTCAACAACTCAAACGCCTGGTTTTCAGATCCCTCAAGAGCCAACCTTTCCTATCTCCACACACTAACTATGATTTCAACAAGCAAAATCAAAACCCAGCAAACAAAAATCTCTGTCCTTTTCAAATCCATTTCATTGTAAATTTGCTTTCCCTGCCCAATGAAATGTTTTTGTTAGCGCTAAACAAAATGCAAGACTTAAGAAATCTAGGACTTCGGTTATATTACACAAATTATCCCATGAATGGAAACAAGGTTGTTTCCCTCCAGAGAGAAAGCAACCAATTCTAAAAATATTGTTCTAGGAAATAGTTTCTTTCTCAGATGCAGTTTATTTTCTTTTTATTAACAAACTAATGCAGAATACAAAAAGGGCAAACATCCTGAGGTGAATCCCCCAAATCAAAGTATAATTAACCTGTGTATCAAACATACTTTTCTTCCTTTTTAATAAAATCAGTAAATGTAAAGGGACAAATTTTCTATGGGTGGGAGGACCCTGGAAAAGGTTATAGTTTTATATTGTAAAATGTTGCAATTTTGAATGCCATTTAAATATTTCTTTGCATTTTGGTTATTAGATGGATCCCTCAGATTAAGTAGAAAAATGGAGGTGACCCCTTTAAAATCAAGAGGATGGAGCGTGCACTTGAAGGGATTTGTGAGCAGAATATATGTGAATGTTGAGAGCTCTAAATGCAGTGGCCCGGCCCACAGGAAGTCTCCTGACAAAGGTCAGAAGCTTCATTACTGAAGGTATAACACTGTTGTAGTTACTGAAGGTGTGACACGGTTGTAATGTCATTGACTTTAGTGGAGTTACTCAAGCAAAGAATCTCTCCTAGAAACTGGGAACTCATTGAAAGCAATGGAACTGCAGCCACTTACACCAGCTCAGTATCTACCCTTCTATTTTATCACATGAAATGAGGACACTAAAGCATTCATGAGGACATTTTGCTTATCCCCATTGTGGTATGTCGTCTTAGACAGCATGTCTTTGTCCTGCTGCCTGCCTGTCATTTAAATATTTAATAACGCTTAATAGTTTCATCTCTTCACTAGCACTAGTAATGGGAAAATGGGAAATAAAAGAACTGTTTATGTGTTTGGAAGGAAACATAAACACAGCCTTTGATATTATTAACTTTTTAACTGGAAAATGAATGGAACTCTAAATTAGTCCATCACTATCTTACAGAATACCTACAATGCAATTTATTTCTAGTGCAGTTTCTCCAGTCATAATGTACACCCCTTGCTTAGCTAGTTGCTTATTACACAACATTTCTATAGCTGACAGTGACCCCATCAGCTGTATTAATTTCATCTCTAGCTTCATATTCAGAAACCTCTATCTACAGTAAACTAACCAGTAATAATAATAAAAGAGTGCTTCTGGTAATTTGTTCACATTCAGTTTTACATACCATCAAGTTGACTGTAGGATGACTGTATGGTACTTGTAATGCTTGGTAAATTCACTATATAGATGATGATGATGATGATGATATTATTTGTATTACAGTAGTTCCTAGGAGCCCTGGTCATGGACCAGGGCTGCATTGTGCTAGATGTTGTACAAACACAGAACTAAAAGGTGGTCCCTGCCACAAAGAGCTTACAACCTTAGTATAATAACAATATAAACTCTAATACAGCACTTTTCAGCAGTAGATCTCAAAGTGATGTACGAAGGAAGTCAGTATCGTTATTCCCATTTTACAGTTAGGGAAAATGAGGCACAAAGAGATTATGTGACATGCCCAAGGTCACCCAGCAGGCCAGTGGCAGAGCCTGGACTTCAGGTCTTCTGAGTCCCAATCTAGTTCTTTATCCACCAGGCCACACTGCCTACCCTACAAGACAAGAAACAACAGGTGGATACAGATAGACCAATGGGAGAGCACAAGGAAACAATGAGCTAGAACTGGTCAGAGCATACCAGCTGCCTCAGTGTTGTCAGGTTAGGTAGTTAGATTAATCTCCTCACATAAGGGATTTTTTCCATTAGCTACTATGTCCCCCACTAAAATCAACAATAGTTCATACTTCCATCAGCTGATTGTTCTTCCACCAGCAGGCACTCTTGGATCAATGTGGCTGCCCTACACCACACTGAAGGGCTGAGCAAAACAGTAAAATGTGGGTCATTTTATTGGCTGAAGACCTAATTCTGTAGTTGGTCATAAATCTCCAAAATGGCATAGAAAGACACTGTGGTCACGATGGCAGAATATATATGTTTAACTACACATTGCTTTGGACAGGACTGTTAAAGGTTATTTCATTTGGCAGTTTCAACATATACCCTGCCTCCAAATACAAAGGTGCTCTATACTGCGTACTAAGATTCACATTCAGCTCATTTCACATCTAAATTGATATGAACTGGAATCCAAGCCTTAAGCTAATAAAATCTTTGAATGGATTCAGATGACAGGCAGAGTATTTTCATATCCTTTTATAATCTCAGTAGTTTTATCTTTGTGACTTCAACTATGTCATAAAGTACTGATTGCAAAAAGTACTTCTTAAAATTCATTAGACTTTAAGACTAAAGACTAGTTTGTTCATTCAAGTAAACATATTGGTATAACACAATTAGATTATGGTGGCTTTTGTGTTTTAAAAGATGCACAACTCCAACAGATGTTACTGTAACAAACACACATCCTATTGAACCACAATTGTGTTTACATGGTATAACTGCTTTTATTGCTGTAAAATACCTAGGGCAGTGGTTCTCAAACTAGGGCCACCGCTTGTTCAGGGAAAGCCCCTGGCAGGCCGGGCCGGTTTGTTTACCTGCCGCGTCGGCAGGTTCGGCCGATCGCGGCTCCCAGTGGCCGCAGTTCGCCACTCCAGGCCAATGGGAGCTGCAAGAAGCGGTGCGGGCTGAAGAATGTGCTGGCCGCCCTTCCCACAGCTCCCATTGGCCTGGAGCGGCGAACCGCGGCCAGTGGGAGCTGCGATCGGCCGAACCTGCTGACGCGGCAGGTAAACAAACCAGCCGGGCCCGCCAGGGGCTTTTCCTGAACAAGCGGTGGCCCTAGTTTGAGAACCACCGACCTAGGAGGTTGGGATCAGATTTTCAGTGAGTGACTTTAATTCTGCGCTCAAAATTCAAGAATGCATCGCTTTTTGAATTCAAGGACAGATTATCCTTTCACATCACAGCACAATAGAATATAATTACATCCCCATCATCATTCAATGCACATGAGGCAACTAGAAGGGTTAGTTAGAATCATGGGTTACAGTGTATGCAGTGGGCAATACCCAATTGTATATCTCCAATATGGCTAATTCCACTAGTGCAGGGGAAGGAGGGACCCAGAATCACCTGGATTCTGGTCTTGGTTGTAGGCTGATGGCTAAGGCTGAATAAGACCAAGATAGTGCTATTTGACCGGGGGAGGCAGCCAAAAGAACTGGCTAGAATTACATAGCTTTGGTTTGTAAATTGAGTTTACAATGTAGGGGTTTTGCTGGATGCTCAAGTGGCAGCCATGGCAACAAGAGCATTTTTCCATCTACAGTTGGTGGGCAAGACAGTTTGTTTGGGATGGGAACCTTGCTCTACTCATTCCTTCCTGTGTCACGTTAAATTACTGTCACTTGCTCTACTTGGGGCTAAACTGTGAGACCGTTTAGAAGCTGAGGGTTAGTAGCAGGCAGAATTCTTCTGTTTGTCAGGCAGAATTCTTTGTGAGGCGCATGTAATACTGTTGCTCTCTTAGCAGAGTTGGCTGCCTTTGGGCTTCCAGGTGGAATTCAAGCTGTTGTTTTTGCACTTTAAAGCCCTTAATGATTAGGATCTAGCTTACTGGAGAGATTGTCTACCTTTCTCCTCATGCCAGCTGCAGCTGCTACCGGCTGAAGTTCCCTGAACGCAAAAGAGAGTGAGCTGCTGGCAGGGCATTCATGGTGAGGGCCCCTCAACTGTGGAATGTACTTCCCCATTCATCCATCAGCACCTGGATTTGTTAATCTTGTGAACACACTGCAAGGGTCACCTTTTGTACTGAGGCTTTTGGAGCCAGGGTAAAGTTTTGCATAGGGAGTTTCAGCGCCAGGGATTCACAGCGGTAGCCGTTGCTTATCTTTGTAGCCATTGAAAAGCAGGGGTCAGAGCACAGGATGGGTGCTCCTAATATGTAGGGCTGTTGTTAAATCAAATAAATACACATTTTACTTAGTTGTTTTTAAAAGCCAAACGTTTTTATTAAAGGCCGTCGACTTCATGTGCAACAGCAAAAACCCTCCTCTTCCTCTTCCAGCCTCTTTGTCCTTACCTTGCCATGACTCAAAGAGGACATAACTAATATGCTGCCAAGATTTATTTTGATGTGATCCATTCTTAAAGTCTATTTGTCTCTTTTCTTGACTTCAGCAGAAAGGTTACGCATGCCTTTTGGTTAAGCTCCTTTTATTTTTCCCAGGATGTTCACCTTCAAGCACAGCACCAGGAAAAATGAAGTTGGTTTACACTGGGTCAATGACCTCCTACTTCAGTTATTTACTGCAGTAATCACCAAATGGAACTGTGCTTTTCTCCAATTGCACATATAAATTATCAACTATTATGACCTCATGTACTGATGCAAAGGTTGATGCAACTTCAGGTTTTAAAACTATAGGGTACTGTAGATGTTCAAACATGCTTATGACTTGATTTCTCACTGTTTCCTTCACCAGCTGCAAAAGGACCGCAAATGATAACTACATTACCATACAAGCAGCTTATATGCTAACTGGAATTACATCAGCTTTGTGAAGCATTCTGAAATGCTGTACATGAGCTTTGAGAGATCTAGCTTCTCACTGCTATTCATTTTTCAATTTTCAGCTTCAAAGATCTTGGACATTCTCCTCTAGGCTCATCTAGGAGCAGGAATCCAAGGCCTAGTCACATTGGGTGATTTTCTTAGGCACAAGGATTTGTCTCAGCAGTCTCGAGACAAACCCAAAAAAAGGGAAGTTTATGCAATAGTGGAGACACTTTCATTCTTCCCATGTGCTGTGATAATTCTGTTATTGTGCAGAAGATAATAAGGTAAATTTACCTTGCAGAATATGACTATGACTTTTTTATTTTATAATCTGCTTTTCACTAAACCTACTGTGCACTTCCATACAAAACTGCACTCTTTTGGGGTCTGTGTGAGCTATTGTTTGAAATACAGTGAGGTCCACTGACTGCAGACAAACAGCACCTAATGGAACAAGTCCGAATGGAGTTTAGTCAGAGGCATAAGATATACCACACTGTCAAGTGAATTATGGTATCCTGCCTCCAATTTTGCCACCCACCTTATACTAATTTGATTTAGACCACACTTCCCTAATTTGCTTATAAGAATGTCTTGTGGGACTATGTCAAAAGCCTTACAAAAATCAAGATATATCATGTCTATAGCATCTGCCCCCCCCGCCCCCCCCCATCCACTAGATGGTGCAATTCACCAGAGCTGTATCATTTAGCTCTGAGGATTTAGCCTAGGATTTTCTACATTTTCACAGTGACTGGTCCCGTATTAGTTTGAATATTAAATGAGCTCTCACTGGAAAAAAAGTAACAAGACCTGCAAAAAAGGAGCAGAATAAGGACAAATACATAATTATCTAGGGAGTTTAAAAAAAGGTGTAGCAAAAGTTCATGGTCCTTGGAGTGGCACATGGCCCAGTTAATGTACAATTTAGATGCAGTAGTTTTCTTCAGGCTGAGAAGTCAGTTTGATTTTTTCCCCCAAGCTTATCCTTTCCACAGTTTTGATTTCCCCCCCCCCCCGAAAATATAATGATGATAGAACTGAACTGCTGCAGCCAGCTGCACAAATTCATTAATGGCATTAGCAAAATAATGATTTCAAACGTATGTGTCAGGGCTGGCAGCAGCCGCATTCTTTTAGGGAGAGTCTTCCAGCATTCCATTTTTATAGTAATGAGAATAAACAGCTTGCTTCATCATTAGTGATATGAGAAATATTAGGGATTTTAAAAGTCATGTTTATGGTCCTTCTGCACATGCCTTCCTCACAAATCCAGACCTCAGGCCCAGAAATGGTATTCAGCTCCCTTTGCCCTCCAAAATAATTGTCAATAGGAGCTCACTTTTGAGGTTACTGATAAGTCTCTATCTCAGAAATCAACTGTGGAAATGAACAGGCCTGGTGTTTCTTCCACTGAGTTACACAGTGTAGGCTAGGTCTTCAGCTACACCAATGCTCTGTTCGGCACACACAGAAATGTGTATGGGGGGTGGGGTGAAGGTGACTGAAGGCCACCTTTGCACTTCCCTAATCTCTGGTGAATCTGGAGGCCAGTTCAGCTCTCAGTTACAAATCACGTTGCATCCTTGCATTTCATCCCACCTGAAGTACACTCCTGCGTGCCTCCGACACCACACCAGCTCTCTTACATGGCAATGAAATGTGGGTTCTGAGGAAGGCTGAAGAGGGTTGATGTTTTCAGTTCTCATTGTTGTCATTAGCTGCTCCATATTAAGTGGTGGTACAAAATCAACAATGACGATATACATAGACAAACCCAGCAACCTCCTCCAGCAGCACTGGTTCAGTTTCAATGGCTTTCTTGGCTTTCATATTATTAAGATGGAAGACCAATGAGTTATGAAGCACATTTACCAAAGAATGCTGCAACATGGCTGGTGATCACATGGGCATCAAAAGGTTTTGTGGCCCGATAAAATCTCCAGTGATGGAGACAAATTGAATATGCAGCCAGACCACCTTAAGGACTTCCCTAGAGTTCACGCTGGGTGGCACTAGATCTCCCATGAGGCTACCTCCCTTTGAGATTTGCCATGATGAAGGTTAAGGAAGAATTTGGCAGAGCAGCTGCAGAAAGCATTTCAAGCTGGTACCACTGCACTGCAGGAGGAGGTATTTATAAAATGAGGCCCATCAGACAGCTTTCTCTCCCCTATGCTGATTCATTGTTTGCTCTAACCCACTCCCACTGCGCCCTTCCTTTGTCTTTCCAACTAGTTAATCCTCTTCTGATGTAAACCCCCTGAGAAGATTTAAATAACCAATCAAACTCAAAAGGTGGACATAACATGATGTTTGCAGTCACTGCATTGTTCATTCTGCTTGTACGTTCTGTCCCTTTAAAGCCCCTCAGCTCTTTGGGGCAGGGACTCTTATTCTATCTTTGTACAGTACCTAGCACAATGACCCCACATTCTCAATAATAAATCTAATGTTACAGTGATATAATGGAAGAGATTGTGAGGGAGAAGATTCCACTCTGATGACAGAAGACAAAAGAAGCATGGGAGGCAATGTCACTAAATGAATAACCTTCATTTACTTCATTCACTTCATTTATATATATATATTTAGCTTAGGGTATTTTCTTTCAAGTGTGAACTTTCTTTAAAAGGATCATTCCTCTCAAATAGTCTCCACTCTGGACACAGTAATTCCATTAGAAGAAGAGCTAAAACTCAGCTCTTCTCTGCTAATGTTCATCACGCGAACCTCTTTATAAGCTGGGAAAATAAATTTTACTGGTTCAGATGCAAATGTCAGCAAATACCATAAATACTTGTGTATAAATGAATCAGAATTAAGATGATCCCTTAATAGTGAGGATATAAGGTAGGAACTAGCAGAAATGAATAATCTCCATAGAAGGACTTCCCTCTGTCCCATATACAAAATGAAACTTGCTTATAACTCCTCTCACCTAACTGTGTCTCTCAAGAGTCCCTCTACTTGACTGATGGCCTATTACTTATCCAGCTTTTATTGCTGTCTCAGTCCCTCCAGTATTTTCCCCAGCCTCCTTCCTGATTTGCCTCATACAGCTTTTTCCCTGCTCTGCTGCTCCTCTTTGTGTCCATCTGACAGTGTGGTAAATGGTTTCCCCTAATGAACCTAGCAGACTAACTTGCATATAAACTGACCTCCTATTTAATGACTCCGAATTGCATATATCTTTGTCAGCTCATATCTGAGTAGATGGTTATATTTTATGTGAGTATATGCTCTCCCTGATTCCCACACAAAGTAGGGAGAGCTCCAAAGTCTTTCCCATGATTCCAGTGCCCATTTGGATTGGTCACTTGAACCTGGAAGCAGGTATACGCTTCTGCACTTAGCTTCAAAATGTTTGGATTAAAATGGAATGTTCTTTCTATAAATGTATGAGAATTTTAGGTTTTGGATGAGAATGTTTTACTGTTTCTCTGCACAGTATCAGAGGATTTAGGATCAGAGGAACTGGAGAAAAGCTCACTCAACCGTTACAAACCTACCACTGAGACATCTAGTCAATGTGTAGTTTGAGGAGTGCATTGGGTAGTTTAGATTTTTTCTTCTTGTTGTTTTTTAGTAACATTTACAAGGAATTTGATGATTGTTACCCAACATTCCCCACTTTTCAATATCTCCTTTTCCTGATATACATATCCCTTAATTGTCTGGCTATCCTACTTCTAGTTTGTCTAACTAACCTTAGTCTACATAACAGAGACACCCATGTATATCAGTCCATATACAGAATTTCCTTTAGATCATGTCAATAGTGGGGTTCTGGAGATCAATTCTTGAGGCAACATGGTCTAGTGGTTAGCAAACTAGTTGTGGGTAAGGCCACCTGGGGTCTTGACCACTGGCTGCCTGTGTTGCCTTGAGCAAATGACTTTGCCTCTCTTGGCCTCCATTTCTCTTGAACCCTTTGCCTGTCCTGCTGATCTAGATAATAAGCTCCTCAGATCAGGGACTATCTCTTACTATGTGTTTGTACAGCATCTAGCACAGTGGGCTCCCGATCTCGGTATAATACAAATAATAATCATATGATTTGGTTTCAACCTGGACAATAGCTAACCTGCTGCCAGTGGAGCTGATCCTCCACTGGCTTTGTCCTATCAAAGTCAATGGAATTACACCAGCTGAAGTGTATGGAACATTTTGGGACTGTGCCATTAGTTTGTCGTTTTATTACTCCTTTCTACAAACACTTTCTTTTTATTGTGCAAGTAAAATATTATACTACATGAGACAGCGCGTTTGTATTTTAATACTTCATTGTGCAGAAGTGTAGAAAGCAACTTTCAAGAATTTAATATTTAATAATACTATATGTGGTTGGGGGTGAGAAAAAAACACAGCCCTATTTACAATTAGTCTTTAATGACAAATATAAACGTTGGGGTTTGTGCTATACTTTGTTCCTTTTCTGTGTCTGAAGCAACTACTTTTGAAATATCCATAAATTGCTAATTTCCAACATATGAATCATCCATAAACACTTAGAGCAGGGGTCGGCAACGTTTGGCAAGCAGCTCACCAGGGTAAGCACCCTGGCGGGCCGGGTCAGTTTATTTACCTGCTGACACGGCAGGTTCAGCCGATCGCGGCCCCCACTGGCCACGGTTCACTGTCCCGGGCCAATGGGGGGGGCGGGAAGCGGCGCGGGCGAGGGATGTGCTGGCCAAGGGATGTGCCAGTGGGGGCCGCGATCGGCCGAACCTGCCGCGTCAGCAGGTAAATAAACTGGCCCGGCCCGCCAGGGTGCTTACCCTGGCGAGCCGCGTGCCAAACGTTGCCAACCCCTGACTTAGATGGTGTATTTTTAAAATCAAAAACATTGGATCTTATTTTGATCTCACTTCCAGCAGCAAATCAGAAGTTACAAGAAGTCAGTGGAGTTACACCGATATAAAAATACTGCAAACCCGATCAGAATTAGGTTCATTCTCCTTAAATGAGGCTTGCTGTTACCTCATGCATATATTCATGAAATAGCACCAGCTCCCATTCCCACTGAAGCCAATGGCTCTCTTTCCATTGATTTAATGAAGTTGGATTGGACCCATAAAGAGCTAAATCCTGAAGTCCTCACTCAGGCAAAACTCTCAAAACTTCAGTGGCAGATTTGCCTCACTAATGCCAGTAGGATCAGTTCCAAAGTACACTATGCAAAACAAAATAACATGGCTTCAGTAATCTATTGAAAGACAGTTCACATCTTACCCAAAGCTGCTTGTATTATACTAGGTTTCAGACCGCATGCCTTTTTTCAAATTAAATAATGTTGTTTTCTGTTCTGAATTGGATTTTCTTTTTTCTGGCGGGGGGACATGTTGGGAAAGATGTGAGCTACCAAACATTGGACAAATGAGAGAAAGAAAGAAAATCTGAATCCCTGAATCTTTGCTTTTATCCTTGGCAAATTAGACCACAGGAAGTGTATAAGTTGTAAACTTTTCTTCCAATTAACATTTCAAAGAATTCTGAAGAGTTGATTTAAGAAGACAATGGCACAAAAGTACATATTGAATCCACACCTGTGCTACTACATTCATATGGGTTTTCCAGCAATAAAGTAGGTTAAAAGATAAATTAATTGTATGCTTCCTCTTCAAGAGAAATAGACCAATGGTAGTTACTATAGCAACTACTTGTAATTCATTCTATTAACTTTCTTATTGCAGAAACAGTCAATAATGATATAGATCACTTTAAGATAAAATATACATGTGGACTTTTAAAATATACTGTTTGTTCCTCATTCAAATAAAATCTGATATGCTGTTGAAAAAGTAAAGGCAATGTCAGACTGAAGCAACATTTTGGATTTTTTTGCGGGGTAAGAGGGGAAGAATGGTGAAACAAAATTATTCATAGATTCATAGATTCTAGAACTGGAAGGGACCTCGAGAGGTCATCGAGTCCAGTCCCCTGCCCGCATGGCAGGACCCAATACTGTCTAGACCATCCCTGATAGACATTTATCTAACCTACTCTTAAATATCTCCAGAGATGGAGATTCCACAACCTCCCTAGGCAATTTATTCCAGTGTTTAACTACCCTGACAGTTAGGAACTTTTTCCTAATGTCCAACCTAGACCTCCCTTGCTGCAGTTTAAGCCCATTGCTTCTTGTTCTATCCTTAGAGGCTAAGGTGAACAAGTTTTCTCCCTCCTCCTTATGACACCCTTTTAGATACCTGAAAACTGCTATCATGTCCCCTCTCAGTCTTCTCTTTTCCAAACTAAACAAACCCAATTCTTTCAGTCTTCCTTCATAGGTCATGTTCTCAAGACCTTTAATCATTCTTGTTGCTCTTCTCTGGACCCTTTCCAATTTCTCCACATCTTTCTTGAAATGCGGTGCCCAAAACTGGACACAATACTCCAGCTGAGGCCTAACCAGAGCAGAGTAGAGTGGAAGAATGACTTCTCGTGTCTTGCTCACAACACACCTGTTAATACATCCCAGAATCATGTTTGCTTTTTTTTGCAACAGCATCACACTGTTGACTCATATTTAGCTTGTGGTCCACTATAACCCCTAGATCCCTTTCTGCCGTACTCCTTCCTAGACAGTCTCTTCCCATTCTGTATGTGTGAAACTGATTTTTTCTTCCTAAGTGGAGCACTTTGCATTTGTCTTTGTTAAACTTCATCCTGTTTAACTCAGACCATTTCTCCAATTTGTCCAGATCATTTTGAATTATGACCCTGTCCTCCAAAGCAGTTGCAATCCCTCCCAGTTTGGTATCATCCGCAAACTTAATAAGCGTACTTTCTATGCCAATATCTAAGTCGTTAATGAAGATATTGAACAGAGCCGGTCCCAAAACAGACCCCTGCGGAACCCCACTTGTTATGCCTTTCCAGCAGGATTGGGAACCATTAATAACAACTCTCTGAGTACGGTTATCCAGCCAGTTATGCACCCACCTTATAGTAGCCCCATCTAAATTGTATTTGCCTAGTTTATCGATAAGAATATCATGCGAGACCGTATCAAATGCCTTACTAAAGTCTAGGTATACCACATCCACAGCTTCTCCCTTATCCACAAGACTTGTTATCCTATCGAAGAAAGCTATCAGATTGGTTTGACATGATTTGTTCTTTACAAATCCATCCTGGCTGTTCCCTATCACCTTACCCCCTTCCAAGTGTTTGCAGATGATTTCCTTAATTACTTGCTCCATTATCTTCCCTGGCACAGAAGTTAGAAGGAAGATAAGGAGTTAACATGTTGGCCGTGCTTGCATTAATAGAGACATAAAAGAGATCAGAGAGGCTGAAATACAATTCATCAGCTTCATGTTGCAAATACACTGTCTATTTATTTCATATATCTCTTGCCTTACCTAGATAGAAGACACCTGTTCCCTCCTTTAACCTGATATTAAACAAGCACTGAAATTAAAATTTCACCTTAAAACATTTTTGTAGAATCAACTTTTCTGTAAATTAGTAGAAAAATGATTTATTTTCAGTGATATAGGTGATGTTGATAATGCAGTGATGCAGATTACAAGATGTAAGACCATCATTAGCTCCAATTAGTATTCATATAGCAGTTTCCTTCCCAAGCCCAGGAAACTCAAAATGTATGTTTGTTTTTATTAAATTATGTATATACATCTTTAGAAAATTCCCACACAGATGCTGGTCAATTGACAAACTGGGGAGGATTCCCTGTTGAAGAATACCTCACAGACAATGCCTTCAGAAACCAAAACACAGGGATTTCTCATGCTGTTGAAATAGAGTGTTCATACTTATAATAATGGTTAAGATTTTGTCACGGGTATTTTTAGTAAAAGTCACAGACAGGTTGCGGGCAATAAGAATTCCTGGAAGCCCGTGACCTGTCCATGACTTTTTCTAAAAATACCCTGGAAGGATTAACAGTCGGGGCACACCGCTGTTCCAGATCAGCCACTGCTTCTGCGGCAAGGGCTGACCCGGCCCCGGCCCCAAGCCACTGCTCCAGCCCTGGGGGCAGCCCCAGCCCCAGATGGCTGACCTGGCCCCAGACACTGCTCCTGCAATGGCAGCTGCTGCTCTGGTTCTGGGTGGCTGCTCCAGCCCTGACTGTTGCTCCAACGGTGGCGGCCGCTGCTCCAGCCCCAGAGGTGACCCAGCCCCAGGCTGCGGCTCCTACCCTGACTTTTCAGAATAAGAAAACTAAGACTGAGGATCCATAATGAAGAATGTTGAGATTTATTAGAGCAACCTGGACAGTATATCTGGGAACTGGGTCAGTGGGGATCTTAGTAGCAGATGGTACTGAAGAGCTGAAAATACAATGCCAGGATCAATTTAAAAAAGAATAGCAAGAAAATGTGGTACTATCAATTTTGTTTCCTACTGTCCCCGTTGCCCTTGTACAGGGATGGGAGTTATGATTGAGTGACATGAAAGAAGAGAAAAAAGGAGACTGACAAGTCATGGGGAAAATAACTGAACATGGCTCAGCACTTGTTGCAAATAGTATTTAGAGCAGTGTTTCTCAATGACCAGTCCGTGGACAGGCTCCAGTCCCTGACACCATTTAGGAAGGCAGCAAGCTGGTCCCTGGTATCAAAAAGGTTGAGAAACACTGATTTAGAGTCTTGAACTTTTGAACTCCTAACTGACTGGGGAATTATGTGTAATAGTAGAATGAAATTAACAACGTAGGGTTCAGGGAGAAATAAGGAAACCAGAAGCCCATTTGTGAAAATTAATGTGTTTAATGTGATTGGGAAAAGGCAGCTGGGATGGAGTGTAAGAGCTCTTTAAGTGTTGTGAGGGAAACCCTCCTGGGCTAGCACTATCCCTTTCCAAGTTTGTCTCTATAAATACCTGCAAGACAGGGAACATTGTCCCTAAGAGAAAGGAAGTGATTTTGGGGAAACAGTCTGGAAGTAAAACCGATCCCTTTAGTAGCCAAGAATGGTATTTGGTTAGCAGGATAGGATATAACTCCTCTTTCCCCTCTGTGGCAATGGCTCCAGCTAACCCCTCACAGTTCCAGCCAATCTTTCTTTCTCAGAATCAGGAGAGCAAGGAAGGCTGGGAAATGTAGTCCACCAGGGCAGCCATGGTACAATCCTAGATTGGGACAAGGCATGCTGGGAAATAAAGGGAATATTTAAATCCTACTCTTTTCAGACATGCTGAGAGAGTTGAGCTATGCTGAAGATACTGAAAGGTATGTAAACCTTGCTATGTTTTTGATTTTGATTTTGAAAGCAGGCATCTCTGAAAAGTATCTGAGTTAACTAATTAGACAGTTGTTGTGTTGATATGTCTTTGTTCAGGCCTTAAAAGAAACTAAAATAATCCCAGTTGGGGGATAATTTTGCATACAGGCTTCATTGACATGCTGTTTGTTAGTTTGTCCTGTAATACTACTGTCGCCTGTAAAGGTATGGTGAACCTGTAGCTAGCTATAGTTGTAGGTATAGCCAGAAAAATAAGAATGTATCTCTTCTTGCAGCTAGCTAGCTTTCTTTGTTGCTATGAGTTCTGAGCACTCACTTCTTGCGCTCTAAGATTCTAAGAAATTAGATTTTAAAGTTATGACAATTGGGAATGGGCGACAGGGGATGGATCACTTGATGATTACTTGTTCTGTTCATTCCCTCTGGGACCCCTGGCATTGGCCACTGTCGGAAGAAAGGATACTGGGCTAGATGGACCTTTGGTCTGACCCAGTATGGCTGTTCTTATGACATTGCTAGATCTAAAAGTGATATTTTATGGCTTTTATGTTTCCCTCCAACTCCTTCACAGTTGGACTCCCAGGAACCTAAGAACCTAGTGGTTTTACAAGCAGAGGGATATAAAAAGTTCCATTTTTTTAGTCTCCTTAAAGTACCCCTGTTGTGTCTCCTGCCCTTTTCATAATAATAAGTGTGAATAATCCACACAAGCATTGTGGGGTTGAAATCATTTTTACTCAACATACACAAAAATGTACACTGTAAGCACTGCTAGATGGCTCACAAACTGTTTAAAGAGATCCTATCCACCCCTACACTGTAGTTCCCTAAATCATCTCCCCCTCTTTTACACAAACAGTCTGGTTGTCCTTAAAAATGTACATATTTTGCTTTAAATGTAATTACAGCAGTACTTTCAGTCTTTCCTAAAGCTCCTTATACTTACCATAATGAAGTGAATGAGTACTAGGCATACACATTTACTGGTCACACCTGTTGTTAAGGCTCCATTAATAAATAGCTCAAAGGTTAACCATGTTTTAATAAATGGTTAATCAACTGTTGAAAGCTAGTCCAGCAAATTAATAGGTTTCTTACAACACCTTCTAATGTTCGTATAACCATCTGATGCACTCAATCTGTAACATGCTCATGCCATCTATTAACCACTTATAATGCTTTCTAAACCAGTTATAAATGGAACCAGTTATAAAAGGAACTTACTATGAAGAGTGCCCTGTGTATCATGTTAAATTATTTCTCAATATAAATGTAAAAACATGCAGCAAGAATAATGAGAATATCAAAACAACAAACAGGAAAATAGCTGTGGTGATAAATACATCACTTAAAGCTGACTGCTCCAGGTTCTTCCAGTCATGTGGAGCAGCCTGTAGGACTGGGGCCAAGATAACAACAAGATGGCGGGGGGTGAGAGATGTTTTCCTCTCCATTCCTCAGTTACAAATTTGTATTTTAAATATACATTCCTGCAGGGTGTGGGGTTGCTATCTCCTTTATAAAGCTGATTAACTCTGACTACCATAAACTAAGCTCAGGAACTCTGTCATTTATTTTGGATATTAGAGTCTCATATGAGACCACTTGGGCTAATTCCCAATACAATATCAGACTTTCATTTTTGGAATGTTGGCCCTACTCAGAATCAGTTGCTCCGCATATTAAAGAACACTTTATTTTAAAATACAGCTTAAAATAGTGCTAACAGTCAGGTAATAATACTTCCTATATAATGCTTTTCAGCAGTAGCTCTCAAAGCACTTTACAATGGAGGTGAGCATCACTGTCTCCATTTTACTCATGCAGGAATAGGCATTCCAATTTATTTTACTTCAGATCAATGCTCTCCCCGTTCTTCCTCACTTTAATATTTTTTGCAGGATGATTCTGTTAAAGACAAATGTATATTTGTATCTATTACGTGTTTGACTGCGTTTTAATCATTCAATAGATACCAGGAGGATTTGTAGAACCATCTCCCAGGTCTATATTACTCACCTTCCAGTTGCAAGTTACATTTTGTTTTTTTCAAAATGTAGACAGATCCTAAAAGTCTCCAATTGGACATGATACGGGACTTGATCCAACACATATTGAAGTCAATGGACAAACTTCCCCTGACTTCATCAGGCATTAGATCAGGCCTGTACTTTCAACTGCTAAAGATCAGCAATACTATTGCATGCTTAACTCTAGTTCGTTCTTTTGCTCTCCTAGTCATTAACCCTACTGAAACATTAGTCCTCTTTTTGTGTAAGGTTTTTCTTTGACATAAACAGGATACAATCATCGCTGTAACTTTATATGGTCATTTTAATTATCCTTATAACAATATTACACATCATTTGATTCTAAATCAAATTAGCAACTGGAGTAGAGGATTGGGAGCAGCAAGACTCCTGAATTTTATTCCCAGCTCAGGTGGTCACTGGGCAAACATGTAAGCATCATGTGCCATAGTTAACTTAGCTTCCCACCCTCATGTCAGATTCCATTAATGCTCGTAAAAAAAAAAGCACTTTGAAAACTTCAGAGGTGTGAAGTAAATAGGCCTAAGTGAGGCTGTGATGGGGTGCGCCTCCCCACTGCAGCACCTCCTGCTGGCTGTCTGGGGAATTAGCACTGTGCCCTCTTCTGTTTCTGTGGTTTGGGGATGTATGTTGCCAGTAAGAGTTGGTATTTCCCAAACTGACAAAAAGGCATGTTTGCTCATCTTTACGATGGATTAGAACACATTATTAGGATATGTGACTTGTGATCCAGGACTGATTTACTTCAGAGATTTCTGGGGAGGTGCCATTGGGTGGGGCAAACTGGAACTGAAACCCTTAAAGACCCAGGTAAGTGCAGAACAAGGTGTGATCTTTCCATTCAACCACTGTGTGAAGAAGGACTGCTGTTCTTTCTCTCCCCACACCCCAGCCAGAAGGAGACCAACATAAGAGGTTATGCCACCCACATGCCTGAGCAAGCCAAGCCGCCAGCATAAAGTACCAAAATCAGAGACAACATCACCTGGTCCCTTGCTTGTGCTCTTGACTCTGCTTTGAAGACCAAGCAAGCTAAAGAGACAAACTCCTTTTCCAAGTAACCTCTTTCATTTTTGTTCCTCTTCTTATAACTTACATGGCAAAGATACTTGGCACCTTTATTACTGATTTTCCTCCAACACTTTTTAATGTGTGAATAAAAGTGTGTGTATTTAAAAAAAAATAGCATGTGCTGACTCTGATTCTAAAGTAAATCCTACTGTGTAATCAGTTTGTTACTCTGGGTTATCAGAGTGCCTGCATAAAACTAATCTGCCTCTAAAGGGAGACTATGGGTTGCTAATAACTCTGTTAATAGACTGATTAGAAAAGAGTTAACTTTCAGAGGAGTTTCTGTTCTCCTTCATAGGAGAATTATGTTCCAAATTATGTTCTCTTAAATTTCCAGGATTCAATATGCATAAGAATTAATCATGTGCCTTGACTGTGTTCATCCAATGGTTTGGTCAATTGTTGATTTAATTCCTCTCTGACCCTAAGCACCCCTTTATTTACAGTCTACACATTATTGTAGTAATCTTTGTGCAAGATATGCCTTCATTTAAAATCTAATAACGTTCTGGTCAATCAAATCATTGTAAAATGAGTGTAGCAGCATTATATGTAAATGTATAACAACCCCCATTTAGAATGTCACTAACATATGTTCAAGACCAGACACCCTTGCCTAGCTAAAGCTGTTCAACAGGCCTATACCAAAGGAATGTAGTTTCCCCACCTGGGAGTTACTTCCAAAGTACTTTGAAGAACAATGTGAATGTATTTGTATATCACATAAACAGGTGCATCAGGCTAACAAGGCAAACCTTACGCTATCACACCAGGGGAGGAGATTGACAATTGCGTGTAATGTTCATTGAATTGCACCAAAGGGGGCAGCACTAAATAATTTGCATTTTAGCAGACACAACTCCAGCAGGACACTTTCTTCAAGACAAGCTTCATGTTGCCTACTTCACACCTGGAAATAGACTTTGGACTCGAGGTATCTTTCAGAAGAATCCATTGCAAAGATTCATTGGATTAAATTTGCAGTTTCCTTTCCCCTCTTGTAATCTATCTTTCACCTAACAAGACAAAGGTACCAACCCTTGGACTTTGGATGATGGACCCTGACCCAGCGGTTCAATCAGCTATCTTGATTGAAAACATGTGGTGAGGATTTTACCTTGAACCAAGTCTAGTTTAAGTTTTAGTTATCAGAATGCATTTTATCTTTATTTTTCTTATAACCATTTCTGGGTTTAAACCTTCTTAAGTGAGTAGAAGTATATCTGTGAAATGAGGGGGGGAAAACTGTTGTATTTTTAATCTAAACTAATCCAGTGCTCAGTTTGAACAAAACTGTTTAGTAAGTCTGGTTAAAGTAACAAACTGTTGGATATTGACTCTTTCAAGGAGTAATAAACCTTAACATTCCTCTGGTTGTTCCAGGACAGGGCCAGACATTTCAGAACTCAAGTTTTTTGGGAAAATTTGGGGTTGGGGGGAGTGGAGTCACCTTAACAGTTGTTAACCAAGGCTGGTGGAGACCAGCTGGTGACTGTGGTATTGTCAGCAGGCTCCAGGATCCAAAGCATTGGACCAGCGCTGCCCTGTACATAGTGTGTGCTTGTTGCTAACTGTACCAGGGCAGAGAGCTACAGTAGCAAGGCATTGTGAGGCACTCAGGGTTATAGGGTAAGAGGTGACACAACTTTTCAACGGTCTGGATTGCACCCCAGAACATAACATCCATATTGTCAATGTGACTTATAAACTCAGCCTTTGTTAATTTATAGTAAAACCCACAAAAATCATACCACTAGTTTTTTCTTTTGAAAATATCAACAAGGGTCATGATATCCTCATCTAGGGTTAAAGGTCAGTGATCAAAAAGGTAATTGTGTAAGGTCTCTCAGTGCCCCTTGCCTCTGTTCATGAATTAATACATTGATCCATTGCACAAGAAATTCTAAGCCTAGTCTTCTTACTGAAATCAATGGCAGAACTCCCACCGATATCAGTGGAGCAGCATCCAGCCCTGAGTAACAGCAAGAAGTAAGAACAATTTGTCATAGGCATAGGGCCCATACTGAAAGATGCTGAAAACTTCATGGGATGGCGGGGAGTTATGAATGCCCTCAACTACCAGTGCAATCGATGTGTGTTGAGGCCACTCGACGTCTTTCAGGAAATGTAAGGTACCTTGCAGGATCAAGCCCTAAGTAATGTCTAAATTACTCAAACTGAACTTAATTTAACAATAAACCTGAAAGAGAACGACTTATTTCTAGCTAAAATGTTGTTGTGACTGCAATTGGAAAGGGAAATCCGTAAGGGTTAAAAATGAAGATGGATGAATAAACAAAACATGCTCCTGATAGCAGAGCAATCTGAGACCAGCTGTTGCTGAACAAACATTTATTATTTTAAAGCATCATAGGCCTAGAAGAAAATAGACTTACTGGAATAACACCAAACAGGAATTGCATATGTGATAATCAAATATGCCAAGCTCATGGCTCCCTAGAATTTATTTCAGTTGTACATGGAGGACTCAAAACAAATGCTGCAAAAGATCCTGTGCTTTCCTAAAATGTGTTTATACGGGGAGAATGAAGAAAATGGTCAACTAGCATTTGTTATGACATACTGGTGCATGAGAATTCCAAATGAATGCTGAAACTCTGGCCACGTCATCACTAGGAAAAAAGGGTGTATGGGTTTAACATGTGTTAAAAGCCTATGTAGACAAGGCAAGCTATAGTTCTAACATGTAACAGCTGGTTTACCTCAACCAGTTACCATGTTAAAACCAAAGCTGCATTTTTGCTTAACCTGTGTGTGGAAGAGAGGCTAGAAGGAGGGAATGAGAATGGGTGGGGAAAGCTGGCTGATTGGAAGTAGAGGGTCGCTAGCTAAAGCTATGTCTTCACTGCCAAAAAAAAACAGTGATCTGTTACCATGAGATAAATAATGTGTCCTCTACCTTGCTGTAAAATCCCAGTGGAGACAAGGCACAGGTAGTTTTTACCACAGTGTGGCTAAGCAAGGTCAAAACTATACACTTCTCCCACCTGGGGGTTGACTTAACCTAGGTACACTGCTGTAAGCCACAAAGCCCTGTCTCCATTAGGCTATTCCAGTTTGAGAGGGCTAATGACCTTTAAAACACACACCTCTTTTGGCAGTGAACATACGGACTAAGGGCAGGGTGTGGGGAGCAGAGACTCTTAATCTGTCCTACAAGCCTCGGTCCTCTTGGAAGAGTGTCATACCATCCGTCTAACCCCCCTTCCCCCCACACACATACACACATCCATGGGACACATGCTGAAGTTTTCACACAGAGTCTCTTTATGTTACTGCCTTAGCCATAACGCTCACAGCAGGTTTCACTTTCACAACTAATGGAAATTGAAATGACTTCAACCCTGCTTCCAACCTCTAGCCTGAATCCCTAATGAAATCATGAACAAACTGTTAGAGAACTTCTGTAAAGCTTGAGGCAACAGCAAGCCCTGACCCAGCTCAAAGTGATAGCAGTGTTGATTTGTATCTGTTAAACATCCTTTATCGTTGTTTTCAATCCCCTTCCTTGAGTTCTCTCTCAAAACTCAGCACTAAGACTTCCCCTGCATTGTCCGTTAGCACTTCATAGCATCAGGCTGTCACTCCCAAAAACAAATGCTTTTACAGGCCCTGGTTTGGGAATGGCATCCAAAATATGACAGCCCCTGTGCTCTCCAGGAGTATCAGCAGGCACTGAGTAAATATCCCTCCTGAGGGTTCCCACCATTTTGTACGTGCTAGAGGGAAGCTACTGGATGCTGTCAAGCAGCAAAGGGGGAAAAATAAAATAAACCATTTCCCACTTGTGCGATAACAAGAAATCTTTGAATGGTGCACGGGTCAAGCTGAGCTGTTAGCAAGTGGCTTTAGGAAAGGAGCTGAGGATATCACAGATTCATAAAATATGACATTTTAATCAAGTCTCGAGCTGTTTTCTAATTACATTCAGCTACACTTAAAGGGAAAACAGGAGGTGTCAGGTTCTTGTAGAGACAAGCAGAAAATTGTCCTCAGTACATCACTGATTATTATGAATAGCACAGTGTCAAATTACCCAGAAAAGATATAGTAGTAAATCCTTCTAAAAGTCATATTTCCAATTTTCTTTTCAATTTCATCTTGGAGTAAATTTGGCCACGGGTTTATTCAGAAGCTGACTTTTTTTTTAGTATCTTTTCTATATTTAAGTATGTATAATGGATCTGCTAAAAACATCAGAGACCATTAAGCCACAGAAGCATGAAATCAACTAGAAATTATTATTTTAATTCTATGCACTTGTGCATAACAGTATGAGTGAGCTGCCAAATAAACATTCATCAGAACACCAGCTTGTTCTCCAAATACTAATGTGATTTTGAGTTTGGAAACAGAAAGCAGACACTTGCATATATTCCGAGAGAGACACTCAGATGCAAAGGATGGCTTGCACATATTCTGAGAAGCAAAAGAAGATGCCAATGACTAGATAGCTGTATTGTTGTATGCTCTGTTGCTAAGAGCTTCTAAAATCGAGGCACTGAGGCTTGACAGGTGCATAACTCTGAGCTTAACATTTATATTGACCATGTTTGTATTGTGCAAACTTAATGAATGCTGTGTTTACAAGTTCTCTCCCAGTATGCATTGTGGTCAGTGTTTAAATCTAACATTAGTTGTCTAAGGGTAATCTCTTTCTTTGCACTAGTCAATGTGGAGGAGTTTATCCCCAGGGTATTACAGACATAGGAAAACACTTCCTGGTGGGTGGGTGTGGTGGGAGAGGGGGATTCTGGATGGGTACATAGGTGTATATGGATTCCCATCCCCAGTACATCATTAGCCTTAGAAGAGAGAAGGAATAAACTGGGCTGATGCTTATACATCCTATTCTAAGAAGAAATTGCAGGAAACTGACTAAAGAAGAAGGATAGTCTTTTATCTTCTTCCAACACTGGGACACTTTTTTTTTTTTTAATTAACAGAAAATTATTTTCTCTCTCAGTTCAAGGAAATGGGCATAAAGGATATCTAAGTCCGACAAGTGCAGTAATTAATGCAGCCCCAGCAACGGGACATAAACCACTGAGGGCAATGAGGTCTGGTGGACTCAGGGGAACTCAATTGCATCCTGCCTTAGCCAGTTGCACAATTCCAAACTGCACAGGGATTTAGATGGTCCTGCAGGTGGTGACAGAGAGTTGTTTGTGTGCAGTGGACTGATCTTGCTCCTGCACAGCCAGGACCCATAAGCAGTAGCTGCAAAGGTCACTGGTCTGTGTTGGATAGGATCATAAAGGTTAAATGGATTCTGTACCTACTGATGTCAATAGGAGTTTTGTCATTGGCTTAAGTGGTACATTGAATATTCATAAATTCTTTCAGTATTTTATACCATCTTGTGACAAAGAGCTGTTATTTTGTATGTGTCACATATAAAAAGATGTGATACGGGAAAAATTATTTCCCCCTCACAACTTGATATTTCCTAAATTGGTATATTACTGACTTCAGGCAGGTGATGCTAACTTAGGGTTGGTCAAGGAGGTGAGTTGAATAATTTATTTGATTTCATGACTCTCTTCAGTTAAAACTTGTCTGGATTTCCTCCTTCCCCCGCCCCTTTCTCAGTCCTATTATCTTTTTAAGATATTTCACTCAGTTCTTGGAATCCAGGATACACTATCATCTTACACCCATGTTCTTCCTAGTGCCCACCAGGTCCCAAAGTAGAGAGACACTATCATGTAAGAATAATTAAAATCTTCAATTCAATTGCCTTGTAATGTAGTATGCAGCCACTGGCTAATGTATATTTATTATTTGTACTACAGTAGCACCCAAAGGCCCACTGTGTTGTGCAGTGCACAGACACCTAGTAAGCCATCTGTTCTAAGGTTCTGATCTTGCAAAGACTTAGACCTGTGCTTAATGCACTGTGAGCATTCTCTTTGCCTTCGGTGGCTTTATTCACAGTGTGTACCACTAAGCATGGGTATGAATCTTTGCAGGATTGAGGCCTAAATGGACAAAACTGACAAAGGCTGGAAGAGAGAATTATTATCCCCACTTCAGAGGTGGGGAACTGAGCTGTAGAGAGCTAAGAAATGAAACCAGGCATGCCATAGTCTCTGATTTCTGCTCCAACTAGTAGGCTGGGGTGGAAACTTGTTTTACAGTATAAACATTCAAATAACTTGCAACATCACCAAGATTTTTTTTCCCAGCTGCTACCTCTATTATGCCTTCAGATGTTCAGATGTATGATCTGTAAAATGGCTGTTGGAGTTTTTGCCTCAAGACAAGAGTTTGTTGCTCATTAAATTAAGCATATGCAAACACCACTATGCCCCAGCAGCACAATATGACATGACTCTAATGATACTTCTCTATTTCCATCTTGTGAATAAATTGTATGTTAATCTTTTACTCAGTGACCCCATTCCTCAGCTCTATCACTCTTATAAAAGCAGCTTGCCAAGCAAAACAGACATTCCTTGTAACAACTGCTTGATTGTTGAATATACATATTTTTAACTCTATGCACAGAATGGAAGCTGACCTTCAAATGGAGCTGGGGAGCATTTGCATGCTGTTGAATGCGTGTCTCCTGCTGCACAGCATGTCTGTGCAAAGGAGGGGCCCCTCTGAAGGTCTTAAGGGAGATGATCTGTATAGCTAGCAGAGGGTACTGTAACTCCTGCCTAGCTTATAGTCTGTTAATGTCCTTTTAAAGGAAGACAAATTTTTGTTGAGAGGAACAGCTGCTGCTGGAAATTTAGTGATTTATTCATAATAGAAAATCCCATTCATTAGTCTCTCTGAAGTACTTATATGGTCCCTATTACCCACAATACCTGAATGTATTTATTTAGCCTCACAACACACCTATGAGGTAGGCAAGTGCTATTATCCCCATTTTCCAGATGGGGAACAGAGACTGAGAGAGACTAAGTAACTTGTGCAAGATCACAGAAGTCTGTGGCAGAGCAGGAAATTTAACCTGGGTTTCCCAAATACTAGGCTAGTACCCAACCATCTAACCATCGTTCTTCTTGTTTCAGTTCTGAAATAAAATTCTTAGTCAAGAGTAAACTTCCATTCCTAGAAAATCCCCACTGAACAGGGGCCTGAGAAGGTAGCTAAGGGTACGTCTTCACTACCCGCCATATCGGCGGGTAGCAATCGATTTATCCGGGATCGATATCGATCCCCAAATGCGCTCACCGTCGACTCCAGAACTCCACCAGAGCGAGCAGCGGTAGCGCAGTCGACAGGGGAGCCGCGGCCGTCGATCTCACGCCGTGTGGACCCCAGGTAATTCGATCCAAGATACGCGAATAGCGTAGCTGAAGTTGCGTATCTTGGATCGATTTCCCCCCCCCCCCCCCCCAGTGTAGACCAGCCCTAAGACCTAAGCATGCCAACATTATATTTAAAACTTTTTCACCTGTGGAATTCACTAAGAGTCAGCATTTATGCACATAAGGGTAAAAATATTCCTTGGATTTTCACGTCCACCTATGTATATGCCGGATTAAGACCTTTGGTAAAGAGAAAAATATTCTTGAGAAGAAAGAAGGCTGGAATTTCTAAAAGAGAAAATGGAAGGCTCATTTGCCTCTCTTGGTCTCCAGATGGACCCGTGTACTCTAACGGTCTCTCTTTTGGAGCATAAGGCAGCATAGCAGGAGCTAGTTAGGGTTAT